>NC_043989.1:25909332-26275166 GCF_902150065.1 Myripristis murdjan
CAGCAATGGTTATTATTTGGCTTAGGATTTTCAAAATACATTTTTCCCCAGAGGAATCAAAGAGGGAGTTATGCAGAAACCCAGTTGCACATTACAGTAAATGTTCCATTTGATTCAAACTGAGCAGCTCACATCCACCCCTACATGCGCATTTCCAAAAAGCTGATGTGTAATTTACGTGGAAAGGGCTGTGTCCAACTGAGTCACAGTGACAAAACACTATTAACCAAAAAAACAATGGTGTATTCACACTCCCTCTCTCTCTCTCACTCTCTCTCTCTCACACACACACACACACACACACACACACACACACACACATACACACACAGAGTTAGGATACACTGAAGTGGGGTTTATACACATCATGCTCGATGTGTGTGAGTCTCTTTGCCACCAACTTGGCAAGAACCTTCTTCCCTCTCAGTATGATCTGAGTCCTGGGCTTCAGGTACAAGATACTGAGGTAGGCCTGAGGGAGGGAGGGAGAGAGAGAGAGAGAGAGAGAGAGAGAGAGAGAGAGAGATGAGAGATAAGAGAGAGAGAGACAGACAGAGAGAACTGATTGAGCAGAAGTACTATAATGAAAGACAGTGACTTGACTAAAGATTTTGCTTTGTGATACCAAAAAACGCTGATCATATGGCTACACTGGAGTGTTAAAGAGCTGATGACAAATTAAAATTCAGGAACCTTGTTTTCAAATAGTCTGTCCTGATTTGAGAAACAGCCTCTCACCAGCTGCAAACTGTCAGCTACACGGAAATTTAAAAGTATTCTCTAAGCCTGCTACATGTAAGTAGTCTAACACCAACAAATCATTAATTTTGACACTGTAAACAACTATTACCATTGCCACAATCATATGCATTTCAAACCCTCTCAACTGATTTACAACACTGATGGAAATTTCAAGTTCTTCTTGTTTTTCAAGTGCAGATGTATTGAAAGGTTTAGGAGTGAGTGGATGAATTTACTGCATGCTTATCCTCTTCAGTAAAAAAAAGAGAAAAAAGATAGAGTGATAACAAGATAGCATAAGTAGTGAGATTTTCTGTGTCATTTCCCATTAAAATAGCTTATGGGAAACATGACTGTGATTTTATGGAACAAGCAATAACTGGCAATAACCATAACCTTAGCATGAAATAGAGGCTGACAATTGTATCTATCATGATCTCATTTTTTTTTTACTGTAATTCCTGCAAATCAAAGCAGTTAATTTGACACTGACATATTGTCCTCCTCCATCCATTTATTAAGCCCCTAAAAAATAATTTCCGATTGTCAGTATTGCACATTGATAAGTTTCTTGAAAAGGGATGAAAAAAAACATCCCTTTCTGCCTTAAAACTGCTTAAATATAACACTAAACCTTGTCCTCATTAAAAATACAGGGATCTATGAATATGCAAACTTTGCACAGATATAAGTCAGAATAGTCGGGGTCAGGCATTTTAGGGGACATAAACATAAGAAAAGCACCTTTTTTGAGTGGGGCAGTACTTTAAAATGTTATAGACTGTATAGCACATTTAACCTCCAGCCATGTCTTACCCTGAGAGAGTAGTCCATGTCTGGGATATTCTGCTCAGCTCTCTGGGAGCCACTGTTCTTCAGGTCCTTCTTCAGCTCCTCTATGTGGATCTCAGGCATACGGATGTCAGTGACATCAGTCTCAAAGTCCAGCTCTGACTTGCCGTCCTTAGCCCTTCAGGATCAGTTGGAGAGGTTAGTGGTTAGAGCAGGTACTGACATGCTTTGTATCACTCCTCTGTGGATGAGTGTTTGACAGTGTGTCACTATGCATAAATTTGTCTGCATAAGCTGCGGGCATGTGTGCGTTCATGCCTATTTGCCTGCCGGTGCGCCTGTGTTTTCATTGTTCTAACTTTGAACCCTGACCCCATAAAGCTCTACCTGTACTTTCTGACATTTCAACCTAGCTGAAAATGTTAACGATTTGCTAGCCACTGCAAATTCCAGCAATCCTCAAACTTAAGCAACAGACAGGTGTCAGCACGGATGTGAGCTTCTGACCGGCGGATGTTCCAGATGAGGATCTTGGTGCCTTTTTTAGAAGGGATGGAGTCAAAGTGTGCAAGGAGCTGCTCCAGGGAGTTGATGAGAGAGTGTTCGAGGATGGCTGCCAGACTGGCCTCCGAGTCCTCAGTCACCACCAGCTGCTGTAACACTGGGTCAAGGAGAGGGCATCAGGGAGCTTAAATAGTGATGACCTTGCTCTGGTCCATATACTGGAGGTGCAGTGATGCTTGAGCATATGTGCAAATGGAAACAGCAGACAGCAGTGGGCATTTTAAATATGCTTTGTGTAGCATTTCAACATCAATAAATCATTACCACATTAATTATGTAAACCAATGAGACCATCTCTGATAAACCTGGAGCTTACACCAGCCTATACACTTTTTTTCTTTACAGCACAAGGGTTAATGCTTTATGGCACAATACAAGAAGAGGACGCCATGGTAGAGGGAGTCTGGTGAAAAGATCATTACCAACATATTATCTTCAGTGTTATTTTCTCTGCTGAACGAAGCCAGGAAATGTGGTCTTTACTTTTGAAACACGCTATCACCCACAATATAGCATCACTGTACCATGGTCCCATTTGTTTCCAGTAATTTGAAGGTGCACCAAGCCAAACTGCCTTGGCTTAAGTGCAGACCCCTCAGACGTAACAGACAAAAAACAGAATAAACATGTGAGTCAGATCGATAATGAGAGCCATGTAGATTCAATCATCAAATTACGTGCTTTTTCTGCGTTTTTTGTCATTTGAATCCAAACATCTTCACTCGCAGTAAGTTGACCCTCTGCGTTATTTGCAGTGCACAATGAAACCAGTACATCACGATTCGAAACTCTTACACTGATGCTGAAAAATGTTAGGCATGGCCCCTATACATGTCTACATGTATATGTAGACATATATAGGGGCCATGAGTGTGTTGTGCAATAATGTGCAATAAGTGTGTTGCAACAAATACATCTGGTTCACATGTACGAGCACATGTGAACCAATGGCTTCACACACACACACGCTCACTCATACAGCTGCCTACAACATTCGCCCCTCCCTCTCTCTGTGGTGAGGATATTGTTCTGCTGGTTGAAGGGGACGATGGGGACGATGACAGCCTGGGCCTTGATGTTTTCCAGGTAGGTCTGGGACAGCATGCCCACGCTCTGGCAGCCCCCGTTCTTGGTGAAGATGAGGGCATCACGGCCCAGACGCATGGAGCCAGACTTAAAGCCGTTCCCGTATATGCCGATAGCCTGCTGGCTGGCTTTACCCGAACCCTTTTCTGTGAAGCCAAAGCTAGAAGAGGTGGAGTGACACATTAGAAGGAGGAAGTGTGCATGTGTATTTGTGGGTGCATGGGCGTAAATACAAGCTTATCATCAAGGGAGTGTGGGTGTGTTTGACGGACACTGTGAAATGTGTATCTCTGTGTCTGTGTGTGTGTATGTGTGTGTGTGTGTGTGTGTGTGTGTGTGTGTGTGTTTGAGCCCACATGCTGGTTTGTGGTGACTCATTTTCTGTGGTTTGAGCAGGCAAGAGAAATACTGTGCATGTGTTTTTTAGCTGCATTTGTGAAGCATCTTGATGTGAGATAGTGTGTGGATACTAGGGTCAGACAACTTGGTGAAAAAATCATATTGCAGTTTTTTTGGCCGGATATTGCGATTGTGATGATTCACGATTTTGGTGGGAAAGCTAATTTGGCATTATAATTTTCGTTTTCACTAAAAACACAATTAAAATGATGATCATGTTCGCTGACGTCTGTGCAAAACATACATGTTTACTTATGTCTTCAGAATAGGATTTATAGGCCAAGGCATCTCTAGCACCAAAATGCATAATGCATAATGGTATTATCGATGATTATTTTTATCCCAATAAAACAATGCAGCTCCTGTGACTTGGATATTGCACACACATACTGCATTTTTGATAATATTTCAGTCTCAGTTGGCTTGTGTGTTTGTGTGTGTGTGTGTGTAGCCCTCACCTGAGCATCTTGTGCAGCTTACTGGGGGTCATGCCACTGCCATTATCAGTGAAGGTGAGACAGAGCTGACCCGACTCCTCAATGACATCGATCCAGATCTGTTTAGCAGTTACGCCAGGATCTGACGCATTGTCTGGTAAATATGAGAGAGAGTGTGTGAGAGAGAGAGAGAGAGAGAGAGGGAGAAAGTGTGTGTGTGTGTGTATGTGTGTGTGTGTGTGAGAGAGAGCGAGAGAGAGGGTAAGGGAGAAAACAACACCCTAACACTGTTTGGTGTCTCTGCACTTCTGCAAGAGGAAGGGGCACTATGGCCAGCTGTCTGACAACCATAAATCCACGTTTTAGAAAAATGTGACAGCTGCTCTCACAAAGGAATGACGTTAAAATGAAATCTTTCAACAGGTAGCAACTAATGTAAGTCTAATCCTTTTGAATCGTTTTGTTAGAACACTTAATCCTAAGGCAACAGAAATCCTATAGCAATTAGAAGTGTAAAAAAAGTTTCTATACAGTAAGAATACTATAGCAGGACCATACTATAGGAGATAAATTACGCAAGCTTAAAATATTAAATAAGATAAACTCACTATTGAGTACCAGGGACACACTAGAACTAGAACGTGGGACAAAATATTGAAATGTCGATATATCACAATATTTTCTCTTGTGATACATTATTGATACACTTGTACCAAGTATCAATATTTGAATTTTCAATTGAATTTACAAAGATGCACATCTGAGTTCCTATGAGGTGTATTTGTTGTTGCCTTTAGCTATCTGTCATGTACATGTTGCAGTTGCTATGCAAATCAAAATGAAGGATGCATTGCCATCAGTGCAGATCCATAGTTCGATACGTGACAGACGCACACACACAATGCCACCTGAAGTATTTCTGTAGTATCTGTGTAGTTAATCTACCTCTACTGCCCCCACAACAGTCTGTTAGACAGGCTGTAGCTAGTGAACACAGAAGTTTTCTTCATCTTCGGCCATGCCTCCCAAATGCATTGTGCTGATCACCATACAGCGCAACAGTGGCATGTGCTGGTACTGCAGTCAAATTAGAAAAATCAAAAAATTGTAGACATCATTACTATGAATAAAATCTTACTTGTAGTTGACAATGCACTGCTGTGCACTTAATTTGTTCAAGTTTTAAACATTAAAGAAGTTGCCATAGCAATTTGCACTTTTAAACCTGTTCGAACGTGAAGCCTATTTTACTTACAGGTCAAATAAATTGCTGTGGATTTTTAACATTTGGTCTTTTAATAAGACATTTTGTGTGGTTCACAACAGCCTGGTGTAGCCTTGCAGGTAATTACCGACAACAACAATAACAGTAATCAAGAAAAACGAGCCTGACTGATTCCTGTTCATTGGAAAACGATTTCACATTTTCCGGGGTGAGACACCTTTGTTATTGTTTGGAAAATGTGTTAATAGCATCTTTCCCACCCCTGCTAGAAACCCCTTCAGCAATTTTATAGAATGGTACAATCTTTAAAATCTATACAAGAACAATAAAGTATATCAGAATCAGAATCAGACATACTTTATTGAGCCCTGAGGATAAATTGCATAAAGTCCCTTTAAACTCACGACGTCCCTATCTGATTACTACAAGAACATTATGATTTTTTGTTGTGTCTGCAATTTAAGAGATGATGACTAAAGAAGCTTGTGTAATTTACACATTACATTTTGGAAGGTTTAACTGTTCTGAGGAGAAATCTGGAGCAAAGGTGGACTGAAGAGAAACCACATACGCACAGAGGGGTGCAGGAAGTGCGTGCGCACACACACACACACACACACACACACACCACACACACACACACACTCATCTGCATAACTGCCTGTGCACAGTACACTTCCTAAATAATCTGCTCCTCCTGCAAGCCTCCAACAGACAGACAGCACGTCTAAGCCAATAACAGAGCAGAGTGGAGGAACGGCATTGTTGACAGGGTGCGTCATGTCTCATGTATGAACAAATGTGACAATCAAAGGAAATATAATCCTGCAGAAAGACTTAGTGAACCGTCTCTTTATAGGGGGAAAGCCCTCGGCATATAGGCCCTGTTTAAATTTCTCACACATACATGAAGACAAAGTGCAGTCATCCCACAGGAAAGATCACAGCAAAACTGTAAGCGTCAATATACCTATACCAGTGCTACCTTAACTAGGAGACAGACACTGCTATAAAATACAGTAAGGTCACTTTAACCCACAGACACAATAAAAATGGGGACATAACACAGTTATTAGCTAGGGAGTGAAATAGAGGAAGTCCATGCAGTCCATTTACAGAGACCAGTGCCTTTGAATCCACACAGGCCGTGGCGCTGTGTGTCAACAGGACACAGGCAACAAGTGCAAAGGCAGTAAAGGTGCTGTGGCGACGCAGCTGGAAAGTCACGCCGAGGCTGAAGCTGAAGCTCGCGGTCATACTGTACCTATCAACTCCGCCACGGCGCTGAACGGCCAGGTGTGACTCGTAGAGTTGCTGCTCAGGAAGGAAGGGCTCATCTGCAGGAGACATTACAGAAGCCGCTGAGCCGCGCTGCACTTTGTTAAAAATCACCTTCATTGTTTCTCAACAGGTATAACTCTGCATGCTGCACCCAAACACGATATACATATTAGAAATAATACATACGGAACTCAGACGAATCCCATGCTCGCTCAACCTCGCCATGTTTCACGAATATACTCTCTCTCTCTCTCTCTCTCTCTCTCTCTCTCTCTCTCACTCTCTCACTCGCTCTCTGTCCTCGTGCGCACAGAGACGCTGTGGCGGGCGCCGCGTGCACACAGAGTGCAGCCTCTCCTCCTGTTAAGAGGAAGTTGAGAGCAAAGCGAAAGCAGCGAGTGTGAACTTTAAAAAAAAAAAAAAAAAAAAAAAAAAAGCACAGTGAGAGAGTGTGGACGGAGGGATATATCGGATATATCTGTTAAGGGTTTAAAAGCACCTGCAACTGGGATTACAGGTGTTCTTGAGGCAGATAATCTCACTTGATGAATTGAGGATTAAACCTCAGTGAGCGGAGCCAATTAAAGAACTTTCTGGGACAAACTGGTTAGTATGTGGCAAGCGTGAATGGTGAGGAAGCTGTAAAAAAAATATAAGTGGCAATCTTTTTCTTTCTTTCTTTCTTTCTTTCTTTCTTTACAAAGGAGGATTAGGGCCACATGAAAATAAAAAAAATGCATGATATCAATCTAATTTATTTGGAGACTTAATTCTGACATTTGAGGTAGAATTCTGCTTTGATATCATAATTTGGGCTAGACCCTCCCTAACCCCTCTTTGTCTCATAATTCTACTTTAATCTAGGATATTCTGAGATTAACCTCAGAAGCCAGTCTCTTGAGTCACTGTGTTGTCCAGTTGGACATTTTTTTTTTTTTTTTTTTCCTTTTTTAAAGATTTGTTTGGGGAACATTTCTGCTTTATTAGACACAGACAAGGCAGAGAGGGGGCATGCAGGCAAGGGTCTGTGCAGGATTCAAACCCAGGACACTGCAGCGTAGCATTAGTATTACATGGTGTGTACTCTATATGGTGAGCCAGTGGGGAGGCCTCACCATGAAATATGGTTAAATCACTCATATATGCATGTGGGACAGATGATGACACCTCTGAGCTTTGATGACTGTGACTGTCCCCACACTGCCACCAGCAGGCCCAGGTGCCGTAACAGTGCCAGTGCAGCTAGTGATGGTTGTAAGGGCTGTAATTCTGTGACAGCTTTTGTGTTGGAAGAGCATGAAACCTTGCAATCTGGGTGACCCCTGACCTTTCCTCCTGTGCCACAAGCCGACAGCTGTTTGACATAACATCCTTGTTTTACTTTCAAGGACACCTTTTCCTCTCCAGGTACTTTTTTTTTTCACTCAATCATGACCAAGGCAAAAAGTGCCCAACAAACTATATGTAAAAATAAATAAATAAAATAAAAAAAATCAGTGTTTAGATGACTTCCAAAATACAAGAAAACACAATGACTTGTGGGAAACTGTACTGTACTGATAGTGCTTCTGTGAGAAGCACAATCAGGTGTGTTTGTCAGGAACAAGAATTTGAATTGTTTCACGGTGTTGGTATGTTACAAGGCAGCTCTTTGACACTAACTGAACACTGAGCAATTGTTTTAAAGCTACAATATGCAACTTTTCACCTGGTGGCAGGAAACTGATTGCACATCCTGCTCTCCTCACCCTTAGTTGGACATGCAAAGTTTATTGTGCATGAAAAACTGACAGACTAATAATGTACCATATTTCCTATTCATTTACTGTTATTTTTCTGTTTAAAAAAATGCACATTACAGCTTCACATTTTTGTTATTAGTTTGCGTTCAGTCATATCTCTGTGCACACTGCTTGTGCTGGGCTTCAAAACACAATAGTGCTGTGTGATAGCGCTCTGTTTTATCAGTGCATGCTCACTGTGTATTGTATGCGGCAGCGGGGTCAGAGGTACCGCAGACCCATGTGCTCTCACTCACTTGTTGCATTTTGCTCTACACTGTGTGACCTCGTTGCATCACCATTGAAACAGTTTTTCATGTTGGTGTCATGGTGCACTGCCTGCTTGACCAGCTCAAAGCCAGATACGGTGCAGTGTGGCAACAGCCTCTGTTTGCATTGTGCTGCTGTTGAACTTTCAAATACGTTTGGAGCCCGCTGAGTTAACCCTTCACAAAGTGTATTAGGCTAAATGAGCCTGCTGCACCAGAAGAAGACACTTAACTGGATTGTTTTCTTTCACTCAAGCTGAATCTTTTCCTCCAATTTCTACTTTGAAGAGTTATTAGAAATGTGATGGAGACATGTACAGAGTATGGCTTTGGATATAGTAGAGTGTACTGCACCAACATAATTATCAGATATAAATAAACAACAACCATTTCCCTCTAAATTTATTGGCAAATCATTTCAAATCATTTCACTTAAATTCGGGCAATAAATCTTTGCTGAGCATATTCAGTCAGGTTGACTGAATCCCCTGAATGGTTGGAAAGAATCCTGGAAGATATTGTAAAGAGTAAAATGCAGTTTGAGAATGACTGGCACGGTGACAGCCCCTCACTTGAAGTTAAGCACCTCTGTCATTTCCAGCTGTACAAACAATCACTGTGAGGCGTTTTCTCAAGTTCTAATCTGCATCAGAGTGTCAGACGTCTAGCAGTGCGTCCTACACAGACCAAGACACAGACTGCTGCTCCAGCGAAGGGACACTCCCTCTCTCATCTCCCCTTGTCCTCGGCAAATCACTCAGTCTCTTGTTGCATGGAAGAGTCCCCATCGTTGGTCTCCAGTGTTGCAGCGCTGCAGTTTGTCTTTCCATCCGTTCACGATGGCTAAATAGTCCTCTTCAGAGAACTCCTGCACAGGGTAGAGGCAGGCATGAAGAGCAAAAGACTGTCACACACACAGAATAATAACAATAATCCTTGTTTTTTTTGTTTTGTTTTGTTTTTTTTTAGCAGATTTCATTTATCAACAATTTGATGTGTTTCACAGCAGAATAAAATCAAAAGAAATGGAAAAAATAGAAAGCACACCACAGTAAAAGAGATATGATACTGATAAAAGACATAGAAAACTAATTCTTTGTTAAAAGCTAATCTTGAATATTCCATTGTTTCATGGACATGGACATACAATAGATAGGATGATGGAATGTCTTGTCTCTCTGTGTCTGTCTTTCTATGTGTGTGTGTGTGTGTGTGTCTGTGAGTGCATTCCTACCTGAATGAACTCATCCTTGATGGCCTCTGCTCTCTCCAGCTCTGTCTTAATCACCTGGATGAACTGAGCTGTCCGGTCCTCTGCTCGCACGTTGGTGAAACCAGCCTGCTCGATGAACTGCAGGCACACAGACAGAGGCACCGCCCGTTCAAGTAGTGCATCTAATGAGTGGACACACTATATACTTTTTCTGAGCTCCTTCTCTGAAAGAAAGTTTGGACATTTTGGGAGTTTGGCTTATAAGCTACTTTACCCAGTAGAGACTGGATCAGGTGTCACCAATTAGCAGACCTCAGTCCAATTCTGGACCCGACCATGAAACGGTTCAGAAACTTTTTATTGTGTTGTGTTGTATTGTGGTGATTGTATATCCTTATTTAATTATACAGCAGGAACCACAGACCCACATGTAGACTACATTCATATAGGCCTACAAATCTTATGATATGATGGCTTGAACCTTTGCTGGGGAAGAACTTTGAGTACTCAGACCTCCTAAAATTTTAACTGAATACCTCTGGACTGTACGAAAAACACGTCTGTGCTAAGGTGATTAGCATCATCCTTAAAAGTGACAAAAACAGAACTTATAGCAGCTACAAGTCAGGCTGACAGGCTTAAATAGGGGTTAAATAGACATAAATCTCGACAAAAACAATGCACTTTCAACAGCAGAATCCCCTGTTCTTGAGACTTTGAGCGCAAATTGTTTAATTTTCACAGGAAGAGGGTGACGTTTGCCAGATAGCAAAGGTTTTTTTTTTTTTTTTTTTTTTTTGGTGCTCTTTATTTGTGCTGGACTTTGCTACAGATAACTACTGCAAATTTGTTTTCTGAAGCTAGGAATCTACAAACCATGGAATATTCAAAATACCAACTATGAATGAATAAGATGTTTAGCTTCATACTTTGGATTATACTATTGCCTACAATTATTTACCATAATGACAGCTAAAGCCTTTTGCAGTGGACGTCATTTTGGCATCAATTCTGTCATCAGATATTGGGCGGGATAACCAATGGGCCAACTTCCATAAAGTTGCTTATATGGAACACCATATATTTAGGCTCCAGTCTATGTTTACCTTGCCATACTGTGCAGGTGTGTAGAGGATATAGCCTCTCTGCTTGACATAGGCCTGGAACTGAGGGATCCAGGGCTTCTCCCCACAGCAGTAGTCACTGATCAGCAGCTGGCCTCCAGGCTTCAACCATGACTGAACACAGGGAAAAGAGAATAAAACAACATGTAAGTCATAAAAGTTGGGCCAGGTTAAACAATAATGTAATGTTACAAGACACTGTGTGCCAAAGGAACTAACTGTTAGCCTTGATTGGTTCAAAAACTTGCTTGCAACATAATAAGTGTACATGGCTGCTAAATGAAAATTTCAGTTCTACTTCAAAGTTGGAGAAAAGTTTGTGATATGGAGCTAACCCCACTGAGGAAACTTTGAGGCACTCACATGGAAGCGTTTGAAGAGGGCCAGCTTGTCGGCTATGTGAAGGATGGTGTCTCTGCTGTAGATCACATCAAAGGAGCCTTCTGGGAATGTCCGCTTGGTGGCATCGGCCACTTCAAAGTGGACCTGAGGCAGAGGGAGGGTGGTTTCTGATTATTCTTTTAATGATACACTATCCTGTCAATGGTCAAGAGAGCACTTGTTGTTCTCAAGCAGGATGATATTAAGTCCTGAATCCCATGCTTTGACTTTCAGTAGCATTACCAAGTTTTGGACAGTTAACTTTCATTTGACTGATCACATCATAACCATCAGACTTACTAATGGCAGCTTCTCAGCTATCGCCCTCTCCATTGCAATGTCAACCATGTTTTCTGACAAGTCCAAGCCAAGTACCTCCACGCCAAATGTCTGAAAAGTAATGGTCATCGTTATAGTCCTCATTATTGATGAAATTATCAGCAACATTCTTGTATTATCATGACCAGTGTCATCATCACTGTCACTGTTTCCTTTGATCTCACCTTTGCCATGTAGAAGTTTCCTCCACCAATTCCACAGCCAATGTCCAGCACCCTCTGGCCTGGCCTCAAGTTCAGGAGGTCCACAAACTCCTGTTACCACAAATGACAAACAGATTAATTTGTTATACTCAAAGACCTGTCGGTGAAAAAACAACACCTTGTCACACCTATAGTTGGGTAAATAAGGACTAGGAATAAGACTGAGGTCCAATTTTAATGCCATAGTATAGATTTCCACATCTCCTTCCTTATCATTTTTAGCAATACTCTGTATGTAGGCCTACCATGCTGAAAATATAGTTCCACCACAAAGTCCAAAAATGCAGGAATCAAAAAGTTTCAGATTCATACCCATATTTGGACAATACATTGAAATTTCTTTTTTGGGAGTAAAAATATTTCCTGCTGTTACTTGCTTTAGTTTTTGGTTTGTTAAATTAATATACTTTTCCAAAAGCGGGTTGTTCAGGCAATTTTTTCTTTCATAGTCTGAAAAGTTAACATGTTTCTTTCTTCCTCAGGATGCTTTTAAATTTTGCTATTACAATATCGAAATCGGCTCGGAACGTCTTTGGTTTTTAAAATGCTGTCCAATCCAAAACCGTGCTTGCTGATTCTTTTCTGCTACAGACATTTCTGAGACCCAGTAGCAGTGCCAAATCTGTGGTCTTTTCTAGAGTTGTCTTCATACCTTGGTCGTGCTGGGCCCACCGGTGCTGACGTATCCAGCCCCAAACATCTTCTCATAGCGCAGGATTCCACGGCGGGTGTACTGCTGGTTGTCCAGAAACTGCTGGAACGTGGTGAAGCCGCCCTGGGTGGCAGAGGAGCGGGAAACTTTCTCCAGCAGCCAGCAGATCTGATTCTGGTTGTTCTTCATCTGAAGGAGGAAAAGTTGGAGGAGGGTGGGACAGGATGAGAAAGGCAGGAGAGAGAGGACAGGATGATATTTCTTCATCAGGTGCAACTGAGCCAGAAAAATGTTGTATGCATAGTCACATCATTTGCACACTCAGTTGCATTGTCTCATTTGACGGTCATACCTTTACATAGGTCTGAACTTTCTTTGTTAGCACTATGTCGAACCCAAACTTTTCTGCTCCCTGTGGCTCCTCCCACTGAGCTGATGTCATCAGGTGGCTGTATTGTGCCTGTGTGCGGTAGTGGGTGGGGTTGAAGTCCCTCTTACAATCACCTGGATATAAAAATCAATGTTTCTTTACGTTGTGGTAAAAATGATGAAAATGATATATCAAGTACATTTGTTAAGTCCTTGAGGTATGATTTTTCCCTTAAATGTCCCTTTAAGTAGCTTCAGTCTTACAAAAGTGATGGAAAGAATGATGCATGGCAAAATGTTTCCACCTAAAGAAGATATTTAGCCCTGTTTGGTGGGTGTTACGCAAGGGTGAGGTGAGCTGATTTACCTCCCTTCACTGTAAAGCATTTTGTGTATCTAGATACAGTGCTATATAAATGCAATCCATAATTATTATTTACTGTTGAAGGAAATCTGGGTTTCCTTCAAATAAATGTTATCTAATGTTCTGCATCTAATGCATTTTAACCTTTTTGAGAAAGCACATCCTTTGGATGTCTTATCAAATTTAAAATAAATATCTCTGGGTCTAATAAAGCTCTCATGCAAACTATTGATGGGACCAGCAAGGTTGTACTGTAACACTCAACTGCAAGACTCAACTGAGAAAGTCAGCGAAATTTCTCTTAAAATCTTATTTTATCAGTTTGTAAGTTTGTATTTATTAGTTTGTAAGTAGTTTGTAACAATAATGCCTTGCACTGCACACTTCGGTCATCTTTGCCCTCCTTCCCTGTGAAGGCTGACCGGTGAATGTGGATGTGTTTTAGGTCTATGGCTTGAAACAGACGAAACATAAGTGTGACATTTTTACAGTAAGTTCAGTACCTGACTGGTGGTTGCAAGACTCCCTGAAGAAGAAGAACCCTCCAGGCACCAACCAGCTCAGCATCTTCTCTATCAAGGACTTCAGCTCCTCGTCACACAGGTACATCATCAGCCAGTTGGAAAAGACAATGTCGAAGCTGAGGAGACCATTAAAGCACACATGAATACACAGGTTACAGCTGAACATGATCAGGTACACCTTTTCAATTGGTAATGTTTTCCTCACTGCAACTTAATTAAATTTGTCTTATTTACATTTGTCAGTGCTTTAAATTTGATATTACATTGTCATTTCCTCTGAAATGATACTGCATGCCTGGACCCGGCTGTGCCTTTGGTCTTTACGACAAAAGCTAAGAGGAAATGCTAAGAGGCCATTTCAAGTAAACTTGATAACAACTGTGAGGAAAAACAACCAACTAAATTCCAAAATGCCAAGCTGCCCATTCATTTTACACCTGAGCAAAAAGGTACACTTTGTTTGGGCCCATTATTTCTGCAGCACAGAGCTGCTTACTGTGCTTAGGAAACCAAGGTAAATCAAACTTCCATCTTTATAGATATAAAATTTTTGACCTGTTTTTGGGAAAGTCCAGCTTTGTGACGTCAGCCTGGATGAAAGTGGCGTTGCTATAGTGACCATTATCCTGTTTGTTCCTCGCCACAAAACTTTCCATAAAGTCGACGGCAGTCACATGGTTGGCTTTGGTCAGCAGGTGGCTGGTGAAGCGACTGCAGAGACACAGGGGAGTGTTTGATGTGCCTGCGTATGTATGTGTGTGTGTGTGTGTGTGTGTGTGTGTGTGTGTGTGTGTGTTTGCATAAATCAACATGACCTACACAGAGTTGTAAAACTGAACTCACATGTCCTGTGGGTTGGTGGTGAGATTCACCAAGGACACATTATCAGAGCATATGTGAACCAATATGACCTCTCTCACTCTCTCTCTCTCACACACACATGAACACACACTCACACATTGCCACTCTCCCTTCTGACAGACTAACCATGCATACACATGCACACTTACCCAATTCCAGCTCCCAGCTCTAGCACCCTCTTTCCGGCCATGCAGGGCAGCAGGGAGAGGATCTCAGGCAGCTCCTCTTTAGTCAGCTCTTTGGCGTGGGAGTCCAGCATCATCTCCTCCACGGTGGCCTCCTTAGAGTGCTCCTTCCAGAACTCTGTCATGGTGGCACGGACTGTCAAGGTGCCACACAGGAGAAGATGACGAGGACAAATTATATGGCAACTGTATAGTACACAGAATTGGGTAAAACGTAAATAGAATGAGGCTAAATAGCAACTGCAGTAATGGTACTATGGATGAGAATATGAATTTAAATGTAAAACAATAGCGCTATCGGCTCAGCTAAGATTTAAATAGACTTGAGCACTGAAGACAAAGTGACAACTGCTGACTCATGAATGCCTGCTCAGCAAATTTCTGTAATCAAATTGGATATAAGCATTTTAGTATTGCATTATAATTAGAGGAAGTCTGGAAGAACTCTAAATGGCTTCTATAACAGGTTGTACTAATTGCATTTCCTCAGACATGCTGTGCCAAAATTGACAACCCCCATCTGCAAATTTCCCTATCAAGTTGTAAATAAATAAATAAAAGCAAAATGATCTCAGATGACCTTGAATCTTTATTTTTGGTTCATTTCAACATTGCATGCAACTGAACTTTTGAACTAAAATTCTTCAAACCTAAAACCCCATGGAAGGCAAGTCTGGCACACAGATTAACAATCTGTCAAATCTGATTACCACAACCTCAAAACAATACACCAATGTGGCAACTGTACAGCAACAATGTTGGATGAATTTTCCCACAATACAGTGGTTATGATATACTGCACTTAAGTCCTCCTTTAGCTACAAGCTCACAGACAATTTAGAAACAAGGAATTCACCTGCTGCAGTTTTCCCTGCCTGCCAAGTAGGAGCCAGCTGACTAGACAGGCCGTCAAAATAACTGGTTTGACTGTATTCCAGTGGCTGTTGCAATCACCACACTAATTATTTAACAAGACACTTCCCAGCTGCCAGTTAAAAAAAAAAAAAAAAATTGGGAGGAACTCTCAAGCAAGTGAAGTGAAAAATCCCAGCTTTATCCAGGCTGCCAAGTAGCTTCAATTCTTATTGCTGGAGTAAACATTTCAGCAGGCTTTACAGTGCCAAAAGAAAGATCCCTCATACATGAGTCATGGTAGTGGCAAATTAAGTAAACACCACATAACTGTTGATCAAGAGTACTAGTCAGCTTTGGTCTGTCATAACGTGTTTATGGTAACAGATACCTGGTGGGAAATAAATCAGCAGGTACACTATGAACTCCAGTCAGTCATGATCAAACAAGACAAAGACATCAGCAGAAGAGCAACATAATATATACATATATGAACATACATATAATAACTGACATAATTAAGATTTCTGTCAGTCTAAAATTGTGGGTCAGCTCTATTCTTCTGATAAAAAACTTGAAAAATGACACTGAGTAGGGCTTACCCTCTGCTATCCCTGATTATCTACAGTTAAAGAAGAGTGTTTATCTTTCAAGCAAGCCATAATACACAGATCATTTGACAGCTGACAGCTCCAGTGAGTCAGTGATACATTCCAGCCCAGCATTCACAGCAGTAAAGGATTACTTCCACCAGCTGAATGAACAATTTGGACAGAGCAGTATATGGCAGCACCAGCAGCCAAGCCAGTCCAAACCTCTGCGTCCAACATTACCACACACTTAAACACACGTTTGAAGTCAATCCCCCACCATCACCCAGTTTCACCCTGCTCATACCTTTCTCCATGTTTGGCTTTGGTTGATTTGTATTGATTGAGAAATTACTCTACAGGCCTGGGCAGTCTGCTCAATTAGCCTAACGATCGTCTGAATTATAAGGAGGTTATTATCAATAAACCCTCTGTGGCAGGCTGCACCTCGTGGTGGTGTTTAAATAACGTGACCACCATGGCGCACAGAGGAGGTGGTCGCCAGGTGGAACGCTGACCACTGGGATGCGTCCGATGTGAGGGGAGGGAGCGAGTGCGCATGAATAATCATTGTAGGGAAAAGGGTCTGTGGACGATCATAAACGCCATGGGAATTCCCTCACCTCCTTATTACATCAAGCCCTTGGCTATCGCTGCATACAAATCATCCGAGAGCGGTCAGCTACAGATAAGCAGGTGTGCTGTCATCCAGAGAGCACGGAGTAAACTGGAGCCCACATAGCTCGTCATTCAGAAGTTGATTTGCACGAAGAGGCATAAAGCTGGAAATTAAGAGTAAGCGCTGTTCGCTCTTACCGGGGTCCCGGCTCCTCTTCTCGCCTCAGTTCTGCTGACACGTAGGAAATGTCCCGTGTAGCATGCGCCGATTGCGCAATTGCCTCATGCTGCAGCTTAAAACCCCTGTTCTGTTCAAGTACAGCTGTGGAGAGCATTGTGGTGGCCGAAGAGGCGTGCCTAGAGTAGCCTTGCTTTATTGATTCAGTTAAAAACGTACAGTAGGTCATGTCAGAGAAAAAAGAATTGGTTGAAGCAATAAGCCACAGATCAGGAAACATTGGGCTATTGCTTTAATAAACTGGCTATTGCATTACATAACACTGATATTTAAAAAAAAAAAAAAAAAAAAAAAAATCAAGAAATCTTTGATTTTCATTCTGTAATAATTCTGCGTTTTTTTTTTTGTTTTTTTTTTAACCCTAGCAAAATAGTTCTTGAACAGCAGCCAAACAAAGTAATTGCTGAGTATGACAGAAGTAGGCCTACCAGTTTGAGTAGTGATCCGGTTAGCACTTATATTTAAATACTTACAATCTTAATTAATATCTAAATTAACCATGATGCAGCCACAGGTGTACATGGATTAAGTACGTCACAATCAGGTGTGTGTATGTATCCTGAAATTAACCATGATGCAGTCACAGTCGGGTGTTTGAATCCTAAAATTAACTGTGATGTAGTCACGGGTGTGTGTGTAGCTGTGATGCTGCCATATGTGTGTAGTTACAGTCCCAATATCTAAATTAGTCACAGGTGTGTGTTGACGGTGCATTTGAATTGAAATGTCACTAGCTCAACCCATTAGGACTGAAAGAGCAGCAGATAAACAGAACTGTTTACACATTAGGAATCTGTGACCCTGTGTGCTGATGCCTAAGTTCAGGGCCGGAGTGGGACTCATTTTCAGCCCTGGAGTTTCATGCCTCAGACCGGCCCACTTTAGATCACGACCTATTATTATTAAAATCAAAAAATATAACGGGTCACTACTATCGTTTGAGCATAGAAAGTGGTTGTATTGGAACTAATGCTTGCTTGTTCTCACACTCTGTTACAACAGCTCACCTGTTCCTTCCATACTGACAGGAGCAATCCCCACATCACCACTGGCTCCTGGCTCTGCTTCTGACACCAAATCACATTTTTGAAATTGTCATAATTCTCAGCACAAATCTTCCCTTTTTACAAAGCCTTCTGATCAATTCAGGTCAGTTTCATTAATGTAGTGCTGAATCATCTAGCATCTCAGGACACTTTTCATATAGAGCAGGTCTACACCATACTCTTCATTATATTAATTCTAATAATCATTCAATGAGCAATCCTACCTGCCCACTCTGGACTTGTGGGCTCATGGCTGGTGCTTGGTGCTGGATCTTGCTTCTGACTCTGAGGGGCTACAAGACAAAGTTTCCCGGTTATGTGGCGTTGCATCATACTATTATTTAAATTATATAAGGTTATGTTATATGCAGGGACGGTTTTTGCTATGGGCAATGTGGGCAACCGCCCAGGGCGCAATCTACTTGGGGGCGAACGAGTGCCCTCCAAAAACAAACAAACAAAAAAAAAAGAAAAAGAAAGAAAAGTGCGTCCTCAAAAAAAAAAAAAAAAAAAAAAAAAAAAAAAACAATCGCTAGTTTTCTAGACTACCATATTGACCCGCATAAAAGACGACCCTGATTTTAAGACAACCCCTCTTTTGCAAGACGCTTTTTCGGAAAAATAGGCTACTTTTTATATGGACAAAATCTTGTTTGAATAAAAAAAGACACCGGCCTGCATCAGGCAGGTCGGCCGCGGCACCGGTCGGTATCGGGCGGGGTGGCCGCGGCACCGGCCTGTACCGCCCGGTCAGGTCTGTCGGATCTAACAGGTGAGCGGCCGGCGCCGCGGCCGACTGCCGCCGCAGTAGGAGTAGTAACATGGAAGGGCGCAAGCCAGTAATTTCGCCTAGAGTCACTGTGTTGTCCGGTTGGACATCAGTTATGTCCAGAGCATCATACCGTATTTCACCAATTAATCGCTGGGCCGCAAATAGCCGCCTGGTTCTTATAAACACCTGGAGTCTGCGCCCGTTTTGCGTATTAAACGCCCACCCAAATAACCGCCGGGGTGATTATTTGCATTATATTGAGGTAACCCAAAATAAGGCTATTCACCTTATTTTTACAGAAGTAAACAGTTAGCCGCACAGTAACTGTGCGGCACTTCCGTTTTCTGTCAAAATAAGAGAGCTAGCTAACGTTAGAAAAAAGGGTGTACCGTAATCTGAAATGACCAACTATAAATTTGTTGGACAGTAACTGTCATCTCCATAATGGCCTGGTGCAGGTCTGTGCAAAAATAAATAAAGGCCTGCAGCGAATAGCCGCCTGGTTCTTCTAAACGCCTGGGGTCCAAGTTGATTTTGCGTATTAAACGCCCGGGCGATTAATTGGGGAAATACGGTATTTCCAAATATGTTTGATGCACAACCAGTTTTTTTTTTTCTTTTTTAAAGATTTGTGTGGGGAAAGGCAGAGAGGGGGGGCATGCAGGCAAGGGTCTGTGCAGGATTCAAACCCAGGACACTGCAGCGTAGCATTAGTATTACATGGTGTGTACTCTATATGGTGAGCCAGTGGGGAGGCCTCACCATGAAATATGGTTAAATCACTCATATATGCATGTGGGACAGATGATGACACCTCTGAGCTTTGATGACTCTGACTGTCCCCACACTGCCACCAGCAGGCCCAGGTGCCGTAACAGTGCCAGTGCAGCTAGTGATGGTTGTAAGGGCTGTAATTCTGTGACAGCTTTTGTGTTGGAAGAGCATGAAACCTTGCAATCTGGGTGACCCCTGACCTTTCCTCCTGTGCCACAAGCCGACAGCTGTTAGACATAACATGCTTGTTTTACTTTCAAGGACACCTTTTCCTCTCCAGGTACTTTTTTTTTCACTCAATCAAACTATATGTAAAAAAAATAAATAAATAAATAAAATAAAAAAAATCAGTGTTTAGATGACTTCCAAAATACAAGAAAACACAATGACTTGCGGGAAACTGTACTGTACTGTACTGATAGTGCTTCTGTGAGAAGCACAATCAGGTGTGTTTGTCAGGAACAAGAATTTGAATTGTTTCACGGTGTTGGTATGTTACAAGGCAGCTCTTTGACACTAACTGAACACTGAGCAATTGTTTTAAAGCTACAATATGCAACTTTTCACCTGGTGGCAGGAAACTGATCGCACATCCTGCTCTCCTCACCCTTAGTTGGACATGCACAGCTATATCCATGCAAAGTTTATTGTGCATGAAAAACTGACAGACTAATAATGTACCATATTTCCTATTCATTTACTGTTATTTTTCTGTTTAAAAAATGCACATTACAGCTTCACATTTTTGTTATTAGTTTGCGTTCAGTCATATCTCTGTGCACACTGCTTGTGCTGGGCTTCAAAACACAATAGTGCTGTATGATAGCGCTCTGTTTTATCAGTGCATGCTCACTGTGTATTGTGTGCGGCAGCAGGGTCAGAGGTACTGCAGACCCATGTGCTCTCACTCACTTGTTGCATTTTGCTCTACACGGTGTGACCTCGTTGCATCACCATGGAAACAGTTTTTCATGTCGGTGTCATGGTGCACTGCCTGCTTGACCAGCTCAAAGCCAGATACTGTGCAGTGTGGCAACAGCCTCTGTTTGCATTGTGCTGCTGTTGAACTTTCAAATACGTTTGGAGCCCGCTGAGTTAACCCTTCACAAAGTGTATTAGGCTAAATGAGCCTGCTGCACCAGAAGAAGACATTTAACTGGATTGTTTTCTTTCACTCAAACTGAATCTTTTCCTCCAATTTCTACTTTGAAGAGTTATTAGAAATGTGATGGAGACATGTACAGAGTATGGCTTTGGAAATAGTAGAGTATACTGCACCAACATAATTATCAGATATAAATAAACAACAACCATTTCCCTCTAAATTTATTGGCAAATCATTTCAAATCATTTCACTTAAATTCGGGCAATAAATCTTTGCTGAGCATATTCAGTCAGGTTGACTGAATCCCCTGAATGGTTGGAAAGAATCCTGGAAGATATTGTAAAGAGTAAAATGCAGTTTGAGAATGACTGGCACGGTGACAGCCCCTCACTTGAAGTTAAGCACCTCTGTCATTTCCAGCTGTACAAACAATCACTGTGAGGCGTTTTCTCAAGTTCTAATCTGCATCAGAGTGTCAGACGTCTAGCAGTGCGTCCTACACAGACCAAGACACAGACTGCTGCTCCAGCGAAGGGACACTCCCTCTCTCATCTCCCCTTGTCCTCGGCAAATCATTCAGTCTCTTGTTGCATGGAAGAGTCCCCATCGTTGGTCTCCAGTGTTGCAGCGCTGCAGTTTGTCTTTCCATCCGTTCACAATGGCTAAATAGTCCTCTTCAGAGAACTCCTGCACAGCGTAGAGGCAGGCATGAAGAGCAAAAGACTGTCACACACACACAATAATAACAATAATCCTTGTTTTTTTTTTTGTTTTTTGTTTTTTTAGCAGATTTCATATATCAACAATTTGATGTGTTTCACAGCAGAATAAAAACAAAAGAAATGGAAAAATAGAAAGCACGCCACAGTAAAAGAGATATGATACTGATAAAAGACATAGAAAACTAAATGCATTAAGACAAAAAACAATTCTTTGTTAAAAGCTAATCTTGAATATTCCATTGTTTCATAGACATGAACATACAATAGATAGGATGATGGAATGTCTTGTCTCTCTGTGTCTGTCTTTCTATGTGTGTGTGTGTGTGTGTGTGTGTGAGTGCATTCGTACCTGAATGAACTCATCCTTGATGGCCTCTGCTCTCTCCAGCTCTGTCTTAATCCCCTGGATGAACTGAGCTGTCCGGTCCTCTGCTCGCACGTTGGTGAAACCAGCCTGCTCGATGAACTGCAGGCACACAGACAGAGGCACTGCCCGTTCAAGTAGTGCATCTAATGAGTGGACACACTATATACTTTTTCTGAGCTCCTTCTCTGAAAGAAAGTTTGGACATTTTGGGAATTTGGCTTATAGGCTACTTTACTCAGTAGAGACTGGATCAGGTGTCACCAATTAGCAGACCTCAGTCCAGTTCTGGACCCAGTAATGGTTCTGCCCCGACCATGAAACGGTTCAGAAACTTTTTATTGTGTTGTATTGTACTGTGGCGATTGTATATCCTTATTTAATTATACAGCAGGAACCACAGGCCCACAAGTATGAACGTAGTGTTCATATAGGCCTACAAATCTTATGATATGATGGCCTGAACCTTTGCTGGGGAGGAACTTTGAGTAATCAGACCTCCTGAAATACCTCTGGACTGTACGAAAAACACGTCTGTGCCTCTGTTCTGGCCACAATGGTGATTAGCATCATCCTTAAAAGTGACAAAAACAGAACTTACAGCAGCTACAAGTCAGGCTTAATCTGTCAGGCTTAAATAGGGGTTAAATAGACATAAAACTCGCAAAAAATAATGCACTTTCAACAGAAGAATCCCCTGTTCTTGAGACTTTGAGCGCAAATTGTTTAATTTTCACAGGAACATGGTGACGTTTGCCAGATAGCAAAGGTTTTTTTTTTTTGGTGCTCTTTATTTGTGCTGGACTTTGCTACAGATAACTACTGCAAATTTGTTTTCTGAAGCTAGGAATCTACAAACCATGGAATATTCAAAATACCAACTATGAATGAATAAGATGTTTAGCTTCATACTTTGGATTATACTATTGCCTACAATTATTTACCATAATGACAGCTAAAGCCTTTTGCAGTGGACAGACACAGACGTCATTTTGGCATCAATTCTGTCATCAGATATTGGGCGGGATAACCAATGGGCCAACTTCCATAAAGTTGCTTATGTGGAACACCATATATTTAGGCTCCAGTCTATATTTACCTTGCCATACTGTGCAGGTGTGTAGAGCATATAGCCTCTCTGCTTGACGTAGGCCTGGAACTGAGGGGTCCAGGGCTTCTCCCCACAGCAGTAGTCACTGATCAGCAGCTGGCCTCCAGGTTTCAACCATGACTGAACACGGGGAAAAGAGAATAAAACAATATGTATGTCAGAAAAGTTGTGCCAGGTTAAACAATAATGTAATGTTACAAGACACTGTGTGCCAAAGGAACTAACTGTTAGCCTTGATTGGTTCAAAAACGTGCTTGCAACATAATAAGTGTACATGGCTGCTAAATGAAAATTTCAGTTCTACTTCAAAGTTGGAGAAAAATTTGTGATCTGGAGCTAACCCCACTGAGGAAACTTTGAGGCACTCACATGGAAGCGTTTGAAGAGGGCCAGCTTGTCGGCTATGTGAAGGATGGTGTCTCTGCTGTAGATCACATCAAAGGAGCCTTCTGGGAATGTCCGCTTGGTGGCATCGGCCACTTCAAAGTGGACCTGAGGCAGAGGGAGGGTGGTTTCTGATTATTCTTTTAATGATACACTATCCTGTCAATGGTCAAGAGAGCACTTGTTGTTCTCAAGCAGGATGATATTAAGTCCTGAATCCCATGCTTCGACTTTCAGTAGCATTACCAAGTTTTGGACATTTAACTTTCATTTGACTGATCACATCATAACCATCAGACTTACTAATGGCAGCTTCTCAGCTATCGCCCTCTCCATTGCAATGTCCACCATGTTTTCTGACAAGTCCAAGCCAAGTACCTCCACGCCAAATGTCTGAAAAGTAATGGCCATAGTTATAGTCCTCATTATTGCCCTCATTATTATCACTTCAGCCTGAGTCAGTCAGCCTTTGAGTTCAACACACAAGCAGAGCATAGTATCTGTGGCAGTAGGACTACGCATGCGTCGGCGTCTGCAGCTGTCAGTCGGTGCTCTCCCTAAACCCGCGACTTTCAAACCGTTTTATATTATGTTTTAGCATCTTTTTTATTATCTGTTGGACTTCAGCCATTTTTTATACCTATTCCTCGGCCGGATTTACCTCTCTACTCATTGGATATGTGCTATTAGTGTTTCTATCAGTTTAACACTACCCCGGCCTACACTGACAGCGTGGGAAAATTCATCAGAGCAACCGCATAGCTGCCACCAACCGTGGATTTCACTGGGTTTCTAGCTGCTCCTTTTACACTCGACGCCTGATCTCCGCACCGGGCCCATTTCTGGGCCCGTGCCGGTAAGTCCCACATCTTGACGCCCTGCTCTAATACCCTCTCTGCTACCCTCTCTGTGGATCACCGCATCTAACACCGCTTTAACGTTGTGGGCTCCGTTGTGGGAGCCCCTCCGTGTAAGTGCCCGTGCCCTGCCTGTTAGCGACTGCTAAGATCTAATAGTTAAGTGGTCATAATACTGTGCACCCTAGCCCGTGTACTGGCCTCCTCTCCTTCCCTCTCCCCCAGGTACCATACACACATACATCATGGCTCCTCTTACCTCCCCCTCCGGTTGTATCAGCTGCTCCCGCCTCGCCGAGAAGATCACAGAACTGGAAGGACGTATATCCACTTTATATCAACTCCGTGACGCCGAGGCGCTAATGGATACCATCACCCTCAACCCTCCACAAACCGACTCCCTCTGTGCTCCCGGCTCTGTTGCTGCCCCTGACGCTGCTGCCTCCGGTCCTGTCGCCGCTCTCAAAGCCACTGAAGCTACTCCTCCTCCGGTGCCTGCTGTCGCCGCTGTTAACCCCCCGCCTGACGCCGCTTCTGATGGCACCTGGACTCGTCAGGGGGCCAGGCCGAGGGCCCTGGCCAGCTCCACTCCATCGGGCCCTGAGCCCTGGTGCCTGGTCTCTGCTCCCGGCAACGGACGCTCCTCCTCCCGCTCTCCTCATCGCAGGATCCAGCTGGTGAATAAGTTTGCCCCCCTCGCCTTCCTTCCTGTTGATGGGGACCCCCAGGGCTCTCCTTCTTCTCCTCCACCACCGTCTCAGGGTTACCAGGGCCCACCGTCATCTCCGAGGCTTCCTGCAGCCATACCTGAGCGCTCCACTCTCCGTAAGACTTTCCGCTCCATACCGTTGTTTACACCTGCACCACAGCGCGCTCGCCCCCGCCTGTCTGTCCGTTCAGCGACGCCGTCTCCTCCACCGACCACTCCCCCGACCTCATCCAGCCCAGAGAGCCCACAGTCAGCCTCCCCTCGCCCACTTTTTCCTCCAACTACCTTAATCATCGGGGACTCAACAACCAGACACATCCGTTTTGTTAATGCCATTACACATTGTTTCCCCGGAGCCACAGTCCTAGTTATCCTGAATAAACTTCCAGATCTGCTCAACACACTGCCCTCCTCCATCCACAGAATTATTCTCCATGTCGGGATAAATGACACGTCCCTTCATCAATCCGAGGTAACCAAATCACAATTCTTAAAACTTTTACAGCTCCTAGCCAGCTCCGGGAAATCCATCTTCATCAGTGGACCGCTCTCTCCTTACGGTCGTGGGCAGGGAAAGTTCACTAGAGTCCTTCAGCTCCACACCTGGCTCCAGACTACCTGCAGGGCACTCAGTTTAGCCTTCATAGACAACTTCAACCTCTTCTGGAATCGTCAATCCCTTCTCAAGCCCGACGGTATCCACCCAAACAAATTTGGCAACCACATGTTAAAATCCAACCTGCAGTTTACTATTCAATCATATCCACGTGATTGACTGTTTACTCCTCACTCACGCTCACACACACAGGTCCCGCCCTCTTCTTCTACTGCACCCTCTCAGTATATCACTGCCGCCAGCTCCCCCTACAGGCCCCTGCTGTCATTACACCCCCCTGCCACCGGCCTCCCCATTCAGACCATCATAACCGTCAGACCCCTCCGCCCGAGTGTCATTTTCAATACAGTGAATAAAAATAACCTATCATGCATAAAACTGAGTGCCCCTGCATCCTCATCTCATAAGCCTACTAACACCAGTGTCAAATTTGGTCTACTCAACATCCGCTCCCTCACCGGTAAAGGACATCTGGTCCAGGATCTCCTTAATGACCGCAAAATCGACTTTCTCTGTTTAAATGAGACTTGGCAAGTTCCTGGTGACTTTTCCCAGCTCAACGACTCTACTCCTCCGGGGTTTTGTTACATTTGTAATCCTCGTGGCTCGGGACGTGGAGGGGGTCTCGCGATAATTTACCGCGAGAAGTGGAAGGTTCTTCCAGTCGCCGTGCCTCCCCTCTCCTCACTAGAATGCCTTGTCTGTCAATTATCCGGTCCCACTCCCACCATCATTGCCACAGTCTACCGTCCCCCCAAGCCTCATTGTGACTTTTTAAATGAATTCTCTGCCCTCCTCACCCACCTCTCCACGCTCTCACCCAATGTAATTCTACTGGGGGATTTCAATATACACATGGACAATCCTGCTCTTCCCCTTACCATTGACTTCTCTTCATCACTTGACAGTTTTGGTTTCCACCAGTTCGCAGATTTTCCCACACACACTAAAGGTCACACACTGGACTTAATTTGCTGCTCTGGTCTCACCCCCTCTAACTGCACTGCTGATGAACTCCATATTACGGACCATTTCCTACTCTCATTCAATGTCACCCTCCGGCTCTCCATCTCCAAACCACCCCGTGTCATCTCTTATCGCAATATTAAGGGCATTAACTTGGACTCCCTCTCCTCCTGCATCGCCACCCTGACTCCGGACTCCTCTTCCACTCCCGATGAGCTTGTCATGCAGTACAACAATGGTCTCACAAACATTCTCAACTCACTCGCTCCTGTCAAGTCTCGCTCTGTTTTCTTTACTCGGTCTGCCCCCTGGTTCACCCCCGATCTCCGCTCCATGAAATCCAAAAATCGACAGCTTGAACGACTCTTCAGGAAAACTGGTCTCACCATCCATAAAGACATCTACATAGCTCAGTTATCTCTATATAAGGACTCCATCTCCCAAGCTAAATCACAATATTACTCCGGACTTATCTGCTCTAATGCTGCCAACACCAAGACTCTTTTCTCTGTTTTTAACCGCATCATTCATCCCCCTGACTCCCTCCCCACCCACCTGTACTCCTCAGACACCTGCAATTCTCTCCTCCTATTTTTCAAAGAGAAGGTCAATAAAATCCACCAACACCTGGGCTCCACTTCCTCACCCCTCTCCTCCTCTGAACTCCTCCCTCTTTGTCAAACTCTTTCCAACTTTGATCTCCCTCATCCCTCAATAATCTCTGACCTCATCAGCAAGTCCAAGCCCTCATCCTGTCAGTTAGATCCCCTCCCCACAGTCCTGGTCAAATCCTGTCTCCCCTCTCTGCTCCCTTTCATTTCAGCCATTATCCACTCTTCACTGTCCACTGGAATTGTTCCTGCTCCTTTCAAATCTGCAGCTGTCAGTCCAATCTTGAAAAAACCTGGTTCAGACCCAAATGATTTCAATAACCTCCGCCCCATCTCTCACCTTCCCTTCATCTCCAAAATTCTTGAGAAAATTGTTGCCTCTCAACTTCACTCCCACCTCACCCAAAACAGTCTCTATGAACAATTCCAGTCCGGTTTCCGTCCCCGCCACAGCACAGAAACAGCCCTCATAAAAATCACTAACGACCTCCTCACGGCAGCTGACTCCGGTTTACTTTCCATCCTCATTCTCCTCGATCTGACTGCAGCCTTTGACACTGTTTCTCACGCCACCCTCCTCAATAGACTCTCCTCCATAGGCATCACTCACACCCCCCTGCTCTGGTTTCACTCCTACCTCACAGGCCGCACTCAGTTCATCCAACTTAAATCCTTCACTTCACAGCCCTCCCCCGTCACTTCTGGTGTGCCCCAGGGCTCTGTCCTGGGGCCCCTCCTCTTCATTACCTACCTCCTCCCACTTGGCAATATCTTCCGAAAATTTGGTATCCATTTTCACTGCTTCGCGGATGACACCCAGCTCTACCTGTCCAGTAAACCCGACTCCTCTCTCCCACCCTCCTACCTCACCCACTGCCTCTCAGAAATTAAATCCTGGTTCACCTCAAACTTTCTTAAACTCAACAGTGATAAAACAGAACTCCTCCTAGTCGGTACCAAATCCACCTTATCCAAAGCCAACAGTTTTTCCCTCACCATTGACAGTTCCACAGTGTCCCCCTCCCCCCAGGTTAAGAGCCTGGGTGTCATCCTCGACAGCTCACTGTCCTTCCATTCTCACATCAATAACATAACCCGCTCTTCATATTTCCATCTACGCAACATTAACCGTCTCCGCCCATCTCTCACCCCTCACTCCACTGCCATCCTAGTTCACAGCCTCGTCACCTCCCGCCTCGACTATTGCAACTCACTCCTCTTTGGTGCCCCTCACAAATCCCTCCATAAGCTTCAACTGGTCCAGAATTCTGCAGCCCGTATCATTTCTAGAACCCCCTCCTTTCATCACATCACTCCCGTCCTCCAGCAGCTTCACTGGCTCCCGGTCAAATTCAGAATCAACTTCAAAATCCTTCTGTATACCTTTAAGGCCATCCACAACCTCGCCCCCCCCATCTGTCTGATCTCCTCCGTATCATCACCCCTTCTCGCTGCCTCAGGTCTTCCTCCTCCCTCCACCTCTCTGTACCCACCTCCCGTCTTAGCACTATGGGGAGCAGAGCTTTCAGCCGCTCTGCTCCCCAACTCTGGAACTCTCCTCCATCTGACATCCGTAACATTGACTCTCTTCCCTTGTTCAAATCCAAACTCAAAACTCACCTGTTCAAGATAGCCTACTCACTGTAACTGTTTTGTTCCATTTTATATCTATGTATGTATGTATTTTTGGGTATGTGGTATATGTATATGTATGTGTGTATACATATATATATATATATATATATATATATATATATATGTTTTCTTTTTATGCTATTTTCTATGATGTTTTCTTGCTGTGTTTTCTGTGATGTTTTTATGCTGTGTTTTTTCTGTCATTGCTGTATTCTGTATTTATTTTTTTTACTGTAAGGCGACCTTGAGTGCCATGAAAGGCGCCATAACAAATAAAATGTATTATTATTATTATTATTATTATTGATGAAATTATCAGCAACATTCTTGTATTATCATGGCCAGTGTCATCATCACTGTCACTGTTTCCTTTGATCTCACCTTTGCCATGTAGAAGTTTCCTCCACCAATTCCACAGCCAATGTCCAGCACCCGCTGGCCTGGCCTCAAGTTCAGGAGGTCCACAAACTCCTGTTACCACAAATGACAAACAGATTCATTCGTTATACTCAAAGACCTGTCGGTGAAAAAACAACACCTTGTCATACCTTGAAGAGTTCAGCATATCTGTTGTTGGGTAAATAAGGACTAGGAATAGGACTGAGGTCCAATTTTAATGCCATAGTATAGATTTCCACATCTCCTTCCTTATCATTTTTTTTTTTTTTTTTTTTTTTTTTCTTCCCATCCACCACCACCCCTAATGGGGACCAAATTTTATTTTCTTTATTTTTTATCTTTTTCTTTCTCTTTCGTTTTTATATACACCCACACATATATATATATATATATATATATATACATATACATAACTATATACACATACATACATTCACATACACACACATACATCCATCCATCCGTACGTACATATATATACATACATATACATACACATATACATACACATATACATTCATACACACGTACACACATACATATATATACATACATACACATGCACATGCATACACATTTTTTTTTTTTTTTCTTTTGGGGAAAAAACCAACAAATAATCAGGTGGCAGTAACAGGCAACCATCCACTTCACAAGCACAAGGCAGACAAAAACAAAAACAAGACAACATAAGAAAAGTATCCAATAAGCGAATGACACCAAACAAAAAAACAAAACAAAACAAAACAAAACAAAACAAAACAAAAACAAAAACTAACAAGTACAAGCACTGTAACAAGGGGATCCTGTCTGTAATGCTAAACACTGCAATGGCTCAGCATTGATCGTTTAAATAATCAAATTAGTTTGTTATTTTTTTTTTCCCTCTCCTCCTTCCCTTTCCTCCTTGTTTCCTTTCTTTTCTTTTCACCACCCCTCAGCTTCAATGAACTGTCTCCATCTTTCCATGTGATACTGTCTATCTGTGATAAAACTCTCCAAAATAAATTGGTATTTAACAAAACTTTTGAATCTATGAACATTTAAGAACTCATTATTGGATGCTTTATAGATGAACCTTTTCCCCAGTAAGATTATTAAGTTAATAATGTAATTCTTTTCCTCCTTAACGTCCCCCAGCATTATGGAAAAAAAATCTAGCTCCAGGTGCAGACCTATGTCGGAACACATATCCTGTACCTCCCTCCAGAAGGCAGACACCACCCGACAATACCAAAACAGATGAACTGACGACTTGGTCTCCTCAGAGCAAAATCTGCATACATCAGTGTCACTAATGCCCCAAATCTTAAGCATTTTTTTTGTAGCTAAGAAATTATATATTATTTTTATTTGGAAATACCTAGCGAATGCGTCGGCTGTTGTTTTATATATCAAGCCAAAAACCTGATTCCACGGAATAGGGCAATCAAAAAGATCCTCCCACTTTTTGTATGTATTGTTGGGTATAATAGCTAGGGATTTCCGTGTCAGATAAAAGTTGTAAATACTGCGATTTATCTTGTTATTTTTTAGCCAACACAAATTTTTTATTGCTGGCTGACAAACTAATAACTTGGAATCCTCAGCACTGATTTTCCTTTTCCATTGCTTTTTTATCGCAGAAATCAGTTGGTTGAAGGCTTGAATGTAACAAATTGAGCCATATCTTTCGGTAAATTCATTATACTTCATTAGTTTTCCCTTGTCATTAACAATATCATTTATAAAGCAAACTCCGTGGTCAAAGAGGGTCTTCCAGAAGATGGGTTTTCCTTCAATCATGATATTTGAATTCATCCATAAAGGCTGTTGTAAAATTTCATGTTTAGTTTCTGGGGGGTGGAACTGGAAACAAAGCCAGCTCTGGATTGCCTCCTTTAGAAACAGAGATGTGTTTTGGAGTATAGTGTCTATGTGACCCAAGTGGCTACCCTGAATTTGTAGAAAAGGGTATAACCTTTTTTTTAACAGAGGATGATTTTCTTCCAGTAGCCTCGCTGAAAACCAATCCTTATTAAAATATAGTTTTTGAACAAAAACAGCCTTTAATGTAAGGCACAGGGCTTCCAGATTTAATAATTTTAACCCACCCTGTCCATAATCATTGTTGTAAATAACACTTCTTTTAATTTTTTCTGGTTTATTACTCCAGAGGAAGCCAAAGATCTTTTGTTCAAATGCCTTGAAAAAGGACTGAGAAGGAGTCGGTAGGGACATGAGGAGGTTTGTAAATTGTGAAACTACCAAGGAATTAACCAGGGAGATCTTTCCATATAAAGTTAGGGTTTTTCCTGTCCAAGGTTGTAAAATTTTGTCAACCTTGGCCATTTTATTATTAAAATTTATGGTGCATAGATCATTTATATTTTCTGGAATCACTATCCCTAGTACTTTTACTGGTCCATCTGTCCACGTAATCGGGAATTTACATGGTAACCTAAAATTTGTACCTTTTAATGTACCCATTCTCAAAATTAAACATTTTCCAAAGTTTGGTTTTAACCCAGATATCTTTGAGAAAAGCTCCAAATCTTTGAGGAGAGCTTCTAAGCAAGTTTGTTTTGGACTCAAGAGGAAACTAGCATCGTCCGCATACAAGGACATTTTTGTTTGTAGACCTCCTATCTCTAATCCCTCCACTTCACTGTTTGATCTCACTTTGATGGCCAACATTTCTATAGCAATAATAAACAGATATGGAGACAAAGGACATCCTTGTTTGACTCCTCTTAATAAAGGCACTGGCTCTGAGGTATATCCATTATTGAGAATTTTGCAACTAGTGTCCTTATATAGGGCCCTAATCCATTTAATCAGAGATTCACCAAAATGAAAGAATCTCAAACTCTTAAAAATAAAATCCAAACGAACCTTGTCAAAGGCTTTTTCCAAATCAGCAATAAATACCAGACCAGCCTTTTCATTTAATTCATAGTGTTCTATAGTTTCCAACAGCTGTCTTATATTATTGCCAATAAAACGACCTTGCATAAATCCTGACTGGTCCTGATGAATAATGTCTGAAAGTACCTTCTTTATTCTATGAGCTATGCACTTTGCAAGAATCTTAGCATCATAGCATTGAAGTGTAATGGGTCTCCACTTTTTTAGATGCACTGGGTCCTTATATTGGCCATTAGATTCTTGTTTTAACAATAAGGAAATAAGGCCCTCCTTTTGTGAATTTGAAAGGTATCCCACATCATATGTAAAATTAAAACAGGAGAGCAGTGGTTTTTTAACAAGATTGTAAAATTTTTGGTAAACTTCTATGGGTATACCATCTAATCCGGGGGTTTTACCTTCTTTAAAGGACATTATAGCAGAAAGCAGTTCCTCTTCAGTGATCAAGCCTTCACAAAGCTCTTTCTGAGTTACTGATAATTGTTTGTCATAGTTCTCTGGAAAGAAACTATGGCGTATTTCGTTATCTAATTGGGTAATTTGTGGCTGAAAGGAAAACAGCTTTGTAAAATATTTTTCCTCCTCCTTCAAGATATCTGGCTGTGTGTGTAACACCTGCCCATTATTTGATATAAGCTTAGTGATGTTTTTCTTGGAAAAGTTCCTTTGCTGGAGTCTCAAAAAAAATTTTGTACATTTTTCTCCTTTTTCCATCCATTCTGCTCGTTTATAATAGTAATTTTTTCGAGCTCTGTCCTCCATTATTAAGTCCAATTCCTTCTGTTTAATTTCCAGAGCATTTACCAGGTCATTTGATGCATCTGCAGATTTATCTATGTAACTTGTCAGTTCATCTATTTCAGCATTTAAGATTTTCTCTTTTGATTTCTTGTTTTTATTTTTCCAGGATGCATATGCAATTACATGTCCTCGGAAAGTACATTTGAAGGCATCCCAGACCGTCAGGGGATTTGCTGTGCGGCTATTATGGGTGAAATAATCGCTAATAAACCTTTCAGTCTTATGGATAAATTCCTCATCCAGGAGGAGACTCTGGTTAAATTTCCAATACCCTGGGCCACGCCTATTCTCCACAGTTGACAGGTTCAGTGAAATAAGGTGGTGGTCAGATCTTACTTTATCTTCAATTGAGACACTTGTTACTTTTGAAATTAAAGAAAATGAAATCAAAAAATAATCAATTCTACTAGCTTGATTTTGTCTTCTCCAAGTATATCTAATTAAATCAGGGTTTTTGAGACGCCAGATATCAACTAAATCCAAACTGTCCATAAGATTTAGAATTTTTGCCACAGCTTGTGGGTGGTAATTTTTTACAGTTTTTCCTTTTCGATCCAAAGTTCCATCTATGGCCGAGTTAAAATCCCCTACCATAATGATTCTACTGTTAGTACCATACAGTTGATCACCTATTTCCTCAAAAAAAACAGGATTATCTGTGTTTGGTCCGTATATGTTAATTATCCAATATATTTCACCTTGTATATTTAAGCTCAAAATTATCCATCTTCCAAACAGGTCTGTATGAACAGAACAAAAATTAAACTGAAATTGGTTCTTGATGAGTATCATAGCACCTTTTGAATTTCTCTGACCATGGGAAAAATAGATTGTACCATCCCACTGTTTAGCCCATGATACCTCATCTTCCTTTGTTGAGTGTGTTTCTTGTAAACAAAAAATATGCTGTTTCTTTGCTTTCAGCCACGAAAATATAGTACATCTTTTTTTACTGTCAGCAAGACCATTGCAATTATAACTGGCAATACCTATTTCGTCCATTACTTTACTGTTGTTAAATCTGGGTGTTTTTCAAAACCTTTATTTATTTTTCTTATAAACAAAAAAGAAAAAAGAGAAAAAAAGAAAAAAAAAATCCCTCTTGTACCACATCAACCACATAATCTACTTGAAAAACAAAAACATAAAACAAACAACATGTACCAAGAATCCCACCCATCATCCCACTGTTTTTTGTTTTGCAAAAGCCTAGGGAAAGAACCCCGTCCAAAACTCGTCTTAATATCACTCAAAAAAGGAAAAATAGCCTAATAATAAAGAGAAAAAAAATATATAGATAAATAAATAAAATAATAATAATTTTTAAACAACATGTTAGACAAACAAGATCAAAAGGATAGGAAAATAAATGTTAAAAAATAATAACCCTAATAAGAAGAAAGAAAACAGAGAAAGAGAAAAAAACAAACAAAAACGTGGTGCTCTTGAATGCACCCCACTCCCTGGAGGCTCGCGTTGCTAGGAGCATGATAAACACAAGGACTCTCGTAACCAATCCATGTCCTCCTATCCGCAGGTACAGTGACGTCATTCGCCCTCATTCTCTTGTTGTTGTCCATGTTTTTCCCGGAGATAACCATCTCCTCTATACAGTTCTCCATTCACATATAGTTTATCAACAACCAGGCGGACTTTATTATCTTTTTGTCTAAACGCATTCATGATTGGGATAAGCTTTCGTCGCTTTTCCACTATTTCCGCTGGGTATTGGTTGCTCAGGTAAAACTGTGTTCCCTTCAATCTCTTGCTGAGGCCAAGGATCTGATCCTTACATTTTCCGCTCGCAAATTTTGCCACCAGAGGTCTTGGTTTCTCTGTATTCTGCCCCTTTCGAGGTCCAAGCCTATGCACTCGTTCAAGGCGGATGTTTTTGACTTCCTCTTCTGGGATTTTTAATTGTTCATTCAAAAATTGCCTCACTGTGGCCTCCGATGTTTCATACGTTTCCACCTCCCTTTCTTCAATCCCCATAAACAGGAGATTATCCCGCATGCTTCTGCATTGGAGATCTAGAAGGGTCGCTTTGAGTTTTGCATTTTTGTTAGACAGTGTTGTTGTTACTGCCTGTAAATGTGCGACTTCCTTTTTGAGCATTTTGTTTTCCTTTTTTATTTCCTCAATTAGTGCGTTATTGTACTCCACTGAGTTTTTCAGTTCTGTCACGTCTGATTTTAGTTCATTTAAAATGTCCAGCTTTTGAAGTTGAGTAGATATTAAACACAACATCTCCCGGTCCTCGACACTGAATGCTGTACTTTCTTCTGTGTCACTGGAACCCAAAAACGCACGGGCGCGTTTTGACCGTGCGCCTTTGGGCTCTTTACGACTCGTCATGTTGTTTGTTTAACTTGCAGTTTAAATTACTACAAAACACTATCGTCCGGAGAAAAAAGGGGGTGGGTGCTACCGTCTGATGTGTTGCAGGCGCAGATTTTAGTTCACCCGCGTGGCACCAAAAACAAACGCTCACTTTCTCGTTGATTTTGTGAGCTTACCTTGTCGTAGTGGAGGTCGGTGATTTAAAAAAGAGTATTACTGGACCATCTCGTGTCACACTTACATACTGGAGCACATTTTTATCCGTTACATTTCTGAGTTTTGGACGTGTTTGTTGGAGCTGCCTCAGCTCTTACTTGTCTCTGCGGCCATCTTGGTCTGCTATTGGTCTTGGTCTTATCATTGTTAGCAATACTCTGTATGTAGGCCTACCATGCTGAAAAAATAGTTCCACCACAAAGTCTAAAAATGCAGGAATCAAAAAGTTTCAGATTCATACCCATATTTGGACAATACATTGAAATTTCTTTTTTGGGAGTAAAAATATTTCCTGCTGTTACTTGCTTTAGTTTTTGGTTTGTTAAATTAATATACTTTTCCAAAAGCGGGCTGTTCAGGCAATTTTTTTCTTTGATAGTCTGAAAAGTTAAAAGTGACCAACACATTTCTTTCTTCCTCAGGATGCATTTAAATTTTGCTATTACAATATCACAATCGGCTCAGAACGTCTTTGGTTTTTAAAATGCTGTCCAATCCAATCCAAAACCGTGCTTGCTGATTCTTTTCTGCTACAGACTTTTCTGGGACCCAGTAGCAGTGCCAAATCTGTGGTCTTTTCTAGACTTGTCTTCATACCTTGGTCGTACTGGGCCCACCGGTGCTGACGTATCCAGCCCCAAACATCTTCTCATAGTGCAGGATTCCACGGCGGGTGTACTGCTGGTTGTCCAGAAACTGCTGGAACGTGGTGAAGCCGCCCTGGGTGGCAGAGGAGCGGGAAACTTTCTCCAGCAGCCAGCAGATCTGATTCTGGTTGTTCTTCATCTGAAGGAGGAAGAGTTGGAGGAGAGTGGAGACAGGATGAGCAAGGCAGGAGAGAGAGGACAGGATGATATTTCTTCATCAGGTGCAACTGAGCCAGAAAAATGTTGTATGCATAGTCACATCATTTGCACACTCAGTTGCATTGTCTCATTTGACGGTCATACCTTAACATAGGTCTGAACTTTCTTTGTTAGCACTATGTCGAACCCAAACTTTTCTGCTCCATGTGGCTCCTCCCACTGAGCTGATGTCATCAGGTGGCTGTATTGTACCTGTGTGCGGTAGTGGGTGGGGTTGAAGTCCCTCTTACAATCACCTGGATATAAAAAACAATGTTTCTTTACGTTGTAGTAAAAATGATGAAAATGATATATCAAGTACATTTGTTAAGTCCTTGAGGTATGATTTTTTCCCCTTAAATGTCCCTTTAAGTAGCTTCAGTCTTACAAAAGTGATGGAAAGAATGATGCATGGCAAAATGTTTCCACCTAAAGAAGATATTTAGCCCTGTTTGGTGGGTGTTACACAATGGTGAGGTGAGCTGATTTACCTCCCTTCACTGTAAAGCATTTTGTGTATCTAGATACAGTGCTATATAAATGCAATCCATCATTATTATTTACTGTTGAAGGAAATCTGGGTTTCCTTCAAATAAATGTTATCTAATGTTCTGCATCTAATGCATTTAACCTTTTTGAGAAAGCACATCCTTTGGATGTCTTATCAAATTTAAAATAAATATCTCTGAGTCTAATAAAGCTCTCATGCAAACTATTGATGGGACCAGCAAGGTTGTACTGTAACACTCAGACTCAACTGAGAAAGTCAGCGAAATTTCTCTTAAAATCTTATTTTATTAGTTTGTAAGTTTGTATTTATTAGTTTGTAAGTAGTTTGTAACAATAATGCCTTGCACTGCACACTTTGGTCATCTTTGCCCTCCTTCCCTGTGAAGGCTGACCGGTGAATATGGGCGTATGGCTTGAAACAGACGAAACATAAGTGTGACAGTTTTACAGTAAGTTCAGTACCTGACTGGTGGTTGCAAGACTCCCTGAAGAAGAAGAACCCTCCAGGCACCAACCAGCTCAGCATCTTCTCTATCAAGGACTTCAGCTCCTCATCACACAGGTACATCATCAGCCAGTTGGAAAAGACAATGTCGAAGCTGAGGAGACCATTAAAGCACACATGAATACACAGGTTACAGCTGAACATGATCAGGAACACCTTTTCAATTGGTAATTTTTTCCTCTCTGCAACTTAATTAAATTTGTCTTATTTACATTTGTCAGTGCTTTAAATTTGATATTACATTGTCATTTCCTCTGAAGTGATACTGCATGCCTGGACCCGACTGTGCCTTTGGTCTTTACGACAAAAGCTAAGAGGAAATGCTAAGAGGCCATTTCAAGTAAACTTGATAACAACTGTGAGGAAAAACAACCAACTAAATTCCAAAATGCCAAGCTGCCCATTCATTTTACACCTGAGCAAAAAGGTACACTTTGTTTGGGCCCATTATTTCTGCAGCACAGAGCTGCTTACTGTGCTTAGGAAACCAAGGTAAATCAAACTTCCATCTTTATAGATATAAAATTTTTGACCTGTTTTTGGGAAAGTCCAGCTTTGTGACGTCAGCCTGGATGAAAGTGGCGTTGCTATAGTGACCATTATCCTGTTTGTTCCTCGCCACGAAACTTTCCATAAAGTCGACGGCAGTCACGTGGTTGGCTTTGGTCAGCAGGTGGCTGGTGAAGCGACTGCAGAGACACAGGGGAGTGTTTGATGTGCCTGCGTATGTATGTGTGTGTGTGTGTGTGTGTGTGTGTGTGTGTATGTGTGTGTGTGTGTGTGTGTGTGTTTGCATAAATCAACATGCCTACACAGAGTTGTAAAACTGAACTCACATGTCCTGTGGGTTGGTGGTGAGATTCACCAAGGACACATTATCAGAGCATATGTGAACCAATATGACCTCTCTCTCTCTCTCTCTCACACACACACACATGAACACATACTCACACATTGCCACTCTCACTTCTGACAGACTAACCATGCATACACATGCACACTTACCCAATCCCAGCTCCCAGCTCCAGCACCCTCTTTCCGGCCATGCAGGGCAGCAGGGAGAGGATCTCAGGCAGCTCCTCTTTTGTCAGCTCTTTGGCGTGGGGGTCCAGCATCATCTCCTCCACGGTGGCCTCCTTAGAGTGCTCCTTCCAGAACTCTGTCATGGTGGCACGGACTGTCAAGGTGCCACACAGGAGAAGATGATGAGGACAAATTATATGGCAACTGTATAGTACATAGAATTGGGTAAAACGTAAATAGAATGAGGCTAAATAGCAACTGCAGTAATGGTACTATGGATGAGAATATGAATTTAAATGTAAAACAATAGCGCTATCAGCTCAGCTAAGATTTAAATAGACTGAGCACTGAAGACAAAGTGACAACTGCTGACTCATGAATGCCTGCTCAGCAAATTTCTGTAATCAAATTGGATATAAGCATTTTAGTATTGCATTATAATTAGAGGAAGTCTGGAAGAACTCTAAATGGCTTCTATAACAGGTTGTACTAATTGCATTTCCTCAGAGATGCTGTGCCAAAATTGACAACCCCTATCTGCAAATTTCCCTATCAAGTTGTAAATAAATAAATAAAAGCAAAATGATCTCAGATGACCTTGAATCTTTATTTTTGGTTCATTTCAACATTGCATGCAACTGAACTTTTGAACTAAAATTCTTCAAACCTAAAACCCCATGGAAGGCAAGTCTGGCACACAGATTAACAATCTGTCAAATCTGATTACCACAACCTCAAAACAATACACCAATGTGGCAACTGTACAGCAACAATGTTGTTTTCCCACAATACGGTGGTTATGATATACTGCACTTAAGTCCTCCTTTAGCTACAAGCTCACAGACAATTTAGAAACAAGGAATTCACCTGCTGCAGTTTTCCCTGCCTGCCAAGTAGGAGCCAGCTGACTAGACAGGTCGTCAAAATAACTGGTTTGACTGTATTCCAGTGGCTGTTGCAATCACCACACTAATTATTAAACAAGACACTTCCCAGCTGCCAGTTAAAAAAAAAAAAAATGGGAGGAACTCTCAAGCAAGTGAAGTGAAAAATCCCAGCTTTATCCAGGCTGCCAAGTAGCTTCAATTCTTATTGCTGGAGTAAACATTTCAGCAGGCTTTACAGTGCCAAAAGAAAGATCCCTCATACATGAGTCATGGTAGTGGCAAATTAAGTAAACACCACATAACTGTTGATCAAGAGTACTAGTCAGCTTTGGTCTGTCATAACGTGTTTATGGTAACAGATACCTGGTGGGAAATAAATCAGCAGGTACACTATGAACTCCAGTCAGTCATGATCAAACAAGACAAAGACATCAGCAGAAGAGCAACATAATATATACATATATGAACATACATATAATAACTGACATAATTAAGATTTCTGTCAGTCTAAAATTGTGGGTCAGCTCTATTCTTCTGATAAAAAACTTGAAAAATGACACTGAGTAGGGCTTACCCTCTGCTATCCCTGATTATCTACAGTTAAAGAAGAGTGTTTATCTTTCAAGCAAGCCATAATACACAGATCATTTGACAGCTGACAGCTCCAGTGAGTCAGTGATACATTCCAGCCCAGCATTCACAGCAGTAAAGGATTACTTCCACCAGCTGAATGAACAATTTGGACAGAGCAGTATATGGCAGCACCAGCAGCCAAGCCAGTCCAAACCTCTGCGTCCAACATTACCACACACTTAAACACACGTTTGAAGTCAATCCCCCACCATCACCCAGTTTCACCCTGCTCATACCTTTCTCCATGTTTGGCTTTGGTTGATTTGTATTGATTGAGAGATTACTCTACAGGCCTGGGCAGTCTGCTCAATTAGCCTAACGATCGTCTGAATTATAAGGAGGTTATTATCAATAAACCCTCTGTGGCAGGCTGCACCTCGTGGTGGTGTTTAAATAACGTGACCACCGTGGCGCACAGAGGAGGTGGTCGCCAGGTGGAGAGCTGACCACTGGGATGCGTCCGATGTGAGGGGAGGGAGCGAGTGCGCATGAATAATCATTGTAGGGAAAAAGGTCTGTGGACGATCATAAACGCCATGGGAATTCCCTCACCTCCTTATTACATCAAGCCCTTGGCTATCGCTGCATACAAATCATCCGAGAGCGGTCAGCTACAGATAAGCAGGTGTGCTGTCATCCAGAGAGCACGGAGTAAACTGGAGCCCACATAGCTCGTCATTCAGAAGTTGATTTGCACGAAGAGGCATAAAGCTGGAAATTAAGAGTAAGCGCTGTTCGCTCTTACCGGGGTCCCGGCTCCTCTTCTCGCCTCAGTTCTGCTGACACGTAGGAAATGTCCCGTGTAGCATGCGCCGATTGCGCAATTGCCTCATGCTGCAGCTTAAAACCCCTGTTCTGTTCAAGTACAGCTGTGGAGAGCATTGTGGTGGCCGAAGAGGCGTGCCTAGAGTAGCCTTGCTTTATTGATTCAGTTAAAAACGTACAGTAGGTCATGTCAGAGAAAAAAGAATTGGTTGAAGCAATAAGCCACAGATCAGGAAACATTGGGCTATTGCTTTAATAAACTGGCTATTGCATTACATAACACTGATATTTAAAAAAAAAAAAAAAAAAAAAAAATCAAGAAATCTTTGATTTTCATTCTGTAATAATTCTGCGTTTTTTTTTTGTTTTTTTTTTTTAACCCTAGCAAAATAGTTCTTGAACAGCAGCCAAACAAAGTAATTGCTGAGTATGACAGAAGTAGGCCTACCAGTTTGAGTAGTGATCCGGTTAGCACTTATATTTAAATACTTACAATCTTAATTAATATCTAAATTAACCATGATGCAGCCACAGGTGTACATGGATTAAGTACGTCACAATCAGGTGTGTGTATGCATCCTGAAATTAACCATGATGCAGTCACAGTCGGGTGTTTGAATCCTAAAATTAACTGTGATGTAGTCACGGGTGTGTGTGTAGCTGTGATGCTGCCATATGTGTGTAGTTACAGTCCCAATATCTAAATTAGTCACAGGTGTGTGTTGACGGTGCATTTGAATTGAAATGTCACTAGCTCAACCCATTAGGACTGAAAGAGCAGCAGATAAACAGAACTGTTTACACATTAGGAATCTGTGACCCTGTGTGCTGATGCCTAAGTTCAGGGCCGGAGTGGGACTCATTTTCAGCCCTGGAGTTTCATGCCTCAGACCGGCCCACTTTAGATCACGACCTATTATTATTAAAATCAAAAAATATAACGGGTCACTACTATCGTTTGAGCATAGAAAGTGGTTGTATTGGAACTAATGCTTGCTTGTTCTCACACTCTGTTACAACAGCTCACCTGTTCCTTCCATACTGACAGGAGCAATCCCCACATCACCACTGGCTCCTGGCTCTGCTTCTGACACCAAATCACATTTTTGAAATTGTCATAATTCTCAGCACAAATCTTCCCTTTTTACAAAGCCTTCTGATCAATTCAGGTCAGTTTCATTAATGTAGTGCTGAATCATCTAGCATCTCAGGACACTTTTCATATAGAGCAGGTCTACACCATACTCTTCATTATATTAATTCTAATAATCATTCAATGAGCAATCCTACCTGCCCACTCTGGACTTGTGGGCTCATGGCTGGTGCTTGGTGCTGGATCTTGCTTCTGACTCTGAGGGGCTACAAGACAAAGTTTCCCAGTTATGTGGCGTTGCATCATACTATTATTTAAATTATATAAGGTTATGTTATATGCAGGGACGGTTTTTGCTATGGGCAATGTGGGCAACCGCCCAGGGCGCAATCTACTTGGGGGCGAACGAGTGCCCTCCAAAAACAAACAAACAAAAAAAAAAAAAAAACAATCGCTAGTTTTCTAGACTACCATATTGACCCGCATAAAAGACGACCCTGATTTTAAGACAACCCCTCTTTTGCAAGACGCTTTTTCGGAAAAATAGGCTACTTTTTATATGGACAAAATCTTGTTTGAATAAAAAAAGACACCGGCCTGCATCAGGCAGGTCGGCCGCGGCACCGGTCGGTATCGGGCGGGGTGGCCGCGGCACCGGCCTGTACCGCCCGGTCAGGTCTGTCGGATCTAACAGGTGAGCGGCCGGCGCCGCGGCCGACTGCCGCCGCAGTAGGAGTAGTAACATGGAAGGGCGCAAGCCAGTAATTTCGCCTAGGGCGGCAACATAGACAGAACCGCCACTGGTTATATGTCACAACACCACACAATTCATTGACTTGATATTTAATTAACTTGAACGGTGGTTTGCAGGCAGGAAGTTCAACATCTTGCCTTACCCGTTTCATTGTCCTCATTTGTCGTTTCAAACCGTGAGCTCGTTTTAGTGAAAAAGTCGCCAATTTTAGCACATTTAGCTGCGTCTGTTTCCAGAGCTTTCCTCTTTTTAATTCTTGCCTTCTCCGCGCCACCCTTGCTCTTTCTACTTTCCATCTTTGAAACACCACTGACCGAGTGCATGGACGTGTTACGTCAGGGTGCGTCTGCAAAAAAAAAAAAATAAATAAAAAAAATAAAGGTGATCAACCCACTGCCATGACTGGACTGAACACCGGCCCCCAAAAAATAAAAAATAAAAAAAGTGAACACCGGCCCTCGCGGCCCAAACATCAGACCGGCCCACCGAGAATTATCCCGGTCCTCCCGATTAGCCACTCTGGGCTTGGACTGGACCTTTGTGCAAAATTTGGTGATTTTTCGTGCATGGGAAGTAGGCCTTCCTTGAAGAAGAAAGAAAGAAAGAAAGAAAGAAAGAAAGAAAGAAAGAAGAAGAAAACGCAGGAATACAAGAGGGTCCTGGCAGCTTAGGCTGCCCGGCCCCTAACTATCTGCAGTCTAGTACAGTTATTTTAAAATGACTGGAAACCAATTCATAGCCTATCTGAACAGGAGGTTAATATTAACTAATTAGATGTGAGCTAAGTTCATCCTAATTGGCTTTATTGTAAACAAAGTTATTGAATAATGTTCTGGCAAAGCCACAACAACCTACCAGGTAAGGCTCAATTCCTCCCAAAACCAATTAATTTTTGTATTTTAAATTTATAAATGTATATTTTCACACTTCTTTTATTAATGTTCTTGTGAAAAGAGAACATGTTTTCATTGCATGTGCATCAGTTCTCCTGATGTAACATCAGTTGAATGTGCACAGCTGTTGCACTGGCAAGTGTGTGTGTGTGTGTGTATGTGTGTGTGTGTGTGTGTGTGTGTGTGTGTGTGTGTGAGAGTGAGAGAGAGAGAGAGAGAGAGAGAGAGAGAGAGAGAGAGAGGGAGGGAGTAGTAATTTTGCTACACTGCCATGTAAGAAGCAGCAAGCTGCCACATCCAGATGGAGCAAACCGAACCGTTAGTTTGGCAGACCGACGTGTGCTGAGATGGGAGTGGCGGCGCAACAAGGGGGGGTGTCAACAGATTAAGCTTGGCATAGTGACAGTTTCGTGCCAAAAGCGCTGAAAGCTCACCAGCTGAAACCAGGTCTACTGTCAGCGCAGGCGGAGCGCAGCCGGTGTAGTGGAAGTTTGGCTGACCGGCGCACAGTGCGCACACGTCACCAAAACCTCACAGGCAGATTTCCAGAATGTCAGGCAACAATGCAATAAATACCCACAAAAACCACTATTCAATGCTACTGTCTCAATCAGCACATAAATTTATCTCCATATCGACTGTCCCGTCACAACTGATGTCAGATCAAAGGAGATGGGCACCGTTTGGCATGCGTAATGGAAACCCAACCTGATCACCTGTCAGTCAAACAATGTGTCCAGTATGGTGATGTCTTTTCCAGTCATGGTGTCTGGTGCTGCTCATGTTAACTACCCAGTTCTTCCATATATAAATATTCCACACAAATCAAAAATGTAAAATGCATCAGTTCCTTGCCAGATACTGGGCGGTTACAACAGCGAATGTAAAAGCTTTCATGAACCGGATTTTGTTTTAATCTCTAGTGTGTTGTTGCATCAGTAAGTCATGGAGTCGAAAGTTGCAAAACAAAGATGTATTTATATGAAGATGGCAAGGATTATCCTTTGAGGTAAAAACATTCATGAAAAATGGGGGCTTCAGTTAAATTTATATTTGCTTGTAAAAATCAATAACTTTAACAGACGGTGACAGAGCTGGAAAAAGAGAGATGCGAGGCAGGTAGGTAATGGAAAGACAGGAATGAGGAAGATGAATGTGTGGATAGATGGATGGCAGGTAGCTCCGGCAACATTCCAGCAGCCAAGACTGGCCTCAATGTCCTTAGTGTGTGTCGCGGCTGCTCTCTTCCTCCATGTCAATTGTGTAAACTTTCATTACGCCTTTGTGCAGCGCATTTAAAGGTGAGGACAGGGGCTCATTTGATTGGTTAAATGTGAATCGGCTGTGTCAAACCCACTCCACGCCTTCTCTCCTCCCTTCCGCCGGTAGGAGGAATGGCGGAGTACTTGCGCCACCGAGAACGGCGTGCCAAACTTGCAAAATCCACCTGGCCACACCCAGTTGGCGAAGCACAGCTGTGCTGCGCCCCCGCCTCGCCCAGTCTGCGAAACTAGAGCCCAGTGAGTGAGTGAATGTGAGAGTGAGTTTAATCTACAGTTTACTGTGTGAGTCAGTGAGTGAGTGAATGCGAGAGTGAGTTTAATCTACAGTTTACAGAGGTGCTTTGCATTGAAAAAGGAACTACATATTATGGAAACTTTATATTCCAAATCAATTTAAATCTTACCTTCAAAAGAATTCTCAGTGCTCACAATATGTGGATGTTTTGTTGTCTTGAGGATTTCTATCTCGTTCAGTAAATCTGCCTTAGTTTCCGCGGGCACCTGTCAAAAACACCACTGCTGTAAGAATGGTCTGCCAGAGGGCCCGTCTCTGAGCACACTGGATCTGCTGGGTCACAGGTTTGAGCCTGTAGCTCCTACAGAAGTCCTGTTGCCTCCCTCTGCATCCCCTGTCCCTGAGGTTATGTCTCTGCTGGTCTCCCTCCACTGTCCCCCACATCACACTTAAAACCTGGACGCTTCCATGTAATGACAGCAGCTCCATCCTCTGATCAGTGATCCAATACTATTCTGCTGTTCTCAGTGCTGTGTGATAATCCGCTCTCCTCAGCAATCAGTTAGCCCTTTGTGTTAAGGCTGAATTCATATAGATATGTTTTTCTGTCTTAAGAGATCAATATCAAGGTGAAACAGATGAACACACCACATGAGCTGAGGTGATAAACCTGATGCACAGTGTGCCCGTACAAAAACAGGGGCTTGGTGTGTGTGCCATGAAAATTATGTTTTGTTTTGTTAGGTTTTGTGCTTGTGTCTTGTCTCGTGACTTCCTGTTTTATTTTGACATCCCACTCTCCTCTTGTGTCAGGTCACTTGCCCTTCCCCTTGTGTGTTTCCCTCTAGTCTGATTGTCTGCCACGCCCTGATTGTTTCCACCTGTTCCCCATTACCTTGTGTGTATATATAGTCCGTGTTTCCCTTTGTCCTGTGCGAGTTCGTCCTGCTTCGTCTTGTTTGGTCCTGCTTCGTCCTGCATGTTCCTTGTCACGTCAAGTCTAACCAAGTCAAGTCAGGTTTTGTATTTCCTTTGTTACTTTGGCATTAAAAGATTTAAGTTGTACTCTCGTGAGTCGTGCGTTTGGGTTCCTTCCTCGCAGTCAATCCTTGTAGTCATAGTTCCGACAGAACGAACTCGCCAGCCAGAACCCAGCCGACTCAGAACAGCTGACACAATGACCAAGCGGGAAATGACACCAGCAGAAGTTATTATATTTTGTCAGAGGCTGTGGACTGATATGTCCTCCCGACCTGCACCCCAGTCTCATGTGCCACAGCAGCTCCCTGTTGCCTGTCCTGCTGCTCCGTTCCAGAGCCCATTTCAGGGAACCCGACTGGCCTTTGGGGGCCCTCGTAGCCACCAGCTGGCCAGGCGCCGGCTTGCGGGTCTACAGCGTGCTAGTCGCAGCCCAGCCATCAGCCTCGGCACCCTGGCAAGCTTAGCCCGGAGCCCAAGCAGCCCAGTGTGTCAAGCCACGAGCCCCAGCAGTCAATTGAGTCAAGCCACGAGCCCCAGCAACCAAGTGAGTCAAGCCACGAGCCCCAGCAACCAAGTGAGTCAAGCCACGAGCCCCAGCAGCCAAGTGAGTCAAACCACCAGTCCCAGCAGCCAAGCTACCAGCCATAGCAGTCCAAGCAACCTAGCTAGCCCAGCTACCAGTCCAAGCAGCCAGGCTACCAGCCATAGCAGCCTAGCTAGCCTAGCTACCAGTCCAAGCAGCCAAGCTACCAGCCATAGCAGCCTAGCTAGCCTAGCTACCAGCCCAAGCAGCAAGGCTACCAGCCCTACCAGTCCAAGCAGCCTAGCTAGCCCAGCTACCAGTCCTAGCAGCCCAAGCAGCCTAGCAATTCCAGCTACTGACCCCTGCAGTCTAGCAGGTCCAGCTATTAGCCTCTGCGACCTAGCAGGCCCAGCTACTAGCCTTAGCAGCCGAGCAGTACCTGTCCCAATTCCCAGGGTCAGACAGGTTGCTCCGGTCCATGTCACTGTCACAGTACCTCGAACCCAAGTGGCTGCCCCGGTCCCAGTTCCCAGGTCCAGACTGGCTGCCCCAGTCCATGTCACAGTTTGCCAAGCCCGACCGGCTGTTCCGGACCCGGTCTTGGTTCCTGCCCCAGTACCCCGAACCGGACTGGCTGCCCCTGTCCCAGTGCCCCGAGCCAGACTGGGTGTTCCAGCCACTGCCCTTGTCCCAGTTCCCCGTACCAGACTGGCTGCCCAGGTTCCTGTCACAGTTCCCCAAGCCGGACCCACTGCCCCAGTCCATGTCACAGTCACAGTACCTCGAGTCCGACTGGCTGTCCCGGCCCCAGTCCATGTCACAGTTCCCCGAGCCCGACTGGCTGCCCAGACCCCAGTCCCTGTTCAAGTTCCTGGAGTGGACGTTGCCGCTGCCCGGCGGCCTGGAGTGGACGTTGCCGCTGCCCGGCGGTCCCGAGTCCACGTTGCCGTTGCCGCTGCCCGGCGGTCCCGAGTCCACGTTTCTGCCGCCGCTGCCCGGCGGCCCCGAGTCCACGTCGCCGCTGCCCTGCGGCCCCGAGTCCACGTCGCCGCTGCCCTGCGGCCCCGAGTCCACGTCGCCGCTGTCCTGCGGTCCAGAGTCCACGTCGCCGCTGTCCGGCGGTCCAGAGTTCACCCTGCTGCTTCCGCTGCCTGGCGGTCCCAAGTCTGCACTGCAGTACGTTATGGTCGCTCTGCAGTGTGGTCCCACCCACACTGCAGCCATCCAGGGTGGGTCCGCCTTGACCGCCAGCACTCTGGCCGTCTGCCAGAGCACCGCCTCGTCCATGGTTCCCTGCGCCCTGGCCGTCCGCCAGAGCACCGCCTCGTCCATGGTTCCCTGCGCCCTGGCCGTCCGCCAGAGCACCGCCTCGTCCATGGTTCCCTGCGCCCTGGCCGTCCGCCAGAGCACCGCCTCGTCCATGGTTCCCTGCGCCCTGGCCGTCCGCCAGAGCTCCGCCTCGTCCATGGTTCCTTGCGCCCTGGCCGTCCGCCAGAGCACCGCCTCGTCCATGGATCCTTGCGCCCTGGTCGTCCGCCAGAGCACCGCCTCGTCCATGGATCCTTGCGCCCTGGTCGTCCGCCAGAGCACCGCCTCGTCCATAGACTTCCGCCCTGGAGATTTTTGTTCCCCACCTGTTCCCCATTACCTTGTGTGTGTGTGTATATATAGTCCGTGTTTCCCTTTGTCCTGTGCGAGTTCGTCCTGCTTCGTCTTGTTTGGTCCTGCTTCGTCCTGCATGTTCCTTGTCACGTCAAGTCTAACCAAGTCAAGTCAGGTTTTGTATTTCCTTTGTTACTTTGTTTTGTCATAGTTTTGCTTTCTGGTTCTTTTGATACTTTGTCCTGCCTTTGGTTGTATTCCTCGTTAAGAGTGATTTTGGTTGCTACTTTGTTATAGTGAATTTCTGTTGTAACTTTGTTTGATACTTCTGTTACTTTGGCATTAAAAGATTTAAGTTGTACTCGTGAGTCGTGCGTTTGGGTTCCTTCCTCGCAGTCATAGTCATAGTCCTGACAGTGTGCACATGTTCTCTGGTGCTGACAAAGGTACAATCTGTTACAAACTCAACACTTACCTGTGCAAAACTGATCTCTCTGATCAGAAATGTGTCATCAGTCTTTGTGACTACAACGCCATGTTCTGTTTCTCTTTCAATTTTGTAGCCCTTCTTCTGGAGGATGTTCTGTTCACTTCCCATTTTCGTTTGCCTGCAGTGACAGTCCAACACAGAAAAAGTTTTACAATTCTGCATCCCAGTACGGAACGTTTTAGTCTAAAGCAGCATGCATCTGTTTTGTGCAAAACTTAATTGTTTCATTAACCCTTAGATGCATGGCTCACCAAACCCTACACTCTTCCATGAGTGGGGTCAAAAATGACCCCAATTGAAATGAATGGGTTTTACGCTGTAAACTTCAGAAATGTCTTTCATTTTGGTTAAAGATGATGATTTGTATTGTATTTTAGTCAACAAAAGAATTATTTCATGTTTGACATGTCCATTTATCACTTTTAATAAACATTTTATCAAAAAACATATTTTAAATAGGTCAAAAAAAGTAAACATCCAAAAATTATCCCTATTAGAAACAATGTGTTTAAGGCAATATTTCTTCATTTTGGTTTTAAAATAATGATTCTTATATTTTGGTCAACACAAGAATGATTTCATGTTTTACATGTTCATTACTCACAGGGCTACTCAACCCATGGCCCAGGGGCCACATGCAGCCCGTACGTCATTTTTATGCGGCCCACCACTATCATATAATAAAAATGTTATTCTATCTAATCTTTTTGGGAATAAAGCCTCATTTTGTTGTAACCTGATCATTTCATCATTAATCATTGCATGACAATCTTTTATTCAGTGAGGTTTGGCCTTGGATGGAAATGTAGCTGTTTTCTGTATGTTTCATTCATTTGACAAAGTTATTATTTAAATGTCCAAAACAGGACAGACATGTTTAGCTTGTGGCCCTTGGACACAGCTGAATTTTGCTGAGTAGCCCCTGAGCCATCTTAAGTTGAGTAGCCCTAATTTATCACCTTCTTTCATTTGATCAAAATATTGCTATCAATGCAGCTATCAAAACAGCAACATTCATTGTTTGTCTGTCCGTCTGTCTGTCTGTCTATGCACGGCCACACATATGTACACACACGTGTCTTCTCTCTTCTCACTGTGAGCAGCTGTTACAAACTACTTGTTTGTGGCTGTAAACGCTGCACACAGGGTCACTGCATTTCCAACACTATTGCTGGCTTTGCGATCTTTGTTTCTTGGACATATCTTACACCTCTCTCCCTTCTGCTGGCCCTGTCTACTTCTCTCCTGTGACTGGATTGCAGCTTTTGTCATTCTACACCTTCCCATTGCTTCAGTGATGTAGGTTGGTAGGTGTGGGATACCTTCCAGTCATCATATATATATTCTGAGGTATAAAAATGATGATAATACTTACATGTATGTTGCTGTGTAAAAATAACCTTCAGGGTGGTGAGACTGCTGGCATTAGATGTGTGGATCAACACTAGATGTATACCTGACATTCACAGTTGATAAAAATCAAAGGTTCCTAGGGTTAACCCTTGAAATTCCATAGAAAATGCTTGGGGTCATTTTTGACCCCACGTATGGAAGAGAGGGGTATTGATATAAAAAATGCAATTACTTAAAAAATATAACAGTTAGATACAAATCCAAATGGCCTCATTTCAAAGACAACCTATTTGAGGAATACATGGAAGATTAAATGATAAAAATTTAAAATGACTAAGATATTGCAAAAAAAAAAAAAAACACCTCCGGGGTCATTTTTGACCCCACGTATGCATCTAAGGGTTAAGCAAATCTCTCAGGCCTGACCACGATTACCAAATAGAAAAATGACAACTTCATGCAGTTACAATGCACAGAGGAGGAAGGAGCCTCACTGCGAATCAACAGGAAGAGCAGTGGAGCTAACATAGAGCTGAGCTGTACAAAACACCAAAACCCTCATGGCAGTTCCTGCCACAAGATCCCTCAAAATTGGTTTTAAACAAGAGTGATTTAAAAAGCACGATCCGCTACTACAGATCTAAGATGAAGCGACGTAACAGAAGACACAGCAGCTGACAGACACGGGACAGAGAGAGAGGGAGGGAAAGACAACTCAAATACTTTTCACCCGCAGCGAAAGTCAAACTCAGAACGTGTCCGTGATGATCCCAACACTGAACTGTCTGCAGTCTACTAAACAAAACTTGGACCAAACGATAATGTAAGACAAAGTTCTACTGAGGACTTTGCTAAGAAACAAACAAACGAACAAAATAAATAAATAAATGAAAGGAAAAAAAAAACTGAGACTCACAGTGTCGGTTAGTTTGTTGTCTTGAGGCCCTTGCCTTTAGTCCTTTAGTCCAAAAACTTATACTTCTACTTCTTGACCCGATATAGCCACTACTAAGAAAAATGCAGTAGAAGAGAGGAGATGTCAAACAGTCTTAGACAGTAAAGTCCAAGCCTGTTGAGACTGAATGATCCGCTGCGCGGAAAACGAAAGTAAATTCTTGCTCTTATAAACGTGTTCGAGCAAGAGAAAAAAAGTCGCCTGCATGTGGGATAATGTCCAAAAATTATGATAAATTGTAAAGGCCCAGTTGTTGTCTTAATCATTTGGTGCCCCTTGCACTTGCTTGCTATATAGCTGTTAAAAAAGCAACAAGTAAAATGAAATATATGTATATATGTATATATGTATATATATATATATATATATATATGTATATATATATATATATATATATATATATATATATATATATATATATATATATATATATATATATATATATATATATATGCAGGGACGGTTTTTGCTATGGGCAATGTGGGCAACCGCCCAGGGCGCAATCTACTTGGGGGCGCACAAGCGCCGTCCAAAAAAAAAAAAAGTGCGTCCGCAAAAAAAAACAAAACAAAACAAAAAAAACCTTTCTAGACTAATATCGCTCATTTCCATGTCAAGTCGGTGCAGCGGGCGCTAAGGCGCCCCTACTATCACGTCAACTTGCTGCTGAGAGTCATGTATACAGGTCGTGTGTGCCAGAAGAAAAGGCGCGGGGGAGGGGGGCGCGGGGGATCATGTCTGCAGACCCGGAGACTGCAGATTCAGGCCCGCAGTTTTGGGACCCGCAGTTCTAGGCCCCTCGCAGCGACACCTACTGGACTGGACCCGCAGTACAGGACCCACAGTTCTAGCCCCCTCGTTTTTCCGTGACAGCGACACCTACTGGTCTGGACGACTGTAAAACTCCACCGCGGTCCTGGACCTGCAGTTCTAGGCCCCTCGTTTTTCGAGCAGGTTGTGAGTCTCAGGAAAAGCAAAGGGGAGGGGGGCGGGGGATAGACTAACCTCTGATATGAATGATCCCAGGCCAAACAACACAAACTGCTGCTTCCAAATAAATTGTATTTCATTCATAAAATTAATATAGACCCCTTATAGCTACATGTAATTTATTGGGTTATGTTAAAAAAACAAACAAAAAAAAAAAAACCAACAACAACAACAACAACAAAAAGTCAATGGAGTATCATGGACAAAAGGCCAAAAAAAAACATCAGGTGCCCAGTTCAGAAAGAGAAGGAGAGAAGAAGAGGAAAAACGTTCAAAAGATAAAGGTATGCAAGTCTCTATGCGTGACGTTAATTGTGCATGTAATGAAACAGTAGCCTATACCCTATTTATTAGCCTCTTGCTAATATGTTGCCACTTAGCCACAGAAGTTTTTTTTTTTTTTTTTTTTTAGTTTTGCTGAACTAGCAACTATTAGAATTTTAGGCATCATGTCATGGAATTAATTTCACCCATAGGCTAGTTTGTGTTTGCAACACAACAAGTGCAAGTTCACATTGGCCTGTTAGTCTGTGGATTTGGTAAACAATACGTCCTGACTGTGGAATTTTTAATTTTTTTTTGCTATACGTGGGTCTATGGTAACCTAAATAACTTCCTATACACTGACATGACATTTTGTAAGCTATATGTGATATAGCTTTATGAGTAATTTCTAGTGTGTTATTCTTAGTTAATAGGATGTTAACAAATGATAGGCCTGATGTGGTGGGGGGGGGGGGGGGGGGGGGGGGGGGGGGGGGGATGGTTCGCCCAGGGCGCAAAACTAGCCAGGACCTCTTCTGTATATATATATATATATATATATATATATATATATATATATATACATACACTACTCACAAAAAGTTAGGGATATTTGGCTTTTGGGTCAAATTTATGGAAAATGTAAAAAGTTCACGCTACAGTGATATTATATCATGAAAGTAGGGCATTTAAGTAGAAGCATACACTGGTGATTTCCTCATCTCAAACAATTTCTTGAAACAAAAGCCAACAGCAGTGGTGGACAGGGTAGGAATTACACAATTTTAGGGGCAAGGCCATTTGGCCTTTGGTGTTGCAACTTTTTTGAGGGCATTAAGGCCACATGCCAGGGCACCAAGGCCATTGAGTAAAATGCTTTGACTTTTAACCTATACTATGAATGAAAATGATGACTTCATACAAAAAAAAAAAACTCATACAAAATACAATGCGATTACACAACTATTACCAACAAAATAAAATGTATAATCAAAATGTATTCATACTGTGGGCATTTCGCTCTCAAAATATCAAAGTTTTTTGCTGGTTTTCTCTCCGTTTCAGTGGAAACACATGAGATCTTTTAATAAACTCCCCCAATTTAACGTCAGCTCCGATTAATGTGGCTAAGCAGCAAAAGTAAGGACAGTAAGCAGTCACATTAAGGCTGAACAGAGTTATAGAATCACCTTTTCAGGCTGTTATTAATTTACCTCTGAAATAAAGACCACAGCTTTCACAGATGTGTTGATTTATTAAATGTTCATTTCAATGTACAGATGCAAACAAATTGACAAATTAATTAAATCAATGGCCTATGATTAATAGGCTAATTAATAACTGATAACTGAACATTAACACATTAATAACAAGAACAAAGTTACAGCCTGCATATCTCCGTGGAAAATCTTCCAGGTACTGTCCGTGGTGCTGAATCTGCCTCAGCAGATTTTCCTTGGAATCTCCGTGGAAATTTTTCTCAGGGATTTCATTGTCTTTATTATAGAAATTAAAGCTCCATAAAATTCACGGAGGATCTTGCTGAAAACTAAAAAAAAAAAAAAAAAAAAAAAAATCACACATCACACCCTACACAGTGCAGTGTTGCACACACATCCACTGTAAGCACACACTGATGATTAATGAATACTATATACTATACTTTTATGTTTGTTTTAAATAGTCCAAGGAGACTTTTGCTTTGGGAAGAATATTTGTTGATTTCATACTGTATGACAAAGACATAGAACACTAGAAACTGTAGTGTTTTTTTCTTCTTTTTTGTCCCTCTAATGTACAAAACAAACCAAAATCGTGATATAAAAAAAAAAAAAAAAACGCGACACAAACCGAACCAGGTGTTTACTAGGGCTGTAGTCAACCAAAGCTCTCCACTTACAGTGGAGAAATCAGCTGTTTGCCCGGTGTTTGACAGGTAGTCTTGTAGACATTTGATGGCCCAAGACGTTGACCAGCTTCATTTCCTGACCTCTCCAGCTGATCCAGTGGAGCGGAGTGTGGAGTGAAGTGCGGAGCCTGTCACAATAGCTGTCCGACGCTGTTAGCCGTTGCGCTAGACTTTTTCCCCTTTCTTTTTCTTTTGCATCTTCTTTGTCTTGTGGCCCGGCCCACCGGGGAAATCCCCGGTTTCCCCATACGCCAGTCCGCCCTTGCCTAAGTTCCCCCATTTGCCTGGACATGGAGTTATATGTTTTGGATGTTTTGCATAGCATTTCCTGGGAATGTGTTGAGCAGAGCAGTGAACTCGTTGTGGCAGTCCTGCAATAGGAAATGCAAATTTGGCCAAAAGTAAATGTGTAGCAGAAAAGGTTGTTCACACTTAAAATGATCATGGCTTATTTTAATTGCTGCCTGTAAAGTGCCTGCAGAAGAATAGACAGTTCATTTCATAGCTTTAAAATGTGGAAATTAACATATGAGAACACTATAAACATTTTTAATATTTTAGAGAGTTAAATGTGTCACTGGATATCAATTCATCATGGTTCACAAATGAGTAGATTACAGCGGATGCAGAGTCTATTACAAACACAGTACAAAAGACCTAATGATGGATAAGTGAGACAGAGAGAGAGAGGGAAAGAGAGTGACACAACTCTGTTGACGTGAATGCAGCAGGCAGCAGTGTCAATATGTAACCTGCACATTACCACGTGTGTGTGTGTGTGTGTGTGTGTGTGTGTGCATGGGTGCTTGCGCGAGTGCGGATGTGTGTATGGTGTGATTCATGGTTTGTGTTTGACTTTTAACACAGTTCCAGCGTTATCAAATCCAAAGTTCATTGTAACCAGGTCAGACAGGACTGGACAAGGAGATGGACCAGGGGTTTTTGAGACCTTTATGCAGAATATCCTTGTCCTTTACATGGCTCAGAAAGTCCCTCAATTGTTTAAAGAGAAAGAGTCATTCTAATTACAATTTGTGAATATTAGCAGAAACAACATTATATGGATTAAGGGAGAATGTGTTGACTTGAGTAGTGGGTATTACCCTTTTATTACTGCCCATGTACAATGGATGCATAGCTTAGTTTATCCATTTAACTGTGAAAATAAATGGGTGACTGTTTTGTACCCACATTCAATGATTGTCTGAACAAATCCCAAACTAAACGTGTTAATGTGTTTCACATTAAACTGCACTCAGTCTTGGCTGTAGTGAGATGGATTCGATTACATTTGTAATAACTGGAGACAGTCTTGAACCCAAAAGCACAACCACACACAAGCAAGTTCAAGTAACAGCTGTTTACTCAGAGTTCAGACTAAAACGACAGACAAGGTAATGCGATCAAAGGGGAAACAAATCTGAAAACGGGCAGGCAAGAATCCAAGCAGTCCACAGGTCATGAAAAGGCAGGCAGGGACACACAAAACAGGACACTGGAAACCCAGGCAAAACACACCAGACAATATGGCAGCGAGAGAATGCAACTGGACAGGTATGTATACACAGAGGGACTAAGGAGGGAATGGAATGCAGGTGAGTAGATAGGCAGGGAACACACAGGTGAACGAGATGAGACTGAAGGGTGTGACTGGACCTAAAATGACAAGAAAACAAGAAACATGGACAAATTACAAAACATGCAATTGCATACTAAATTGTGGCAGAGCTCCCTCCCCCCTTCTCTGGGAACGGCCCCTGACGTCCCACCAGGCTGATTAGGGATGGGTCCAGGATGCTGTGGGAGAGACAAAGGAGTGCTTTTAGTATCCATAGCACTCCTAGTCCACCAGGGTAAGGGCTAGAATATAGGGTGGATCATCATAGACCAGGGAAGATGAAGGCCAACCACCACAGTTAATGACCTTGGAGATGGGGAATGCTGTCATGAACCTGGGGGCCAGCTTCCTGCTCTCCATCTGAATGGGCAGGTGCTGAGTGGAGATCCAGACATTCTGTCCTGGGATGTATTGGGGTGCAGGGCAATGGCGTCTTTTGGTGCTACAGAGGGAAGTACAATGAGAGTGGAGGGCGCCTGCATCCAGGTTCTCCGGTAGATAAAGGCCTGGACTGAGGGGATACCACCCTCCTTCTCCTGCTTGTGGAAAAGCGGAGGTTGGTAACCTATGGAGCACTGCAATGAGAAGAGAACTGTGGATTTGCTGGGCGGTGTGTTATGTGCATATTCGACCCAGACGAGATGTTTGACTCAGAAGGAAGGATTATGTGATGAGAGGCAACATCGGGCAGTCTCCCTCTCCAGATTCATTCATTTGCTTTGACCTTTGGACTGAGGGTGAAATCCAGAGGCAAGACTTATGGAAGCTCCCAGGAGCCTACAGAACTCAGACCAGAAACGAGGGGTGAATTGTGACCCCCTATCAGAGATAACATCACTGGTGAGGCCATGAAGAAGAAACACATGATAGAAGCTAATTTCAGCAGTTTCTTTGGCAGTGAGTAGTTTGGGTAAGGGGATGAAATTCCCAGATTGGGAAAAACAGTCTACAACAGTGAGGATGACTGTGTTACAATCAATGGGACCAAGAATGAAGAGGCACAGTTAAGGGCTGGAGGAGCCCGAAGGGAACCTGTCAGTAGGTCTTCTGTTGGACGCAGATGTGACGATGTGACAGGCAGCAATAAACTCCTTTCTGTCTTCCTCCATGGAGGGCCACCACAAACACAGATGCAGCAGCCAGGGTTCATTTCACCGAAGAACCTGAGGATTGAGAGTGACAGGAATATACAAGCGTTTTAATAGGACAAGCACCAGGAGAGGGATATTGATTGTGAGGCCTATAACCTTGTCTTCAGTTTCCAGGTGGGTGGGAGAATGTGCTCAGGATGTGCTGGGGAACTGGCAGGCTGGAACTGGTGGGATAATGCGTCAGGCTTGCTATTCTCAGACCCTGGGTGGCAGGAGAGGGAAGTCAAAACAGTTAAAGAATAATTCCCCCCTGGCTTGACTGGAGTTCAACTGCCTGGCCAAATGGATGCTATTGAGGTTCTTGTGATCTATCCAGGCCACAAAAGGCTTCTCTGCTCTCTCCAACCAGTTCCTGTGCCACCAGTGCCAGTTTAACCACCAGCAGCTTGCGGTTGCCGACATCATCAATAGGAGAAAAAAAAAAACCCACAAGGATGGAGCTTCTGATCCTCAACTGACTTCTGGGTTATAGGCATCCACCTCCACCACAAACTGCTGAGTAAGATCTGGAAATGTAAGTATAAAGGCAGAGGTGAAGTGGGACTTCACCTCATCGACAGCCTTAACTGCCTTTGAAATCTTTCAATCAGTGGTAGTAGTAGGGATAGTACTAGTAATGGTAGTAGTGGTAGTTTTTACTTTACTGTACTTCCTATTCTGCTGTATTAGAGGTCAGGCTTCACAGAAGATTGGGTTTGGGGTTAGTTACTCTTTAGATGCTGCTGTGGTGACTGAATTTCCCCGAGGACATCAGTGAAGTGCTGTCTTATCTCATCTCATCTCATCTCTATACTGTATATGAGGAGATAACAGCAAGAGGACTGTCTGGAAGAGGAGAACGATTGAAGGAGGAATGTAAAAAGACATCTAAAGTCAGCACATGCTCTGTGCATGACACTGCTAGATTGTGTTTGGAGCTATGCATGAATAGCCTGGGGCAGAACTCAAACTGGAGACCAGTAAATGCTGGCAGTGGATTTGCAGAGCCAGTAGGGGGCACTCATCTCTTTGGTGTATGATAAAACCTCAGTGGCTGACAGCAGAGATTGGGACGTTGTTCTGTAAAATTCTACAATATTTAAAAAGAAGAAAATTGAACTCCTCAGCAGACATGGAGGGAATGGGAATCTAAAATAGACATAGGAGGTGTAAAAACGTAATTCCTCATGATGACGATCACATACTTTCTCCCAAAGGGAACAAAATAAAGGGCTGCCTGAATTTCTAAATCCCCAACTCGGGCTTTCCTCCATCTTGTTCCGGGCATCACAGCAATGACTGAACAGCAAAGACTGATAAAGAAACTAGTCTTCAATTTGTCAATTCAACATTTAACATGAATTTCTTTGAGCTGACAGTATTTTCACAACTCATGGCCATACACAATAGAATATGATGTGTTATTAGGTCTTATTAGAACAAAGAATCTTTAACATTTTAAGGCTGTTCGGTTCACAGTGTTCTTGCAGAGTGTTTTACAAGCGGTGTACACACACTCACTGGGCTTCAGGAGGGGTAACTTTACTATGTGCATGAAGATGTGTGTGTATGTGTGTGTTGACTATAATAAGTTAGTATACTATAATCAGTTGGTAGACTCTGGAACAGATTAGTGAGCATGGATAATGAAAGGCTGTGTAAGAACCTCTTAATATGGGATATACCAGTGGGTGGCCACTGGACAGAGTGTGTTCACACCTGTGACGGCCCTTGGCCTTTAGGTCCTCTCCCTCTGTGTGAGGAGGCTGTGGAAGGCTGCAGCTGGGAGTGGTCTCTTAGGGAGATGGTTGGCACCTGAGATTGGGGTGGGGCTGCCCCTATATATATAGGTGCCTGGAGTCCTCCTTTTGTTTGCCTGGTTTGGTTGGTTTCGGTTGAGTTATTTTATTGTTTTTCTACGCACGCACACACACACACACACACACACACACACACACACACACACACACACACACATCCTCATTCATCTACACACTTCCCACACTACTGATTACTGACTGCACAATTAATTCAGTTTATTTGAATACATTTATCTTTTTACGTTAAAGTCATGTGTGGTCTCCACATTTTGTCCTTCCCTTGAGCCAGGTCGTGACACACCTCGTGTCAGATTGCAGGCTGTGAGGAAGCATACATCGTGAGAAGGTCAATAATAAAGAAATAAAAGAATCAGTGTTTTGGAGTTTTCAAGAAAAATGGCATGTTGATAAGAAATGTTTTGTATTGATAACTATGTCAAATTCAATTTAATGAAGAAAAAAGATCTATGTGTTCCTGGTTCTGTCAATTATTTGAAGAAAATGAAAATGAGTTTATGCTCTTTCATGATTTAAGAATTTTTGTGACAAGGTCAAGAATCATCATTATTCAGTGCTGGAGGACTATCAAATATGGAAAAATCTCTGTGAGAGAAAAACCTTTTGTTATAGGCAGACTTTTTGGAAAAAAGTGTGGACTTGAGGAAAAAAAATGGTGCTGTACATGTAGTCTCTCTCTGTGTGTGGCAGGTAGTGATGGTTATATTTACATTTAGCACTATTATGTACTTTGTAGGGCAGTCGGACAAGGCAGGACAGTTGAGGTCAGCTTCAGGGTTTTATGCTCATCTTTTGCTGCCAAAACAGTGTGTGTGAGCCAGCTGCAAACACAACCCTGCAATTTATGAAACAGTTCCCTGTGACGAAGCCTATGGCAGAATTTACTTTAAAGCTTATTATGTTATAATCATGCATTTGGTGTTCATTTGGTACCTATGGATGATTAAATTAAAGCTGTAATAGAGAATATCACAGAACAACAAAAAACCCTTTCACTTTTGTCCAGTAGGTGCAGCAAATAGCCACAAAAACGTGCCCTTATGAAGTGCATCAGCCGTAGAGACGGTGGTTGTCTGGGGTGCTGGAAAGTTCATGTGGAGCTTTCACACAGCAAGGCAAGGAGATCTCACCATCAGCCAGCCAGGCTGACTGCGAGAAACTGTCTTCTCCTGCCATCTTTGCAGAGAACGTCGCCTTTTTGGAGAGCAAAACTGACACATTTTTGGACGGGTTTGTTTTTTGGCAAGCGGTAAAGTATGACCCGCATTCAATCATAATCTTCAACCTACCAGACAAAAATGAAAAGCTGCATTAAAGCTCACACAGTAATCACACGCCACAGAGTCTCTGTATACCCGAACTATTGTTCTGTTTTGGCCAGTGCACAGGGAATAGCGGGGGCACACACTTAAACTGTCTCTCCTCTAAATGCTGTTGCACTATGGGGGCTGTTGTGTCTTCACACTGCTGCAGGCAGCTGAAAGCAACACACAGCTGAGCAAGCTAGTCTCCTTCTTACCAACAATGAATAACAGCGAGACGCTGGGAAAAGTCTGAAGTTACAATACCGCCTTTGATGATTCAAATGATAGGTACAAACATCTACAGGATATTTATGCACATATAACACACTGCAGAAGGTTTAAAATATTCCGGTGACATCTCATTCAACTCATTCAAAGTGTTTTCCAGGCATGTTTTGAAATACTCATTCGAGAGTGGCATAAAGGCTGATGAAATATGTTGCAAAACACCAGCCTTCATAACAACTATTATGTGTGAAATGAGGCACAAATGATTTTTCATGCTTAGGAACCTTAAAAAAAAAAAGACTCCGAGAGGAAGGATTAAGGATCAGCTCTAAGACAATTTTGTATTTTATTTGGAAGATGTTTATAATGGAGACACAGAATAAACGCACCAATCTCTGCAGGACCATTTATTTGGTGTCTCCAATCACATCTCTTCTTGTTGTAAGAAATGCACAGGATGATACAGATTTTTCCATCATGGTCGCCTCCTTTGAATATTCATCAAGCCTTTTCAAAGTTAAGACGGCTTCTTTTGTTCTTTGTGCGTGCTCTCATCCAGATTAAGGAACTTCCTTTTGAGATAAAAGTGAACCTCTGTCCATTTTTAAAGAGAGTCTTTTAGTGCCTTAAAAAAAAAAAAAAACAGCTGCTTTTGTTTGTGAATGGAATTAACAAGGATGTGCTGAGCGTTCTTGGTCCCATGGAGCAAATAAAGAAATTGCACTTCACTTGAACTTAAGTGCGGATGGGTCATCACTGGAGGGGCAAACACATCTTTGCACATGAAAGATTCAACAGAAATCGGAAGGAGCACTTCTCGGTTTTTCCAGGTTTTGTGCTCCCTTTTAGCAAAGGGCGGATCAGCGAGCACGCATGAAATATATTTATTTATTGATTTCATCATTTCAGTAAGTGATCAAACGGGGTGTGTAGGGAGCTATGGAATAAACAGGCACGGGCACTTCTCTTGACAATCAATTCTTCTGTAGCTCTAATCTCTCATCCGTCCGTCCATTTCACCATTACATGAATCCTCCTCTGATCACTACCCCAGGCTCTCAAGGCCCCGTGGGCTAAATTCCCTGCGATATTGATTGATCTCTGCATGAATGCGCCATGCTGTCCATCCTTCTTTAAACCCCCTATTTCTCTCATCAGGCGAGGACAAATGGAGACAGAGAGAGGCTGTCAATATTCCCCCATGCTCCCTGGAGAATGCTCTCCACTTTCCACTATCCACTCGGCGTTCCGTCGGTAGAGAGCAATACATCAAGGCAACTCACACACTGACTGCCAAATTTTTTAGAAAGTGCAAGTAAAAGGGATTTTTTTTTAGGATGTGGAGCTACAAATATTTGTTTTAACCCCTTGAGCTCTGATTTTTCCTTGATTTCCCCCATTGCTTCAAAGTTAGAAAAACATTTTTATTCCATCTTGTAAGACAAAGTTACATCCATATTGTGTACCTGCACTGCTTCATTTAAGCTACATCACCCTTACGCTGAATGAAATATTCAAATCCAAGATGGCATTGTTTTATGGCTGCAGGATTACAACAAATTGAAAGTATCTAGATGGCTTGTGCATCATTTATACACATTTCCCTGTAATGCAGCAGTACTTACATATTTGGTGTCTTTAGAAACCATGGGATGTCTATCAGAATTTAAAATAAAGTGCTGTGGGTTTGACTAAAACTCGGCTTCACAGCATGCATTTGTAATGATGAACCATCAATGGGACCAGCCAGGTTAAAGAGGTTAAAATGAGCACTGAGCATTCTATTCAACTTAGCCTTTTTTTCTTTTTTTTTTTCTTTCTTGCATACCATGGAAAGTAATGAGAGTTAGAGAGAGGAAACAGAGAGTCGAATGAAAGGTTTGACAGTTGATTCTTCCAAAGCCTGGACATATTTTATCGACCAAAAAGAAAACATGCAGCGTGGCAAAGAATCCTGGTAGAGCAATAATTTCACTGGATCCGATCTGTGAGGCAAACCTCTGCATATGTTCTTTACTTTCACACTGTTTTTTTCTGTTCTTTTATTCTTGTCTTCTTGGCTTGAAGGGTTTCAGCTGGTGATGCTGTGATCTATGAGGTTATGACAATTTAATCGGCAGTGTGTTTTCATCTTGTCCAGGATGGGAAATATGTAGGAGGGGACACTGACACATCGGCTCTTCTCACTGGACTAAATTGCCCTGCTGAGCAGTAATCATTAAAAAGCATCTGTTTGAGTGTGTCTACAAATGTGCGTGGTTGATGCTCAGTCTGTGAAAAAACTGATCCCACTGGCATGTAAGAGCAGGGAGAAATGTAACCCATCACCACTGTGCATGAGCTGAACTGCGCACTAAAGCCAGAGTAACAAGGTCAACGAAAGTGCTCAAATTCTATATTTCTACCTCTTTTGACTACAATGTCCCTTTCCTTCGAGTGTATATATGTGTGCATTTATGAATGACTGCATGCATTTCATGTGTATTTGTGTGAGCGACACCTGAAATATGAATGCTGCATCCCTGGTGAGGTGAGGGCACCTGAGAGGTTTTGTCAGGGACGGCGAGCATTAGCAGGAGTGCGATGACTGGAAAGAATTACAGTGACAGGAGGCATGTGCTGCCCCATTGAAGGAGCTGGCAGGAGTGAATAAGATCCTACAGGGGACCGCATGCTGCAGTGAGCCTGATCCGACACACAGAAAAGGTCTACCTGCTGCGGTAAAGCCTCACCTGACCTAATCCTAAGCTGAGGGACTTAACCACAGAAAGGGTGGAGCTGTGAATGGTGCATCGCTGGCTTCAGTCCCTGGTTGGGAAAAGCTGATGGGTAATGCTTACTTCTCCCTCAACAACTACTGCCAAGGTGCCCTTGAGCAAGAGTAAAATCAAGCGGAGATTCTCAGTACAACAGCTGCTTTCTAGGTAGCCCCAAGGAGTCTAACTTAATGTGAAGGAAGGCAGTGCTGAGAGAGGCAAAAATCCTGGCCTTGATAAGGAAAGGTTAAAACCTCTTTAACCCTGCCAGTCCCATCAGTGGGTTGCAGCAAGGCAGAGATTTGTTCAAATCCAACAGAACTCCATTTTAAATTCTAGTGGAGATCCTACGGCTTCCAAACATGTCCTGTTGAACAACAGAAAATCTGTATAAAATGATGCACAAAACCACTAGATATTTTACAATACAATAATTTTATTGTTACTGTCATAACAACACAGTTATAATAACAACGAGATATCGTTGTATTTTCTTTTTGATGTAATGCAGCCATTAAAACAATGGCATCTTAGGTTTGAATATTTAAATAAATATGAGTGTCATGTCACATCAGTGAAGTGTTGCAATCAACATATAGGTGGCATTGTTCTACAATATAGAAAAAACCAAAGTGAAACTACCCTTTTCAAACACTGAAGCTATTTAAGGTAATTTAAGAGGAAAAAACAGCATTTAAGGGGTTAAAAAAAACATGGCAAAGTACAAATGAAAGCGTGGGAAATGCATGAGGAAGTAGCAGGAACTATTTTCTTTGTACTTCCCAGTTTATATTCCGAAAGAAAAAAAGAGACATTTTCTTTCACTGAATAAATTGATATGGACTATATTACTCTCACTCATTTATTGTTTCAGTGTTGCTTAAGCATGTCATTATGAGGCTACTTACATACACGCTGCAGGTGTAAACAGTCCAGTATTCATAAATCTCATTGCATTGCATCTTGAGTATTGCATATTCTGGTAGAAAATTGTTTTCTCTGCTACATGGTTCACTATATAGCCAACGGGCAGTGCTTGAAATGCATGGGGCATTTAGAGTGTTTTTGTCAGTGCTATAATGACATCCCTGTGTGGGATGGATGTACTGCATGGTTCATCAGTGACAAATCATTACTCCCTCCTCTCTCCAGCTCAGCAGAAGACACTTCTGGAGGAGGCTGAGATCCTGCCAGCAAAGGAGCGAGACCATAAACAACAGTACACATTCCAGCACAGCAGGTGGCAGTATGCACCTTGCTGTTTGTATGTAAACCCACATGAAGAAGACATAACCACTGATTTAGTAGATCTGTGAACTAATTGCAGGTATTATTTATTGCTTCTGAACAATTCATCTCCAGGAATTCCCCATTCATATTCCAAGTTGTGTTGTATATGCTCAAATTATATGTTCCAAACTCATTGCAGCCCCTCTCACTGATCTCTGGAGATTTCATTATCAACACAACACTACCATAGAGCTCCATATTTTATTTTGCTCCTTTGAGCGATGACAGCAAAGGTCATCTTTGCTTTTGGCCGTGGACGCTGAAATTAATTTCCTGTTGATTAACAAATACTGTTAAATACTATATGTTATTGATCAGGCAGCGAGATCAGTATGTTTCTAATATAGCTGGTCCATCAAGTGGATGCTGGACACTATGGAGCCAGTGGTGGGCACATTGCAGTCCAGACTCAGCTCACCTGAAATCTTGCGGAGTCTAATTTCTATCTCTGAAACTTAAAATATCTGTGCTTGTTAATGTGAGTTGGAACTACTTTTGACCACTAATTAAAAGTAAAAAATGCGTGACCTTTTGTGGAACATTGTCTTCTTCTCATGCCAGAGTATTAAACACTGTTTCATCCTCAGTGCTGAAGCAAGGCTTATGTATTAAGCAGAGGTTACCTGCAGCTCTCAGTGTCATGAGGCCTTGCCTTGTTCCCACTTCTTGTTTGCAGTGGACCTGTAGGTTTAAATCTATTAATACACACAAAAATACGATGTTTTTGCCCTGATGCAGTTGAAAACAACATGCGCCCGGAGGCACAATAAATGAGCGCATTTGAGGATAAGTATATTATTTTCAGGCAATGCATTTAATGAAGACGTCAGGGTGGATTTAGACTGCTGGTCCTGTAGTGTCCGACACCTGCCTGATGACACATTTAGAGAATAAACATGCCAACTGGTCAATCGCCCGCAGTATCTACATCAGCAGGAAATAAATTTCAGCATGGATTCAAAGCTTAGTGAGCAGAAAGTCTCCAGACAAAACAAAGATGACCTTTGCCTGCCAGCTTTGAAAAGAACAGATGAGAATGGCGCGCCGTGGTGGCGTTGTGGTAACCATCAAACCTGGCAGGAGGGAACACAGTGGGTCTACATTAGAAAGACCCCACTCTGAGAGACCCTTTGTGCAGCAAGCTGCGTGATGATGGAGATCAAAGTTTCATCATTCGGAGCGAGATCAAGACCTATCTATTTAGTGCTGCTACCTGTAATTCTCTGTCTGGACAGGTGACAATTAAAACTGCCTGATGGCCCCAGACCTGACAGCCACGAGGCTCCCAGGATTATCAAATCATCAGGAGGACTTTTTCTGGGGTGTCTAACCTCTGATTTCTTTTCTCTCTTTCCTGCAACTTTAAAATTTTGTGTCTTGAAACCCTGAAGAAGACGACTCTGCCTGAAAAATTGGTTGATTGTTTAAAATAAAAATACAGTAAGTAAAGAGGCTGCTATGTTTGACTTTCCTTTGTTTCTAACTAGGACAAAAGTCTAAAAAAAAAAAACACCTGTTCTGAATATGGCATTTAAATTGCACTGGACAGTCATATTATTTGTGCTAACCGCTACACATGCATGCATTAATGTACACACAAGCCTGCACAAATGCTAGTGCACACACACACTCACATACACACATTATTCCTGGGTGGTAATAACCTGCTTTAGGAGTTGAAAATTTCCACTGCAGGCCAGGGCCAGCAGGGCAAAAGTAATTACACGATCTGTTTAGGTGTCATCAGCACATAATTTCTGTGGTCGCTCAGACATGAAGGAGACCTTGAGGTGTTTGTTCGTGTTGGGGGGGGGGGGGGGGGGGGTTCTGTGTACTCCTTGTGTGTGTGAGTGTGTGTGTGGGTATGTGTCCACATTGATCCGGTCTGGAGAGCCTCTGTCAAGGTGTGGAAATGTAATAAGTAATAAGAGACATTGTTCTGTTATCGATTTCAGATGCCCCTTGCAAACAACCAGAGTCGACAACAATCTGGTGTGTGGGAGGGAACGACAGCGAAGTACAGCGCAGCATTTAGAGGAGACTGAGGAGGACAACACTTTCCCAAAAGTTAGTGTCAAACATGCAGAGGAAGAGAGGGTTATGAGATCAAGTACTGTAGGTCAGTTTATTGTCTAGGAAATTACTAGGTGTTCCGCTTTGGTGTGACTGACTGGTCATTTTTGGCCTAAGATTGGAAATATGATCCCATCTGGGAATATAAATTACCTGACTTACAGTATCCAGAATGATTATTTTACTAAAGTGATGACACATGTTATTTCACCTGTTAGACTGTAAAGTTAAACGTTCTCATGAAAAAGCACAACATCAAAATGACTTCAACGAGATGTTTATATTTTTGAAAAGTTCTCCAAAAGTTGTGCTGCTCCCAAATACAGTGGCCAGAGGAGTAGATTTATGATTTACTTACCACCTCTGGAGCAAGGGGATTCTATGTGGACCAGTGAGCAATCTCCTCCTTATGTGATAATCAATTTTTACAGTGAGTGAGTGTATGAAATATTTGTCATTTGGTGATTTTATTAAACTGCATTTTTTAATCACACTCTCCCCCAACAGGCTTATGAATTACTAGGTTTTATGGCTACTGAGAAACTTTTGAATCTACAGACTGAAGGAGCTACAGACTCATATTACACTGACCTCAGTGTCCCAGCTGACCCATTCACCTATTATGTCCATTCAGCTCCATGAGCTAACAAACAGCATCTCACAGACAGGAAAGTCAAGCACACACGCTTATATACAAACAAGTTACTATCATTTTAGACAGCTTTCATGGAAATAAAGAGGTGTTTGCACTGTATCAGTGCATAAAGGGATCATCTGACCAAATTCAATTTGGGACTGAAATCCCCCCTTAATCTCAGCACAGTAAGCAGGATAACGGAAACCGCAAACATCTTGATATCACAGGCCAAAGCCAAGCTTCATGGCCGAGCCCCTGGACCTCAAAGCCTCACTAAGCTCGGACCAGAGGCAGTTTTGGGTCAAACTGAATTTCCATGCATCTTACAGTATCCGACTCCTAAAAAACGAGAGGGGCTTTACAGTTCTAGTGTAAGAAAAGAGGCAAAGAGAACGCTGTGTGCTCCGCTCCAATGTACCAAAGCGCTGGTAATCTTGTTTTGGCAACCACACTGCTTCAGCATTTCTTCCCAGAGTGTTCTGAGAGCTCAGTGATATTTCTAAGTAACCTTTTTATGATTCATTTTGGATTAAAAAGTGAAGCCGGGGCATGGAGGTCTGACATTTGAAAGCTGCTGTGGATCTCCGTGGCCTTGGAGGCAGCCGCTCTCCTGCCTTTCCTCTCCCTGCACTACAGTACAAATCTGCGCTTTTCCCTCCTATACCTCCTCATATATACTGACACCTGCAGACTCAGAGCCGGGGTTACAACGTAGTGAATCAGACGGCAAAGCGGGGGGTGAAAAGGCTGATCTCCGAGCCTGCGTGAGGGCATAAATCAGAAACCCCATGTAATTATTTTTAGTTCTCCATCGGCTCGGAGATCAGCGCCCTTGAGGTGTTTTCCTGCCCACTGCCTCTCCTCCTATCCTATTCCACCTCTAACATCTCCAGAAGCAACCAGCATCCCTCTAACCCTGACAGCATGAGTGTCTAATCCCATTGAAGGCCCCCCAAGGTCGCTGGAGATGACTGTTTTCTGTAAATCAAAGGGATCAAAAGGCCATATGGGAGCAACGGCAGACTGAGGAAGAGAGAGAGGATACGGGAGGAAGAAAGTGGTGAATGAGCTGGAGAGGGAAGAGACAAGGAGGGAAATAAAATCATGTCAAAACAAATCAGGGGAAAAGCCGCTACTAGGATCAAACTCCTCTTGGCACTAGTGCCGGTTTAGGTCAATAAGTAGGCTTAGGCTGGATTTGAGCTGGAGGGCTGGGTGAGTGTCAGCATCTTAGAAAGTTTAGGAGAGCATCTGCACAGCATTCCTTCAGTGACTGAGTGTGTGTGTGTGTGTGTGTGGATGTACAGATTTATGTTCGTGCCTGGGTTTGTGTACCTGTGTGTAGGTGGCTTTGATTCATGTGTGTGCAAGTCTTCCCTCAAGTATGCACAGTGTATGTGTTACATGCCCGTGTGTTTGTGAGAGTTGCAGCTTTTGCGGGGCATTTGACCAAACCCAGAGAACGGGATAAAGAGATAAAGCAATATAAATTCTGCTCAGCCTGTCAGGCGTGTTCCTGTCGGCTCAGGATAGCATTTCTCCAAGGGACGGCATTGCGGGAAACGGGATTGATAGAGAGGTGTTCTGTGGTCGGGAGAGGGATTGTATCTCAGCCCTTCATGGCTGCTGCCCCGGGTGATAAACTCACTCTGTGGCTTTTAAGATGTCCATTCTATCTGACCCCATCTTGAAGTACATTAGAGCTCTGCACTGCAGCGCGACAACATCGCTCCACAGTATGCCGCAGCTAATTTGGCCCCCCTTTCAGATAACCTTAATTGGACAGTGTCATAAAAAGCAGTTTATCTTAGTTGCCACAAACATTGCAAAACATTTATCTAAGACCCTTGATGATAAAGCTTTTAGCTTTCCCATCACACTGACTTTATGTTTTTTGCATTATTATTATCATATAGACCACATTAAAAGACCATACTTGTTCTTTTGCATGTTTTAGCCCTTTAACTAAACTGCAAGCATCCCTTACATCATCAATTTCCAGAGTTTTTCAAAGTGTAATATACTTTTTTGTTTTAGATTAATTGATTTTTCTACTAAAAAAAAAAAAAAAAAAAAAAAAAAAAAAAAAGAAAGAAATTCAGGTTATAAACCTGAAAATTAAAGTGAGGTATAAGGTGAAGGAGCACAATGGAAATATGTTCTTGGGCCTTCTTGTGTTTATTCTTTTGACAGATTGCCTCTTGCTGAAGCTGCATGAATTATTCAGTTATATATGAAATATATCATTATCGATAAATTCAGTCAATCAGTCAATCAATCAATCAGTCAGTCAGTCAATCATTTAAGTTTGGAAGCTGTGGGATTTTGAATTTAGTTTATAAAACAATGTTTTCCTCTGGGACTATTTTCTGTTATTGCATTGGTTTCTGGGTCAGCACAGGGGGCTGGTGCATGCATGTGCTATTGATAAATCTGAAATAAAGGTTGTACTTCATAGCTAGGTAACACAGTTGTTGTTTTATTGGCTTTACAACAACAAGCAAAATTCACAAGGCTCTTTTCACAATATCTCATGTTTACTTATTGATTTTTGTCTGGATTTGATTTTTCTGAACAAATAGAAGGGAAATGTAATGATGAGGTCCTGGATGTCGGAGCTTCCTAACCAGCATGTGAACACAACGGAGGACATTCAGCCTTCTCAAGTCAGGACAGGTTCTGAACTGAATCTTGTAGAGCAGGCCTACTGAAAGGAATGACTGGCTTCAAGATGGGAAAAACACATTAAAACGTCTAAAACAAAGTGGCATATTCTGGAAAATGGTAAGTAGATCATATTTGCATAGATATGGTATTGCAGTCACAGTGATATGGTCTTTCAAAGAAATTCACATTTTGGGAGATTATTTTTTTCATCAGCTTGAAGTGTGAGGAGAACATTAGTATCAGTGAAAATGGGATATTAAAGGACAGGTTCTGTTTTTTTGAGGTCTCTTCTCTTTATTCCAGTCACGGACAATGTCGAGCAATGGAGGTTACATTTTTGTCTCGATCCGTCCGGTGTGCTGGACTGGAGGCGCAGCATGAGGTTCACAACTACAACTCAATTCAACTCTACAGGGCCAAAACTCATCAATCATCTTTCAGTACAAAAACCCACAATACTTTGCAGGCAAAAATAATCCAGGGCTACAGAAGGTTCACTTTACAAAATCAGGCAGTAGATTATAGTCACTCTTGTTAAATTCCCACTTTGTTAGGATAATTTGCCTAGAAGAGCGATATCTCCAGGTAAGCCAGGTTAGGCCTGCTGCCTTCTTGCTGAGGAAGTTACTACAGCGGCGCTCCAATTAGCTTAACAAAGTGGCAATTGAGCAACAGTGACTATAAACTACCGCTTGATGAACTGAGCTGTAGTTGTGGAGCTGTGGAACAGCGCACTGCATGGATCAAGGCGGAAATATAACCTCCACTGCTCGACATCGCCTCCGAGGGGAACAAACGGAATATTATCCAGGTCCCTTATCGTCACCCATCAAATAAAATGAAGGTAGCTGTCTTCACTGAATATTAATGTTGATTATTATTACATCATTAAAAAAAAAGCATGTCATTGAATGCCAAATAACAGATTTAATTTAACTGGACAGTTGGAATATATTATCATTAGTTTCCCAGGGAGCAGAAAACCCATCTGAATAGAAATCTGAATAGAAATAAAAGAGTGTCAAACAAATGCAGCAGTTAGAAGTTTGACATTCAAACTTAAATTAGATTTAGTGATCACCAACAAGAGGTATAAATTATTCCGACAGAAGATAAAAGCAGCCTACCAAGGAAGAAGTCTGAGGCTACTGGGGAAAAAAGCCAGTGGATATGTAGGCTGTCCTGTGGTCTGGATGCTAGAAACTAAGTTGCGTTCAGGGTAAGTCCAACAGCAGAATATCCCTCTTACAAAACTGTAACCATGGCGAAAATACAGCATTCACAGTGTATCCTCGGGAGACAGGAATGATTTCAAGAGGAAGAGTGTCTTAGTTTCCTCCACGGGGAAGAGAGAGTCCATTTTCCTCACTTTACACGATAAACGCCATGTTCGTTGAAATTCTATAGATGATACTGTGATGCCCCGTTCCTGTGAAGGCAGCATGGAGGATTGCTTCAAACTAGGCAGCCACAGAAAAGAAAGCTGTCAGAGACACTGAAGTCAAGAGAGTTAGGGAGACGATGTACCATCTTGTCTTGTTGCACTGGCCTAAACTGGCAGGCTTTAAAATGTTGCAGCCCACATTCTTTTACAAGTAGATCCAAGTTTCAGCTCGTCTCGTTATGAATCTTTGGTGTAAACTCACCTCAAACAAGCACCCCCCAAAAACACCTCAAAACCACACTTTCAAAAATAATATCAAAAATACTGAGTCATGCATATTTTAAAATTTTGCACAGTGGACAGTGTAAACTGAAGAAGCGTTATTTCAAATTTGTTTGCAAAATCATCATAGTTCAATAAAAACATTTACTGTAGTTAGTAAGTTAGTTAATTTTATTGACAACAATATAAAATCTTTGCGTCCAAACATTAAAATATCAATTTTTGATCATTTCCAAAAGTCAGATACTGTATAATCATGACGTTCATAATAACAGCATAATAACAGCAATAAAACAATACAGGCTTAGAACATTAATCCACTCATCCACATATTACAGCTGTTCTTGTTACACAGCAGTAAAGTGGCTATTATTTTTGTCTATTATATTTGGGGTATTTTTTCCAATTGTGCCATAGCAATAAGGCAGGCTGTCCTGTGTTCCCAAAGGGATTACATACCATTACTACTTGGAGGCATTATGAACGGTCACAAAGTGGAGGTCTGAGGTCAAGAAAATGCAATAGGGACTGCACAAATAAATGCGTCTGTGCCCAGCAATCTCAAAACACTCAATGCGTGGAGTATGTGAAGGAGAGGGAAACACTTATTAAAAAATGACCTTTAGATCTGTCATCTGGGCATACAGCATCTCAGCCTCCATGAGAGGGGAAAAACATTACTCACTTAACACCGTTTCAAGATTTAGCTAAAACGTGTGCCGATGTGGTCTTGGGCTCAGGCCAAAGAAAACTGACAGAATGTGTGAGAAAACTTGAGTAAACTGCCAGTTCGGGTTGAGAAAACGCCCTTTGACTTTTCATTTTCCACAAGACTGCACAGCGCTGCGAGTGGATCCATTTCTTTTGTGCGCGTGAACCTTGGGGAATCAAACCTCTGGCATTAGCAACGTCACTTGGCCGCGTTGGCAAGTCAATTTAGACTAGGCTTACATTCTTATTCTGCAGTGTTAGCCAGCCAGGCGAAAGTGTAAAGGTCTCCTGAGAGGTGTATGAGGATTAAAATAAGAATAGTGGAGCACGGTGACCAGACATACATGGCAAAAAGGTAAATAGGACACAAAATCAGGCAAGAAGGGCACTAGAAATTCAGGTGGCACCAGAGCAGAGCTGGTCAGAAATACTTTAGGGATCTGTTCTTACTGCACATGACATTAAAATACCGAACAAATTCAGAACATGTGTATTTTGGGATTTTCTTCTTCATTTTGTGAAGAAGTGTAATATTATTAGTGGCACCTATGTTTATTCTGCTATTTCATGTCACAATGGCTGCTCTGAAACAGGTCAGTTCCTCACTCCCTTGATTCCCTTGATTTCAGTTCCACTGACATTTGTAATGTGCAGCCGTCTTCGTATCTCTTCCCTCCTTTTCCCAATACACAATTCCACATTATGTCATGATATAACCTAAAGTGCATTAGTCATCAGTCTTAGCTCATTAGTATTGCTGCGTGCATCGCCTGGCCCATGGTGAACTCAGAGGGCCAGCAGCAGGGGGGTGGGAAAAGCCCTGCCCAGCTGACATGCGCTGGTCTGAAGAAGGGATGAGCTCAGGACGGACCCAAGACACAGTCAGACACTCAGTCATCACTCACTTAATAATGCACGTGTGTGTGCATAAACAGACACACACACTCACACCCAAATGTGCCACTACACTCCTACGGGTAATGGATACTCGGGGGATTGCATTGCAAATGATGAGAGTGATGTAAATGCTCTCAGCAGTGAATTTTCAACAGTCCTGGTGGTTAATTATGAGGCACCATAACTACCTCATCGCGTGTAACCCAATTAACAATGAAATGAAGGAAAAACAGATTTCTTTTGAATTAAGGGAGCAAGTCAATGCCATCATGGATCTTCAGCCATGCCTTCAGACGGCCGCAGAGGATTTTCAATAAATCATTATTTGAGGCATCTGGGGCAAAGTAAACCACTACACTCCAGGTTAATGTTGCATGGTATCTTTGTTTGCCAGACTCATTTGTCAGCAGACATTTTTCATTTTGCCTAGAGGTGGGTCAAGGCCAAAGCTGTGGAATGGAGTTTGGCCCAAATTGTTTGAGTTACTCACTAGCCACAAGCTACAAATGTAGAAAAACACTCACCTGCTGCAGTGTAGGATTTTCTTTCATTTAAACCAGCAGATATTTGTTAAACTACAGATTTGGGTAGGATGCTGCTCAGCTCTTGAATTGCACAATTTTTTTTATTGGAAGTTCAGTCCCATTAAGCCACAAGTTTAAAGAGGCTGCTGAGCTATTGAATTGTACAATGTTCATCACAGGTTTTCTTCTTAACAAGACACGGTTGGTTGATATATAATGCATGAGGACTTGGTTCACAAGCGGGTAACATTTCTTGGAAGTCATTTTTTTTCCCTCACCAGACGAAATTATGTCTCCTGAAAAATTAATGACTGCCTTTCATTTGCACATCATTATGCCTCTTGAAATATCCTTAAAATGGATCATGTCATAGAAAACTATGCACTCTGGGCCAATGTGAAGTTTACATTTTATGTATTTAGATGACAGTCTTATATCTTTAGTGAGAGAGCAACAGCAGAATGAGCTCACAGTCCCTCACTGCCATTATAACAAGCAACAAATGGACAAATGAGTCCAAGGGTCAAATGTGCAAAGGTACCATGCCAACAGAAGTATTCCTATGCCCCTAATAACGAAGGGAAAGGTACAATTTTTTTTTTTTTTTTTGTGTAAACATTCTAGGCAATTAAACTGCAAGAAAAGTGGGAAAGTATAGGTAAAAGGGGTAAGATTTATGGATAAGAGTTGTCATTTTTGGACACAATATACATTTTGGAAACTTTCCTGAGCTGGCTCATTCCACCATTGGGGAGACAGGGGGAAGAAGAGTTGAGTGGAGTGTTAAACAGGTTGCTGCAGGGAAAAGGGACTTAAACCCACAGTGGTGGCACCTTGCAGGACATGAGGTGTAACACAGGGCTGGATCACCAGGAGGAATGAACTTGCAAAGCCTTTTGCAGCAGACGGTGCGTGCACGTGAGTACAACGTGTGCAATTATAGGTTTATCTCGTCAAGCTCATTCCAAAACAGGACGTGCTGTCATGTGTCAAAACATTTCAATCTTCCATTTCAAACTCACTGATCATTCAAACTCACTTATCTGTCAAGTGACAATTACAGCTTAGATACTAGTTCCAACTCTTTTCTGAACAGCTTTGGAGACCTTTACGTGAGCCTTTTTGTCCAATATGCCACTGGAATCACAAAAAGATAATGCATAAGAAGCGAAACAGCCCGGAATTGCTTCTCCTCCCACCCCTCAAAAAACTGTAATAAAACAACGAACCAGTGAGATGGAACCAGAGCAAATATCCTCTAATAGATGGTTTTGACAAGCAAGACAAAAGACTGGATGAGATAGCAGCCAAAATAAAAAAGAATGGCTACAGCATAGCTTTCTTTATAGCAGAAAAGTAAGGTGGCAAGAAGTCTGTTGGAGAGATGAACAAAGAAATTTCATATTTTCCTAAGAGAATGAGGAACTGTGGGAGAGAACCTGTGAGTTGGAAAGGCGATACAAAAGGCGATGGAATTTGCATGGCAACAGATTCAATGAGAGACAAGGAGAAGATAGAAGAGAAGCTGCTTTGTCAAAATGCACCACAACCGGACAAATCCTCCAACCCATACGACCACATATAGTAGGTTGTTTGTTCCTACCCTCCAATATGAAGCAGAGGAGCATTTCCTGAATTAGTATGATCTACAGGGTTGTTTTCTTGCAGGAGAACAGTCTCAAACTGGAGCTAAAAATGGATTCAGCTGGAGATAGTGGATCGCTTTAGGCCACAGAATGGACAATAGCACCTGCCAAGTGATTGTGCAGTTCACAAAATGCACACCCTAAGACGACTCCTGGAGAGCATCTTTCAAGCGCAAAGTGTACGAAGAGCCGAGGACGAAAATTGCATGAGATGCACTCTGGCCTGCTGTTGAGACGGCAAGAACAGCTGGAATGAAGGCTGGCAGTCGAGGTCCGCACGGTGTCACTGAGGGCAAGTGTGTCTCCAGGACCGAGGAGGAAATGGAAAGTCACTGCCACTGTATCACCCTGGAGGCTGAACATGGAAGCAGAGTGCCGCTGCATGGCGACACAGCAGCAGCGCTACAGCAGACAATAGATACTCCATTTTGGAAACCAGAGCTTGAGTGAAACCAAAACAAATGAGTGTGCAGCCTTCAAAACAATTTCTCAGCTTTGTGTCATGTCTCAAAATTGTGCTGTTCTCCAGTCTATATTTAGGATTGCTTCATTCATTTTGGAACAGTACAGTCCCGGTGACGCTTTCATTCTTGCAAAAGGGAACGTATTATTTATTTGTTTATTATTATACTGTTTTTTTTTTTTTTTTTTCCTGTTTAATCCTTCACCAGTCATTAAGGCTGTAATTAAGATAAGCACACCACAGGAAATGTAAGTGCTTGCTTTACAGTGAACCCAGGGATGTGCATTAGTCATTTAGGTTTGTGGAATTATAAACTGCCATAAATGAGTATATAAATACAGGCAGGAATACACAAAACTACGCATATTCTTACAGGGCATAACAACATAAACCCAACATGACCTAAGTCAGTATAGCACTCCAAGCCGGCACAACAGAAATGATCTCACCTTGAGCTATTTTCTCCGGGGCAACAACCGAACCCGTCCTCATAACTGCAACAACAAAGCAAATTATGCTTGACTTGTCAAGAATTACATAATGAAAATTATCGTCAGCCAGCAGAATCTCTTTTATCTATTATTTTCAGTGATTTTTCTGTGTAGGATGTTCAGTGACAGTAATGTTAAGCAATACAAATTGAGATGTAAATATTATTAATTTCCAGGAGGAGATTTCCCCCCCCTTTTCTATTACAGGCTTGAGTGCTGTGCTTTTTTTCATGACTGCTCTTGGATCAACTTTGTATGCCGTCTGACTTGAGCATATTTGACAAATTAGAGTCTGGTGTGAATAGTTGGCTTGGTCTCAAGGTTGTCAAGCAGTTTTGAAAATGAAGGCGATGTCGGCTGTTATAGTGACACGAAAGTCAAAATTTGGGATCAGCCTCGGCAGGACACTCACAGTTCATGTTTTCCTTCACTAACTATTTCTGAGCAATGATCAATAGCAGAGATTAAATTCAAATATCGTTGGAGATGGAAACAAATACTGATGACAAGTTCAGTCTGTCACATTTTATAGCCTTTTTTTTTATTGCCTCTCCACTCTGTGTGCACTGGAGGCTTTATTTTGTCATGCAAACTCAACAATGAGTGTTTTTCCCTTTCAGATTGCATGTGTGTAGGATCTTTACATATTCTGACATATAATGTTTGTCCTTGGGGAAACTTGCCTTTAACCTAACCTCGCTCTAAAAATAGCGTTTATATCCTATAGGAGTAGATGGATGTGCATGCCAGGGCAAGGTGCATAGCTAAAACAGGAAAGTGTTTTTCTCAGCCATATGGAAGCTATATGGAAAAATATACAGTATGCATTATGTATATTGGTGTATTGAAGGCTGCATTAGCAGGGTGAAATGGTCTCTGAGGCTTCTGTATTGAGTTACTGTAACCTGTACTTAAGTGATGTACAAGTGAAACTTTTACACACTGCTACACACAAATGTTTGTTCACACACACACATCAGTATTTTCCCATCCGCTCTCTCATCAGTGTTTTTGGAGTGGCACTTCTTCCCTGCGAGTCTTATTGGTGGGTTTGTCATTCTATAAAATGCATGTTGACCAGCTGAGCTCTGTTCAAAAACCCACACAACTCCCAAATATGTGCTGCTCAACTACAGGGTAATGTGTATAACATGAGGGACAAAACATCTAGATATTTTGAATATGATTCTAGATAGACGTCTAGGTATTTTCCATTTTAATTCCCATTTGTAAGCAAGTGAGCATTTTATTTATGTAGCCCATTTCATTTCAGGTAGAAGCAAAATGTGCTTCACAGAGCAGAAATTGAGGCCACAAAAAGGTGGATAGCATACAAAATAAACCATTGCACATAAGTCAACACAATTAAAACAATCACATGAGTAAAATAATATAAAATAAAACAAAATAAATTTGAATGTGAATAAAATGTGAGTTAAAAACCACTTGGACCAGTAGGAATGTAATGCTGCAGCCATAAAACAATGGCATCTGGGGATTGAATTTGTCAGTATGATGTAACATATGATGTAAAGTATGATGTAGTTTCAGTGACGCTCAGCCCAAGTATTTTGTAAGTGCCCAAAAAAAATCTCACTTTTTTTTGTATTTCTGCTTCATTAGATAGTGACAGGACAGGCAGAGGAGAGAGAGGGGAGTCGAGGCCGCTGCAGCAAGGCCTCAGCCCTCATGTGTGGCATGAGCTCTACCAGGTGAACCACCGGGTCACCCCGTCTAACTTTGAAGTTATTCGAGGGGACATTTGAGGCAAGGGGTTGAGTTGCACCGGCCAGGTTAGCACAAGGACATTTGAACTCAGCTGGCACAAAAAAACTGCACCTTGCTGAAAGTGCAGGTCTCCGTCCTCTTCGAAGTGAACTGTGATGCGTCGTGTTAAGTGTGACCGTAATCTGAACCAACTCCACAAAGAAAAAAAAAAAAAAAACATATAAGAGGACACATATTGACATCTGATAGGGAGTGGTTACTCATAAAGCCTAGCGTAGCAAAATCAACCAAGGGCAAGCCAAAGTCTGCATTCTGGAATGATATTATTATACTTTTTCGTCATGTGCTCTTATGTGGTATGACCAGCAGAGAAGGTCAGCTGTACGGCAAAGAGCACAGACAAAGTCATCACGCTTAAATACAGAAACTGAGTCCATGTTACTTTTGGCTAAAGGCCTTACTTTGTAATTGGACAGTGTGAACCAAAGTGAAGTTTTCTACTGTAAATGAACCAAAGATATGAAAAATGTGATCATGGAATACTGAACAATCTCTCTACACACGCTTTCATGAACAAATGGAGAGATGAGCAGTTTCTACTCGTCTTTAGTGATTGTTTGCACTACTTATGATGCAGATACTTATGATCCTCCCTTGGGAATCCCCTGCCAGCTGCGGACAGTCAGACCACACCAGCTGCTGAATTCTCAATCAAGCAATCTGCGCCGGGCTTGGTACAAAGTGGAATGAAACAGCACCAGGGTGGGGAGCGAAGGGGGAAGAAGGGCTGACAAGACAAGCAAACAACGGAACGGGCTGACGGCAGGCAGCTGGGCCAGGCTGAGACAGAGAGTTGGCGGAACAAAGCCACATGCCTCGCTGAAGTTTGGGGCCACCCAACATGAGCGAGAAACCGAGAGAGGCTCGCGTTGCCTGAAGGGCACTGAGGCAAGTGCAAATCCTTTTTACATTGTTTTGCCTGGGCAATGACCTGCACTCGGGAGCGTCTGCCTGTCCCGTCTGCAGCTGGAGCGTCTGCTGGTGATGACGACTTTGATGTGCGCATGACCTGTGCTGATGTCAGGGAAAGAAGGAGAGCGGCCTGATGCAAGATCCCAACAGGCGAGTTTTCTCCTCAACTTTGAACTGAGCCCTTGCTGTGGATGTGCACGGTGGGTTTTGTTCCCCTTCTCTTTGTTTCCAGTTCCTCGTGGACAAGAGCAGTGGGGAGAGACCTGTCAAGGAGGGTGTGGAAATGCTGGTTCATGTGAAGAGGTGCATTTCACAGAGCGAGTATCGTAAAGATGACGGTGTTGCAGTGGATTACTGGACTGCAACACTGCTGTCCAGGAATCCCAGAAGCGGGATTGCGGAATTCAAATGGAAGTTGATATGACGTCTGATGGAGGGGCTGATATTAAAGATAAATGCTGTTCAAACTGTTCATAATCTTAAATGATCCCACCGTTATGTTATGGTTCCAGCTCATGTACTACTTGTAGAGCTTCATCAGTACACAATGAAACATCGCCCACATTTCATAACAAACCAAACATTTGCACCCAATAGGCCAATGTATGCTTAAATCCTAAGGCACCTGCGATAAGGAAGCCTCATATTTATTCAGGCATTTGTGTTAAATCCCACCCCTTATGTAAAAATAATTAGGTGTGCCATTATGCCAACATATACTGAATGCTTAACAAATTTACAAACGATATCCAGGGATACCATTGTTTTTCATGGAAAAGTAATTCTAAACTAATTCTTGAGCCTCTTTGGGGTACAGAGAAAGCACAATTAGATTTCTTAATACTCTTAAATAAGACGGCCTACAGGGTATTAAGGACTTTATCAAAACATTCAGGGTAATTTGATTTAATGTAATGTTTCAAATGAAGTCCCGTGGCTGCCTCAATTTCATTTTCTGTGGCCTTCATGTTCCTTCTCTTTACAGCACCTGGGAAAAAGCATAACAAGAGAATTATCTTTACGTAGACCCTCGTCTGATGCTGCAACATTTTGAGAACGCACACACAAGGACAGGAGATTATTTTTTCCAACTACGTCCTTAGCGTAGCTTACCTTAGCTTTTAAAAACCATCACCTCTCTGAGCCGACAATTCTGACTCCATCATGGAATATGAAATGTGCATTAACGACAGAAACATACTTTCAAGCACACATAATACAGTAGCCTCGGCAAACCAAATAATATCCAAAATACAATCAATTTACTGGCCAGGTGTGCTCATGCATACAGAGAATTTGACTCTGGTTTACAGTAGTGCTCACATCTATTATTCAAAAACAAAAGAGACAAGAACAACAAGGTAACGAGAAAGAAAGAAAGAGGAATAATGAATAAAATACCGAGGTAAGTATGTATGCACAGCAAGGCATGTGTTGTGCAGAGTGTTGTTCTCGCTGAATAATTTATAACCAATATGCATCAGTTGCATATGTATTTACAATTTATATTGCACATATAATTTAACAAGAGAGAGCCTGGTGCACACCAGAGACGTATAAGTGAGAAAAGACAGTCTGTCCTCTCTGGGCTGGACGTCCATCTTTTCACACAAGTGTATTCTCCATCTGAGGCAGGGAAGTGATAGATAGTGGGGTGGACGTTACTGGCACTCTGTTTCCCTGGACTGGGACACAGAACTATCTGTAAGAACACAACATATATTTAAATATACGACACCAAGCCAGGTTGTGATTAATAAATGATATCCAAAATGATGTTAATAGTCACAAGTCTCATTAAAGTCAAATAAATGACTTTAGGAGTCATTTCTTTCTTTGTAGGTCGTTTTGTAGAAGCCTTCGCCATGACATTTAGCTCACCCTTTGGCCAAAAGGTACACCAAAAGCTGCCAACCCAGTGAGACTAGAATAATACAGCACAGTAAAAGTAACAAACACACTCATAAGTGATGCAAGGGAAATGTCTTTGCCACATGAACATGCATTTCATTTTTCAGTCGTCCTTTTTGACCGCAGTCATTCTGACACGAAACAGCAGGGTAAACACAGGTGTTACCAATGACATTAATAACTCTTTGGCTCTGTTCCATGCAGGTCTATGGAACAGGACATTTATTAATGCCATTAGTAAAACATGGGGCTTATTTCTGCCTCTACTTCGTGTTAAAATGGCTGCTGTGAAGAAGGTCTATTCATCTTACCGGCTAGAGCACTTGGTTAATGGCCAGCATGCTGGAGTCTGCATTTTGTATTCACACACAATTAATATTACAAAAACCAGCTAACCATGTATACAACAGTCCATACAGCTCAATTCTTGTAAGTATTTAAGTATAAAAGCATTAAACATGTTTCAAAATTACTAATCAAAGACCTCACTGCTGTTGGCGGATGCATGGACAGCTGTTGACCGAAGCACTTCAGTTGTGTTCATGTGCAAGGAAAAATAGCTAGTTCCTATAAAAGGCAACCTGAGGAAGTCATCAAATTATTTTCGCCCTCCTATCGTATTTACATGAACACACTTGCACACACTTGCATTCACATGAGCATTCACACACAGGACAAAAACTATTCTGTAACTTTCTGTAATTTATTCAGGTACATCATCAGCAAACAACTTTTCCTTACAGCTCATATCGGCATAGATTGAAGTAGAGTGATGGCTCTACGTGTTTTAGATTTGTTGAGGAAATGTTTAACGGGTACTGGCCTTTTCTGTGGAGTTATTTCTCTCTAGTTGGTGGATCTGCGGAGCTTCATTTTCCTACACTGTCGCAGAAGTGCTGGGCTGGATCCTGATCGCTTGTTTTCACGTCACCTCCTCCTCCCCGTGCCCAGCAGCTTGCGACCTGGGATTGATCTCGGCCGACCATCTTTGAGGACGTCTCAATTCATTAAACACCTCACTGCAGGGACATTTTTCTCTTTTCCAGCAGCTTTTTTGTATAATCTTTTGAGATTTTGTGACCTTGAATTGACTGAGTGTCTTTAGTCTCCAGTGTGGCCTATTAAGTTGTGCAGCATCCACCCACTGTAATAGTCACACCCTCACTGACTCACTCCATTTCTCTGTTTCTTACACACACACACACACACACACACACACACACACACATTACAGCCCTACAAAACTGTGACCTTCCACCTACAGCATCTCCCCTGTGATCTGCAGCTGATCCACTCGCTGTGATCACTTTCAAAGTCTTTCTTCCAGCATGTCTCTCTACGGTTAACCTCCAGCACTCTGCTGTCAGACATGTTCACAGAAGAAGAAAATATTATTTCTATCAGAGTAATTGGATCAGTCAAAGTGAGACACAATAACCCTGGCTCTCACTAATTAAACAATGCCACAGCATGCTCCTTTCTTGCATCCATCTCTTGATCCAACCGCCCTCCATCCTTCCAAGCACCCGTTCATCCATCACACATCCCCACCCCAGTCTCTTTCCCTCCTTTTTTTTTTTTAACCCCTTTCTTCTTACTTACATGCTTATATGCCGCCGACTGAAAACATGCAGAGAGGCAATCTAGAAGGGTGCATGCAATTTTTCCAGGCGGAGAGTGATACACACAGAGATGACACACTCAAATGCCTCCTACGGCGACATTTGAATGTTGGCTGTGGTGAAATGTCGCCTTCATCATGAGACAGGTCTGCCTCTCCACCCCGCAGGAGCTTTTAAAGGGAGAGAGGAGCAGACATGGCGTAGCGGCCCCCCTCCTGTGGAACCACGCGCACCCCACTGGGCTCTGGTCAGAACAAGAGCTGGAGATAAATTTTCACTCAGGTAAAATGCTGTTTCTTTGGGGATTTTTTTCTCTCAAAGCACCATTTTTTGTAGGAGCTCTGTCCTCAGGGCAGTGATCAGGGCTGACGTTGGCGCTAAATGCTAAACAAATATAAATCAGTGAGGTTCGCCTTCCACCCCGTCTGGTTGGAGTTGTGTTAGAGTTTGAAATGAATCAAACAAAACATGATCCATTGCCAACTGAATGGACAAGTTTCAAATGGAGTAGTAGTAATATTTTGATTATTTTCGCCAGTAAAGAACACTGCTGACAGGCTGTTCTCTGCAGTTTACCAGCCCTTAGCATGCAAGCCAAACATTTAATTTGGCACCCTGCAAGTGATCCTTGTGCAGTGTTGTTAGATTTGAGGCCGCCGCTGAATGTCAAGTGCTGTCATGGCTCCAGGTGGTGAATAATGAATTGATACATAGGTTCCAGAGAAGACACACCGTCATCGGATAGTGATATCAGGTAAGTAAACCCAGAATGCTCGGCTTTTCGTCCAGATGGTTTTCTCGCTCACAGTGAAATGATCTGCTCCGGGGTTCACCTGAAAGCGGTCAGAGTTTAGTTAGGCTCCTCTAACCTGCACAAACGAAATGCACCGGAGGAGAGAAATGCTCTGTTTTGATCCCTGACTTGAGTGCGATTCACTGCTCCATCATTAGGAGATGTAAAAACAGCCTTAGTAATCTAAAGGCAGTACTGTTTTTATGTATTTTACTTCAAGTTGATACAACAGTCAGCGCACCAGGCGGGCATATTCCTCAACACTGGCTTCATTATGATCAGAATGAGAGGGTTTCTATTTATAGGACATCAAAGGTAGATGGGGGGTATTGATGGGAAGAGGTGTCGGGGGCCGCTGCCTGAGGAGAACAACAACATCTTCTCCTCTCCCGGCGCTCCTGCTGTTCATGTCTTGCTGGGGGAGAGAAAAACCAATGCGGGCATCCAGTCGTGTCACCAGAGGGGCGACGGGCTCACAGCAGTTTGACTTCCTCACCGTTCATTTCCTCACTGGCATGTGAGGGTGATCGCTCATTCACTCCGTACAGCGAGTGCAAACAATAGACTCGGAACAAATGAGAGGATTGGAAGCAGCTTGAGAAAAAATTACATGTTTGTTCCAGCTCGATTCACACATACAGGGGGAAAAAAAGCACATAGACGGCAATAGGCAAAAGATAACAGCTTAATAAACATACCTGCAGACACTGATCTATATATCATATTTTCAATCAGTGTTGCCTGAGGTTCAGCTGAAGTATGTGTTTCATTTTTGCAAAATCCTACCAGCCCTCTCCTTATTTCTCTGGATTGTATTGAACCATTTTTGAAAGCACTGTTTTTGTACATGAAAACAACAGACTTGACCGGGGAGTTTCCCATTTCCCAGACGTTAAAAAATGGATTTTATCAACACACTTCCGCAGGTCTGTTTTTCCCATCTCGTGTCTGCCTGTTTTTGATTAGCTGTCTCTTGCTGATGGTGTATAGTGATGATTTCCTCCAAGGTTTTGAATGGTTCATATTTGCATTCACAGCTCAAGTAAATGCAAATGAATGACAACAGCATCTTATGGCACCTTGGTGCTAGTATGACTAACCGCTCCTCATGTGGCATCCCTCTATGCACTTAGAGCATCTTATCGTCACTCTGCCTTCACAATGTCCCCCTGTTAGTGAACGCCATCGCCTGGATGAGGTGTGCACGTGGGTCAAGGACAGTTATTTATAGTGTGAGCTGCATCTAATTAAGTCAACATATTGACCTGAAAGCGTCTGTAGCTAATGGGGTTCCATCAGCATGAAAGATGGCTTGATAAATATCAAAGGCAAGCGCAGACAACAGAACAGGCAGCTCGATATTAATGATAACACGAGGATCATTTAGATGGAGATGGGTGTTGGTGCACAGATCAGACGTGCATGGATCAAAGAGTCAACATGGTTCACATAACAAAATTATTAAGCGAGAGTTATTTTTAATTATCATCTCTCCCCAGACAATGAGATGCTAGGTTGCGACTTTAGGTAATCAATCATAGCGCAGTCATTTTAGGCTGTGCTCGTGAAACCGGTCCTCAGAGGCCTATCAGAAAGTTATTGATATTTTTCATTGTCTAGTTTTACTTCTGTAGAAGTTGCTTAAAGGAACAGTTCACCCAGTGCACAAAAACAAAATATGTTCTCACTTACCTCGAGTGCAGTGTGTCCATCCAGATCATTTTTGTATGATGTGTTGATGTCCAGTCTCACCTCAGCACAGTGTTTTGTTTTGTGGAGCTCAAACCATCAAAAATTTACTGGTGAAACACTCAACAACAACAACTCTGTCCAAAAACAGTCACACATGTGCCTGATATGATCCACAGCCTTTCACTGGCTATCACTGGAAACTATTTCCTGCTGCCAAACTGTAACTTTCTGCCTCTGATTTATATTCACTGGAGGTGGATACGTACAGTTTGCTGGTCTTTGCTCTACTTTGGTTGAACTGTTCCTTTAAACAAAGTTTAAAGTCTTTGCACTGAAGCGCTGGTGTCAGTCCACATTTACTGTTTAGGCCACAATGCCTCAAGGGGAATTTGCTCTTCTGAAAGAAGTGGTTTGTCTGGAGGCAAAGCACATTCACCACTTTGAGTGAAGTTCTGTGGCGTTTCAAGGTGTGCTGCACACACTCTTGTTTTGTGACCTCAGAGGTCTGTCTTTTTTTTTGACCATTTGACTGACTACTTGTGCATTTCCCCCCTCTTAGAAGTCAGACGACCCGCCCGGGGGCCTGACCAACATGCTGCCTTTCAGAGGCTCTAGCAGACTCAGTTTTAAAGCTTTCAAAGCTAGTGAAGATGCTGTTACATAATACTAGACAACCTAAGGAATCCATCGGTGCCAAATACGTCATAGTTGTCAGCAAGGCAGCTAAATATCATAAATACATTTTCAAAGGGGTCCCTTGACCTCTGACCTTCAGATATCTGAATGAAAATGGGTTCTATGGGCACCCACAGCTCTCCCCTTTGCACACATGCCCATCCTATGCTAATCCCATGCAGTTTGGGCCACTTTTGGCCTGTTGTAAAATGGTGTATTTGTGCAGACTGGGGCCTAAACAGTCTTGGAGCTGCATAATTTGGGTTTGACTGAGACTCTTGTGGATTCAATGAGCCAAATTTGATTCAATTTTATTGACATCAAATCACAGAGTGAATTTTTCTGTGGTGCTCCTCAAGGTCTTGGTGTCTCAGTGTGGTGCTTTGGAGGGATTTATGACCCTGTTTATCAATTCTCAACTGGTCAAAAGTGGTTAAATTTTGCACCAAATCTGTGTAACAACTGCTGCAACTTATGAGACATAATTGCGCATGGGGATGGCCATCATATATTTTCATCTTAATGTTGGAACCGTTAGACACTGAATAGATAAATAAGTAAATAAAATCAATCTCTAGGTTTCCAGCTTTAGATGATGAACACCACTTCTATTTTACATTCACTGTTGACCTCTTGTCTCCCCCTGAAGAGCCCTAAAATGGGTTTAAACATGTGCGAAGTGGTATGAATAGAGGAAGTCTTGAACATATAAAGAGATTTTTCCTCCAACAAAAGGCTTGGCAGTAAGACAGGGCCCTAGTTTTGGAATGTGTTATATGTACAAAGACAGAAGCCGCACGGTGCACATTAAACACTGTGATGAAACAACAGAGCTAAATGATATCATTAAAGGGAGACGTCACTTTCATGCACTCGCTCCAAAATGAAATACAGTATCTGTGTTCCATACTGATCCAAGCGAGTGCATTGTCTTAAACACAATATCACATGTTGCTCAAAGTCCCCGTAAATGGGCCGTTCTTTTATCCAGTTCTGCAGTATTTAGCGTGTGGCTGCACATTTTCTACTGAGGTGTAATAAATGAAATCACAACCTCAAATAAAAAACAAATTTTTCCCCCAATTATCATGAATTATGAGCGCAGATTACCATAAATTACTATAATGACAAAAACGCAGTGCCTGCATAAATACCAACTTCACAGCTCACTTTATACCCTGGCCATTAATTTTGAAATGTAATGTAAATTGCAGCCCATAATTCCTCAATAAGAAAACTCTTGTTTTTTTTTTTTTTTTCTTAATCCATTAACCTGTGGAAATCTCGGCGTGAAGGGAGCGACGGAGGGCTCCTGTGAGAGGCGCTCCCCTGCTGGCTGAGCCAAGGCTGCGTTTTTCGGATTGTTTTATCCAAATAGGAGCACTCGATCCTGGGGACAGCGCTGGTTAAAGCCGAGGCTGCGCGCCGTAAATGGGGACTGCCAACGCAGGTCACCGACGAGCGCTTTCATGTGCAGTTTCACGGAGCGGAGCTGTCAAAATGATGCGAAAATGATAGCAGAGTCACTTAAATATTCTCTGTTCCTGGGACACACAACCGAGAGAGAGAGAGAGAGAGAGAGAGAGAGAGAGAGAGAGAGAGAGAGAGAGAGGTGACAAGGAGGAGAGAAACAAGAGATAAAGGTGTATGTAGAGGGAGAATTGGGAAAGACAGAGTGAACCCTCACACTCTGTCATCTCCATAGGGAGCAATGGAAAGGAGATTTTTGTGCGGATCGCTCTAAAGCACCCAGACACATCACTCTCTGTCAGCGAGGCCATCAAGGCCCCGGGGCTCTCGGAGACGCCATCGGGCCGCTTGATTGATTCCCTCCCCTGAGATTAATCTAGATAGAGACTCTCTCTCTCTCTCTGTGTGTGTGTGTGTTTTTGAGTCAGACAGAGAGGATGTCTGATAGAGACAGAGCCAGTGGGCTCCAGTGATCTACAGCCTGTTTAGATCCTCATTTCCCAGAGTTCATAGCTCTCCTCCATCAAGCCGCAGGCAAGGAGCCAAGCCTTTGCTCTCTCCTCCACGGTGGTCTAATTCATCCTCACTTAGGAAAGGTAAAGGCTGCCTCCCGCCGCCTCAACAGGTCCAAAGGCAGTTCATTTCTATCAGTTCACTTTGATCTACGCTCCCCTCTGCTTTTCTTATCTTTTATTTATCGTGCTCATTGTGTGATGCTGCCTTCTGTTGTTATGCTTAACGAATACTCAGCACTTCCTCGGAAAAGGGAGCCCGGCTCTCTGAAGAATTTCCCTGACTAAGTAAAGGTTAAATAGGTGGGGAGGGGGAGGCAGAGACAGGAAAACAAGTTGATTATAAAACACACACACTCTTAAATTCTCCAGTTTTATAGCAGGGTAGCCTCTGATTCAGCCAAAGCTGGACGAAGCGTCTGTCCTGCTAAACAGATGGTAATAAACGAGGCTTTTTTTTGGGGGGAGGGGGGGGTTGATCATCCGGCTGTGGGCAGGTAGCTGCAGCTGGAGCAGGTGTGTGTTGCTGAAACAGGCCGGGGCTTGGCACAGATTCACGGTTCATTACATCCAGCTGTGCATTCACAGCCCTGACAGACGCGAGCCGCTCCGACAGCTGACCGACACACACAGATGCCCGTCCACAACCGGTGACAAACCTGCGCCGGCTTTTTGGCGAGGTGGCCGCCGCCGCCGCCGCCGCTGCAGAGTGAATCATGATGACACATTTAACGCTGGAAAGGAAAAAAGCCGAGCTGTTGCTCTGACAAACGGCAGCCTCCCGGTCCAACCCGGGACTTCATTCCAACTTTGGGAGTTATGTAGCATAACTGCTGGGGGAACAGCGAGAAATGCCAAAAGAAAGCATTTCACAGTGTGTGGCCGTGCCAGCAGTTTGCACAATTTGTTTGACAATTGATGTATTTAGAGGAAATCCTGTAAAGATAAATACCGTGGAAATGGGAGATACGCTCAGCGAGAGCGAGCCGTGGTGTGTTTGGATGATCTTACAAATGTATGAATATGTATTTGGTGTGTCACAAAGAGCACGGGTCAGCTGTTTGTACAGCTGTGAGCAGCAGGCCTTCTGTTACCGGGGCTGGAGCCTTTTTTTGGTCTCATTCACTGCTCACTCTACTTTTATACCTTAAGGAAAATCATCATAATAATAATAATAGTAATAATAATCATAATAATAATAATGATAATAATAAGGATGATAAACTAAAAGAGTCTACCATTTATGTGGTGCACCCCGGGCCACAGGTAGTGAAACGCTCCCTACCATGTAGACTTTCCATTCGGTGCAATTAGAGTGTTGTTCTATGCTACATTAGAGGCTACGGTGACAAATGACTTAACGAGCAACGCAGGCGGCCCTAATTATTCTGCAATTAGAAATGTAATTACGGGCTGCTCCGACGGCTTGCTTGCTAGCTGGCGCGGCATGCGAGGCAGCCGAGACGGAGCGAGCGTCACATTTAACCGCCAGCTGATCAGTCACACGTGCAAAGGGCCCGTACCCCTACAATCAGAGGCTCACCACTTAAACCTGCGGTTCACTTCGCTGAAAGCCAACTGCCCCGGGGTCTATAATCCATCACTGCAAAACCACACAGGCTGGAAATCTCCCTTGAAGCACAAAATGGCACGGTAGCTTCATTTTGTCTAAAGCTACCGTGCCATTTTGCAGAAACCCGACTCTTTATTCTTAGGATCGTGCGGACCACCTACAAAGCTTTACGCCCTGCGTTACTTGCGCACGACCGTCGGCCTGTGTTATTTACCCATCCTTCCTTTTGGCCTGTTTGTCACAAGTCAGTGCGTCCCAAGTGGAACCAGTGATTATGTGTTTTGGTTGCCAGATATCACACTCGGTATAGGCAGCGCTGTTAGGCTTGCTAAACACAACTACGCAGCAAATGGCAAACGCAGCCTCATTTTTAATGGCCTTTTCTTGAAAGCTGTAGCTGGTAGAGACATTTAGGTTGTGGGGATGTCTCATTATGGTAGGACACATGGCAAGCTTCCTTTTAAGGTATTTTTATATGGCCGATTCTGAAGGAAGCATGCAGGGGTTCCATTGGCAGGAAAGGAAATGCCAACTTGCAACTGGGAGGCAGAAGAACAAAGTTTCTCCAACATTAATACGTTGTGGACGGGAGACCTCGCTCAGACACAAAGTTAAAGCCCCCCTCCGCTGAAAAATGTGTGTTTCTTATGTTTCTGTCCCCCTGAAATGTCTGACTTGTGCAGAGTTTGTCACTAGAGAGTGTTTTCACAATCCTCTACTGAAGGTGGAGGTGCATGCCCCTAAACTCTATCAGACATTTATTTTCAAAAAAATCAACAAAACCAACTGGAAATGGCTGCTTCGCATGAACAATATTGGTGTAACTAAGAGATTTGCTGATTTTATGGTTAAATTATCACTATGGCACAATATTCTTCCTCGTTCTGTGAACAGAGCACTGGCTATGAGCTGGAGCGCCAGCAGGCACGGAGCTGGGCGGGGACTATTTCCATATTCATAGATCTATGCATTCTTACTAATGGCAAGATTTAAGTTACATTTAAACTATTTAAAGGCAGCAAGGGATGCTTTTTTTTTCAAAGAAAAAGGGTCTAAATATGTAATACTGATAAACAGAGATGACTTCTCTGGGCCAAAAAGACGTTTTTTGTTTCTCTTAATCAGACATACGCATTTTTAATCTATCCATGACCCTTCAAGTGGACAAAAATGTCCATTGCTAGAAGTGACCACCAAAAGGTCACAGGGGGGTGATTTTTGGCAAGGGGGGGTAATTTAGGTTAAATTTGAAAATGCCAACTTTCAGCATGAAAATCCATTATTTGACCCTGTAATGCATTTTTATCACATCCATGACCCTTCGTGGACAAAAAATGTCACCTGTCATTTATCCAGTTTTTATTGTTGCTATTTGTACTTATTATCCTCAAAATCTTTGAAGGGACTCATATGAGTTACACTAAATAATTTTTAACATGGAGTTCAAGATTTAACCCCTTCCAGGCATTTTGAACACCTCTGGGTGCTGTTTCTATAGAGGGCAAAAACCACTAAAAGGGGTGAAAGAGGTGTACCTTAGAAATAAATTGTACTATCTACTGTACTGTTATTGTTCAAGATTTACTGTGTTTATTGTTGTAAATCAAATATAATATTTTTTCATAGGCTGTTATTTACCTTTTAACAGTTTTGGAGGTGACTTCCTCCTTCCTCAGAAGTCTGACTAAAAGAAACAAAAAACGTCTTTTTAGTTAAAAGGAAGACATGATGAATGTGTTTGAACGATAACTTCTCTGGGCTTCATAAATGTCTAAAGGGAGACTTTCAGGTTGTAGGATGTAGGAACCTTCCTTGCATTTGAGACAGCATCATGTCTGACAGGCTATAATGTGCTTTGCCAATGCAGTCCACATGAATGTTTGAGCTGCAGCCTCAGGGTCTGATGTTATTTTCCCTTTTTTAACAATGACGAGACCAACCAGACACAAAATACTCCAATCACAGTAACTCCTGCCTCCTCAGTAGTGATGCTGTCGCTGTCGGCAACATCAAAGAACGGACAGACTCTTTGGGTCAAAGGATCAAAGAGTCCGGTCGGGACCAGGCAATGACACGACGTCCTTTGGGAGCTCACTGGTAGCTCTCACTGACACACGGTCAAAGACAAAAATCCACTCCGAACTCAACTCACGTACACGTACTATTTGAGTTGCTTTGGACTGTCCAATCAATACCGTGAACAGGAGGAACTGTGTCCTAAAACAAATTGCTGTCGACGGCTCTTTGATAATCAGTGGAGATTGACCTTGTGGAATCATACTTATTTTGTCTTTTTTTTTCTTAGCCTCTTTTTTTGCAGAACTAACAATTCTGAAACATAAACTATGCACTTTTTCCTGCTTTGTTATAGACATGCTCACAGGTTTAAATTTTTGTTTGTGATGGCCGACCTGTACCCCGTCACGGGAAGGTAATAGTGCAGGGTCAGGTGCAGAGCCGTGCCCTTTCAGCTGATTCAGTGCTTTGTTAAACGACACTGCAGGGCAGACACATGAGGTATTAGAGGGTGGATGCAGGGGCCTTCCAGTTGCAGGAGGGTCACATGACCTGCTGCCTGATAATGCACTTAATACAACAATATTGTGCATTTGTCTATATCTGAGACCAGAGGTGGAAGTAACCAATTACATTTACTCATGCTACTACAACGGAGTAACTTTTTTGTGTACTTGTACTTTTTGAGTATTTTTTTTTTAAGTCAGTAATTTTTGCTTGAGTATTGTACCTCTTAACATTTTAAATCATATCCATCACAGAGAACGAATGACCAATGACAGATTGTGGAAACTTTCACAGTGAACGCTCATTCAGCAAAGATGAGAAAAGGAACCTTCTGCTGCTTTGTTGCTGCTACTTTTTGTCAATTTCAAATTTCCAATAAAAGCTGCACAATGAGAAACTGCAGATGATCGATGGAAGCGAGGACCATTTAGACTGAACTGGCAAAAATGTGGAATAAGTGGGGAAAATGAAGGCCCGAGGATGAGAACCGTGTTGACGCAAACATAATATTGTGCTTATGCCACATTTGTCGGTTGAGTGCACATGGCGCTCGCATCAAACAACCCTCAGCAACTTTGCGGAATGCACCTTTAAAAGAATGTGGTTTGAACTGTGTTCTCTCAGCCTTTTATAACTGCATGGGAGAGATCACATGAAACAGTACTTTTCACTTTTCCTTCAGTAGATTTTTACAGCAGTACTTCTACTTCTATTCGAGCAGCAACTTGTAGTATTCTCTCCAGAAATGCCTGAAACACATTCTTTTGGCTGTTTTTAAACGCCTGTGGAATTCAAGTCAATACATACTTCCACGAGTTCTAGTGTGTACCCCTACATGACACGGTGAGTCCACTTCCACAGAGGATGAACTGCAAAATGAGTGAGCATATTGTTCATCATTTCAGGTCAGCGTGCATGCCATGCTTGCAGGCAATATCGGGTTCAATGCACTGAAGCACCACGGAGCAGTGATGAGGCACTGCCTTGTGCCAGTGATGACAGATGAGGGTAACAGGGTAGAGCCCTGCTAACCCAACCCTGGGCTGCCGATGACCTGCCAGCCTAACTCTGCCGGGGCTGAGGCCTCTCCTTTTCAAGCTGCAGGCTGCCTTTTATTTGGTGTCCAAAGTGCTGCGAGCGCTGCAGAGCACTGTTCAAGTGTGAGAGGAGGTTCGGTTATGGATCCCTCTGGTTGCGTGAACCGCGATAGCTCCTAAAAGTGTTTTACCATCTTACAGACTGTGTTTTGAAAAACATACTTTGTCTGGAAATCACCGGAGGTCAAGAACAAGTTCACATTGATTTATCACGCTTGTGAATTCTTTGATCGTATCTTCTTAGGCAACATGAAGGCGTATTGAACCTGTGCTACAGGCAATAAAAACAGAACCACAGCCACAGCACATTTGGGATCAGACTTTTAATTGGACTTAAATTCACATAAATAACATTGGTTCATATATATTTTGTATATTATACAATTTTATATAATATATATTTCCCCCTATGATTTACATTCCTTTCTGGCTAAAATTATCTCTGTTATATCTATGGAAACAGAAAGCCTCATGTGAATGCAACACGCTGCTCTTTTTGTGCTGTTTATCAAGGTCCAAATACCAAAGGAGAGGAGCGCATTTCTCTTGAGTTGTAAAAAATAATTTCCCAAGTTACACAAAGAGAAAAGCAAAAAGAGGAATCTATTGCATTGTCTCTAGGGTATTACACTGCACTACAAGGAGTGGGTAGCTATTTGAAAATCATTCACCGTATATATTTTACTGTATTGACTTGTGACACGAAGAAAGAAAAAGCACTGCAAACTACCTGATATGCATGGCGATGAGCACGTCTGGGCTGGATGTTCTTCTGATGGTACCTTTTTTTTGTTTTGTTTTGTTTTTGTTTTTGTTTTTTTTTTGCAAAAATGAATATGCTTGACCCGAGATAAGACACCCCTTATGAAATAAGGAAAGAGTGATGAACCTGCAGCAAGGTCACATAATCATGCAGCGACCCGGCCAAGCACACTTGACACAGATGAGTTGAGCTTGTCGGTTCGGATCACAAATCAACACGCGGCTGTTTCTGGTCTGTGACAGACGTTACTCACCGGGATGGCTGGATGTCTGGAAGTCAGGTAACATTCACTAATCTTCCTGACAGGAAAATACCCCCCACCCCGGGGCTGCTAGACTTCCCACTGTGTTACCTCTGACTGGTGGATTATCTCGGTTGCCCGTAGCTCTTCGACAATCGATCGCTCGATCAATAGGTCAAGACCGGCACATCGCGCAGATGCCCTAAGTGAACGCTGAAGTTGGAGGGTTTCGCTGGTCGGCCACGTCGGATCTTCACTACACGTCCAACAGCAGAGAATTCCATATGAGATGAGTCACTGCTCATCCATAAGTCACAAAGGAACCACGGTGAAAATGATAGAAATCAATGTGCAACTGCAGGGTGAGAATTTTTCCTTAATTGGCAGAAACTGGCAAATCATAGGCTGTGAAGGATAAACGCTGACATTCAACATGAACACACTACACAGCAAATAATGTCGAGAGGGAAACGTGGCCACAGGGCATCAGTAGTATGAGACTCATGTTCTCAGGCTTTTACATGTCAAATCAAACTAGTCTGTATGTCACAAATTATGCATATTTTCTTTTAAACGGAATCTCAAATGTCACAATCCCCCTTCTTTCTCCTGCTACAATTCCTCTTTAACCTGCATATACTGTGATACACATTTGATTGTCTGAACTGGTGCTGCTACCTGAATATCAAACCAGAGAGAAACCGTGACCCACGCGAGGCCGTCCGATACAAAAATAAAGAGCAAACAAATGCATCGGGCTACAGCTGTTATTTGACAGACGATGGGTGACAAACAAGTGTTCCAGGTCCAATCTGTGGTGAGTCAGTATCTGAAGACAGACGGGATTTGGCAAACTTGAACGAGCTACTTAAATCCCCAGTGAACCGGCGTGGGATCCCACAATGTATCATGCATTACCACGACAAGGCCAAACGAAACGAAACGTGACGCGTGTGTTAAGTTCGTGTTGTGTGCGCGTGTTAACGAATCACAGAGGAGAACACACAATCATGCCATGACATCGAGATTGACAGCAAGTTAAAGTGTTAACCCCCTCCTTCCCTGAATAGTCGACAACAGAGTGAACTCTTTTTTTTTTAAAAACCTCTATTAGTTCATCATTTCATCGTGATAAAAATCACATAAACATCATAATCATATCCCTTTTCTAAACAAGATACTCTATGCTGTCTAAAAAAAAAAAGCAACGGGGAGGGGCAGTCACTGCAGCGCTGGTTGTGTTCAAAGCAGTGAGAAAATGTTTGACTTCACAGCGGGGGGGTTTTGTTTAAAAATGTATCACAAAGTACAAGGGATTTTTGCGGGTTAGAAAATGAAAGCTCAGAAAATGAAACTGACCTTTCATAGTGTTTTATTGCAGTGAACCTGATCATAGGTTACATCATGTGATCATATTGATTCAAACACGCTAAACAGTTAATTATTCACCACAAATTATTAGGCGTGAACTGGATGGATGTGAAAATGGATGGGGATTTTCTCAGGAATGAACACAACCTGCAGTAGCGCCGTGTGTCACTTCCCCTCCCCATCACAGCCCTGCCACTCAGTTCCATCGTGTCTTATAGACTCATAGAGGGGAAATAGTGTTAATTAAAAAAGTGCATCATGAATACGTTGAGATAAACAATAAAAGCAAACCATCTTATTTTGTCATAAATAATCAACACTTTTTTCCTCTGTCTTTCAATAAACCTCTTATGGTACAAGTCGAGTAGTCACATGATGCGAGTCACGCTCCTGTCATCTGGTTAAGATTCAAGAGCAGCAGAGTGCTTCCTGAAGCATGGAAGCTCAGCGTGGGCAACCCATGACCCACCAGAGATAGCTGGGTCAAATCTAAGAGCAACACTGAGGAAAGGACAGTTGTATCACAGCCAGTTCCAGCATCTGAGGGCAGAACGCATGCCCAGTAAGAGGATTCATAATTCACCCCTCAGCGCACTATGGAAATGTCTATCTGCTTGCCTTAGCGAGGTGTCCGTTTCTTCCCCATACAACAAGAAGGCACTACCATGCTGAACTGCTATTCTTGCCCAGTCTGCTTAATTCACCCCATCAACACCTCATCAACCCACATGGAACTGACATTTAAATGTATCTGAGTGAGCTTTTGAATCAATGACCTCCAACAAAGTCATGAAATGACAGCTAAAAACGTCTTTCTTTCCATAACTTGAAATGTATCGTGTTAATACGATGGAGCATCGCTCTCTCGCTTTGCTTCCTCCCGTCTCACCTCTTACAGGTGAGACATTATACTGTAAACTGAACTTTCCATGAGTTGTACCTTCAAATTCTGAACGGCTGTGATGACAAGGTACTCTCCTTGGTCCTCTGCCTTGGGTCAAATCAGGAAGAAAATACATCAAAACGGAAGACCTTAATTGGTCGAGAAAACCAGGAGTCCAGCCCTGCCCAATTACAGACCAAAGCCCTCTTCCCCCTCAGTGACTGCAGGGCATCACAGGAATTTTAGGTCTACTGGAGTTTATACTCAAGAGACCTTGTTCCCACACTATGCCATTCACTGAAGGATTTACAAAGCATTGGATGGCTACAAACTAATAGGGTCGACACTCCCCAGGTACACGTATTCCCAACACTTTCCAAATCCATAAGAAAAGTAACTAGTCCACGCTTAATGTAGAGTGTATAACAGATTTCAGTCACACTGACAATGCCTCCCAGCTCCCCATCAGCGCTGAGTCAGTGGGCCTGCGTGGCCTGTGCCGGCCATCCATGGGCCTTTCTCAGTGGCAGGTCTTCATTCCGGACCCGTATGGCGACTCTTGACGACACAGGCCCACCTGCTGCTGTTGCTCTTGCTGGTCAGGGCCGCCGCCCTCGACAAAGTCGGGGACAGGTAACCCCGAGAGGATCATGACTGACTTGTTCCAGATCATGAAAGTGGGTGCAACTGGCAGGAGGAAGGAGATGTCGAAGGTGTGGAGGTGCTGCGAGTTCATGGCGTCGTAGAAGGACAGGGAGTTGTTGTCGTAGTCCAGCAGGACGCCAAGCCGCCTCAGCTGGAGGCTGGCTTCCACCAGCATCTCCTTGCTGTTGTGGCGCACCACAAAATTATTGTTGCAGCGCGAGAACACCCATGAGGATGAGTTCTTGCCGCTCCACTCATTTTTCGGGGCAGACTTGTAAGCCACGCCGATGGCATACCTGCAGGGAAAGAAGGGTTTGGAATGAATTAGTGATGTAAAACTACTGTCCTCTTTAATGACTTCACTTGCACAGTCAAGCTACCTCATGCTGAAGACACAGGAGATAGGCACAGGCCCTATGGGCCTTTCCAGCATGAAGAGGTCTACTTTGAGAGCCAATTAGTGAGAAGAATATAATTAGGATAAGAGTATACACTGTGTGTATGTGTGTGTGTGTGTGTGTGTGAGTGAGTGTGGGTGAATAACAGCCTAGATTCAAACTCCCTAAAGAGAGATAATTCGGTTTACCAGTCCCCAGGCAGGCTTGCACTCTTATATAATACACTTGTGTGTGTGTGTGTCTGTGTGCATGTCTCACCATGTGGACGCTCCCAGAAGCACCTCCCAGTAGTGGCATCCACTGTCAATGAAGACGTTCCCAGCGGCGCCGTAGGAGCCGGTGCCGCTGAAGCGCTCCGGGGTGTGGCTCTTCTTCAGCGAGCTCTCGTCCTTCTCCATGGTCAGGCAGTCGTTGGACAGACGCAGCTTCTTGTGGGCCGTCTTGGGGTCCAGCTTGAAGGGCTGACCTGGGAGGAGACAATCGTCTCATGTTTTATGGCTCATGTGTCGTGCTGCACTTTGGAAGCTAATGCATAACAATAATAATCATCATCAATCATCATCATCTTTCCTATGTATCCAATACCTATCTAAGAGTAGAGTAACAACAGCCACTTTGTAGCAGGAAGCAGAGCAGTTCATGTTTTTTTTTTTTTTTTTTTTTTTGGAGTTTTTAAGACTTATTGGTTTAGAGCCCCGTCACTTTTAACAGTATCCAGATGAGTTTAAAGAAACCTGGCCTTGATCCAACACTACTCCATAGTTACAAACCAATTGCTAAGTTACTTTTGCCTCTTAAATGATCTTAAAGGTGCTTGCTAAACAATTACTGTATATGTATATGTATGTACCGTATTTCCCCAATTAATAGCCCGGGCGTTTAATACGCAAAATCAACTTGAACCCCAGGCGTTTAAAAGAACCAGGCGGCTATTCGCTGCAGGCCTTTATTTATTTTTACACAGACCTGCACCAGGCCATTATTGTGATGACAGTTACTGTCCAACATATTTTTTAGTACAAAAGTACTGTAAGGCATAAGGTAAACATATCTGTACAAACAAACATAGTGCAAACGCCTCGCGCTGCAAATCGTTCCCTCTGACACTTCCGTTTTCTGTCAAAATAAGAATTAGTCGGTCATTTAAGATTACGGTCCACCCTTTTTTTCTAACGTTAGCTAGCTCACTTATTTTGACAGAAAACGGACGTGCCGCACAGTTATCGTGCGGCTAACTGTTTACTTATGTAAAAATCAGGTGATAATAAGCTTATTTTGGGTTTACCTCAATATAATGCAAATAATCGCCCCGGCGGTTATTTGGGTGGGCGTTTAATACGCAAAATGGGTGCAGACCCCAGGCGTTTAAAACCACCAGGCGGCTATTTGTGGCCCGGCGATTAATTGGTGAAATACAGTATGTATGTATGTATGTATCTATCTATCTATCTATACACACACACATGCTGCATTTTATTGTATTTTCACTTTTTAATGACTGTGAGACTATCATCACTTTTACTACTCTCATTTTTACTCTTTATTACTTTATTACTAAATATGTTTTTATTTATACTGAGACTGTGGGTATTTGCCTCATTTTTATATTTGTAAAGTAAGTGCTATTTTGAAAAGTGCTGTATAAATAAAGATTACTTACTTGTGTCTTAATTTTAAGCAATGCTGGGACTAACAATACTACCGCTGGGAATAAATGGCCACTGACTGACACAACCATGGTCAACTGGTATGTGGTAATTCTACCAAAACATCCTCGTTAAGTTGAGAATGACAAAGTGATGTTTAAAAATGAATATCTAATGGGTGATCCCTGTTGTCCTGCGATGCTGTGTTCATAGTCACACCGCTGATTCTGTCAAAGGGAAAAGGCGCAGCAGGATACAAACGCATGAGGTGAGGGAGGAGAATAAAGATGAAACGTGGAACGATTAACAAGACGACACAGCGGTAGCAAAAAGAAGAAGAGGAATGCGAGATAGGAGAGTAAAAAGTGGGGTGAGAGGTGCTTACAGAGACGACACACAGCAGAGAGATAGAAGAGAAGAATGTTGGAAATACAAGGGCGAGAGTCGAAACTTCAAAGCCTCTCAAAAGCCTTTGGTGAAAACACTCCATAACAGTGGAGGAAGCCACCCGGCACTCCTCTCCGCTGTGCCTCCCATCACAGGGACTTGGAAATTAGCTGAAGGAAATAGCCTTCACTTCCACTGCAGCAGCAGCTAGTGGCCGGGCTATTCAGCGGAAAGGCTGCTCTCCAGTTGCAACAATTCAATTTGCAATGACACCTGCAATTTGGGTGTAATGGGTGGAAAATTGAACGGGTAAAAATAGGTGAGTGACAGAAAGCGGACTTAAGCAGTGAAAAGGAGAGGAGAACTTGAGGGGATAATATGAGGCTGGGGTGGCCTGGAAAGTCAGGAGAGTATCCCTCGTTACCTCTCTCTGCCTCTGCATGTGCCTGTGTGTGTGTGAGTGTGTGTGTGTGTGTGTGTGTGTGAGCATATATGTGTGCAAGCTGCTTGGAGGTCAGCCATGTCCCTTCCAGACCTGACATTTAACTCTGACACCTCTCATCTCATCTCCAGCCTTCCTGAGCCTCCCATGGCTTAATGAGCGACACAATGGGGACCCCAACTGCTCCCCTTCTCTCTCATATCCATCCTCTCCTTCATCTCTCACCCCACCGCCCCCCCACCCCCACCACCCTTCTCTCTCACACTCCCTTCCAATAATCCGCATGGTGAGTGTGTGTTACTGCGTGTGGATATGAGACGACGAGGCCAGTGTGCTGCTGGCAGCCAATTACATTAATGCTCTCCCTTCTTTGAACTGCTTATCGCTGCCAGCGCAGCCTTTTCCAAACACTGGGGCTCTGTCATGCCTTTCCAGGGGACGGCTCCTGAGAGCCTGGGCTGGGCCCGAGGTTCGGGAAGGCAAGACACACGTGATGGTAGAGGACAAACACACACACATTCACATATACAGTGCAACATCGACTCAGGCCTACACACAACCAGATGTAAGAAGCCAAGAGGAAATTTTTGAAAAACCCCGGGAGGATTCTTGTAAATGGGAAAAAAAAAAAAAAGTCATGCATCTTAACATTGCATTTACACGGAGAATTGCTGGAGTGTGAAAATGGATGTGTGCACATCTCAAGGTGCAAGGAAACAATGTGAGCAGTAAGCTATCAAGAGTGAAGAGGAATGAAGGCCTATTTAAAAAACAGGAGAGTGTACATCTATGCAGGAAGAATTTTCAAAACCTTTTTTTTTTGTTTTTTAACAAAGCAAGGCCTGAAGGAACATGAACTGCAGGTACATACATAACACACACTCTCTCTCTCTCTCTCTCTCTCTCTCTCTCACACACACACACACACACACACAGGCATTCTAATACTAATGCAGGTACCACGACAGACTCTAAATTACAAAAACTCAAGAAGGGTTAGGATAATGAAAGAGGATCTCCCAGCATGGTTTGGATTTCTCAGCAGTGACTGGGATTAGGCGGCTTCCTCTCTCTGTTGTAGTACACTAGTAATTAGAGATGTTTCCAACTGTCTGCTGAGGTGATAACTGCTCTCTTTTAGGCTGCCTTGAAGCCGTGCATTGTTAGGGACTGGGAAAGCTGTAATGGAAACGTGTAAAACACAAAAAGAAACAGTACCAAGCAAAAAGAAAAGAAGAGGAAGAAGAAGAAGAAGGGAAATTAAAGGAAGGACTATGGGGGGGGCGCTTATAAAAGAGCAATTTCATTTCAACTTCATTCTGCTGGGCCCTTGAACAGTTAAAAGACTCGAAGGGGGATAGCATCTGGGTAATTGACTTTATTTCAATTCAGTCAATTTCACTTATGCGCTTCTTTTTCCCTGGCTCACAGTTTTGCTGAGGGATAGATTGGGCTGACTACGTAATGAGGGAGATGGAAGGGAGATCCATTTCCTTGCATAAGTGAACAATGACTGCAGTTGAAACAACAGCATCAGAGACACGCGCCGCTCTCCGGACACATCGACCGCTTAACACAACCTCATATCTGCGTGTGCGTCCACGTCCCCGTGGCTCCTGCGAATCATTCCAAGCCATTTAACATGCAGGGCTCGATGCAGCTTGCTTCCTAATTGCCTGATCCATATGTAATGTGCTGTGTAATCCAACAGTGCCAACAGACTCAAGGGGAGAGGCTCAAACAGATTCAAACTGACGTCAATCACAGAGGGCTGATCAGCCCAAGGCGCGGCAGACTGAGGCACAAGACATGAACTCATGACACGCAGTTCAATTACAGCACTTAATCTCTCTTATATCTCCTTCCCTCCCCCTGTGCGTCGTCCTCATACTCACATTATTTTTAGCTCTTTCCAGCAAACTCCCAAATAAACCAAAGATGTCTCTGTGTAGTAAAAAAGGAGGAAAAAAAAATAAAAGCGCAATCCCTGATCTTTTGCAGCTTCACCCTCTAACGAACTCGGCGCTGCCTTGAGAGCCTGATGCTCACACGGTGCAAAATTATTCTCAGTGAGGGTTTGGGGTCTGCTTAGAACTTCGTTGTGATTAAAGAGCCATTTTTGGAATAGAAGTTTCTGTGATGGTTCATTAGGGTAAAAGCTTGTGATAGAAACTTTTTCTGCTCTTTTTTTTTTTTTTTTTTCCACCTCCCTGAAAGACTCATTGTCGGCGAGGTGGCTTGTGTGCGTAAAGAGCGGTGATGCCTGTGTAACAAAGGTAATGGGAACGTTTTGAGAGCAGAATTTGTACTAGCGAAGTGTCAGCTCTGGTCTTAACGACGCAGGCCTACTTTAATCCTGAACATAAATAAATTCAAAGTATTAGTAAAACAGTATTTACTGCAGCAGAGAAAACTTTAATATGAGAACAAGGAAGTGTTTATGTGCACTGGGAACAAGACAAAAGAGTATGTCGGCTATATATTTGTTTTAATAAGAATGGTAATAACTGTGATAATGATGAGGATATTAATAGTAATAGTAGTAATAATAACAATAATAATACTTATATATCTTTGATTGTATGATAAGAAGTATACTTATGGTATTACATAAGAGTATGTATATATTTGTTTTAATAAGAATAATGATAACGGTGATAATGATATGGATATTAATAGTAATAGTAATAATAACAATAATAATATTTATATAGCTTTGATTGTATTATAAGAAGTATACTTATGGTATTACATATAATTTAGCACATCATGATAATTGAAGGATAAATAGATTCCACATGTTAATGTATGGTAATATAGGATAATTAGGAGGTGTATTTGAAAATATCTGTCATATTATATATCTATTGAATTTGGGATGCTTTTGCTTAGATTGTTATGCAAATGTTGTGTTTCTTGATGATGACGGATTAACCTTTGTTTAAGTGTCTATTTGTTTAGATACTTGTTTACATTTAATTTGTTTGTTTGCATAAGTGTTTATATTTAAGTCCATTGTTGTATGTATTTTTATTCTGTGTGGACCCCAGGAAGAGTAGCGGTTGCCTAGGGCGACAGCTAATGGGGATCCAAATCAATCAATCAATCAATCAATCAATCAATCAATCAATCAATCAATCAATCCTGTATTAACGATCATTACAGACTGAAATACCACAACAGCAAATGTAAAATATTAAAGGGGCAATAACTAAACTTTTTGAAACGACAATACCAGTAACTGAACGATAACTTCAATTGATGGAGAGATTTCTGGCCTTCAAAAGTCTCTTTTTAGCCCATACACTCTGTTTTGGAAGGAAAACAACCCATTCATTGGCGTTTCACACACACTCAAACACACACAAACACCCACACACTGGCATTTTCAACCACTCAGTAATGGAACATGGTGCATTTTGTTCTCAAGACAAAAACAGAATTATTGTTATTACAGTGTTTTGCATGGTGACGTATCACCTCTCTGTTGCATCTCTGCTCTAATTGCTAACTTACTCATCTCTGTTGTGAAAATGTGACTGTTATCTGCAGGCGACCTGAAGTCGTGTCAGTGACTTGCTGATAGAGGCTGATAGATGTCATGAATTACTAAATGCCCCTTTAATTTATTCTGACACTGTAGAAGTTTTGCTTCACCCACTCTCACTCCATAAATCAGGTTCAAAGCAGAGCCTTCCTACTTAAAGAAACCTTTTAGAAGCCATGTTTCTCTTCACTCCTCCTTTTGTATCCTTCTCCCCTCTCTCCTCTTGTATACTCCTCTCTATCCTGTCATCTCCTCTTCACTTCTCTCTTCTCCCCCTCCCACTGTTTACTTCAGGGGCTCCGTGGCAGCTTGAGGCCTGTCATCAGAGATGCATGCTGGGTAAATATTATTGCAGGTCTTTTAACAGGAAGTACAGAGGTATGCATACCCCTGGGGCACCTTGACATGTGATATTTTCAGCCCGCGTTTCATCTGCTTACACAGTGCAGGCAATGGGATACAGAAATACACACATACACACACACACACACATATACACTTGGACATATACAACAATGTCAGCCCCGAGTCCCTGTTTCTCTCACACACACTGTGGATGCCAAGAATAGTTTACAAACAGAATGACTCACATCATTAAGTCCACAGTCCAGTGTTTGACTGTCAGTGGCTGCTGCCTCGAGGAGGGCCAGCATGCCTGTTCAGATTAGCTTTTGTTTGGATCCAAACAATATGGGCACTCAAAATAGATCAACAGTCTAGCCTCTACATGTGAACAATAAAGAAGCTGAAGACGGATTTAATCTTGAATTTAGAGTCTTAGGTTTTCCAAGCTCATCCATCCAAGGGTCTTTTCTACACCGTCCAAAATGATGTTGGTGGATGTTGATGTTTGGAGGCTTCACACTGCGGGACGCTGCTGAATGCCAGCCATGGAGGCTACCATTTCTATACATCCGATCTGCACAGAGGCACACAACTGAACAGCGTATCATCTGTCACCCCATGAAAGAAATTCAGGAACCTACAAGGTTTCAACTAGATACAGCTCTGATTCCAGCCCGCTCTCATGGCAGTTTGTGATATGGTTACGGAAATTTAATCTATAGAATTGTGTATTTTTTGTGACAGTCAGCACGACTTTCAAAGTGATGTATTTCAATTGGAAGTATATTTCATGCCCGTACGGCATATTGTGAGGTAGTATAAAAAGCCACAAAGTCTGCCTTAGGAGGGCAGTGGGGTGGATGGATCAATCAACACCACTGTCACTCAGGCGACCCGGCTTTGAGTCCAAGGTGAGATCAGTATTTGTTTTCTAAGACCAAGAGTCTGTCCAGGTTCCAGTTTTAGTGCCTAACCCCAAATTTTCCCCACCTGGACATGCGTCTCTATTGGCTACAGCTATTAAAAAATGGAAGTTTCTCTCAGTATGCGTGAAAAAAATGGACAACTCATGTCCATGGACACGAATCTATAGATTAAATTTTGTACTCCCTTGAGACAGGGTTGCTGATTCAGAAGATCAGAAGATCAGGCTGATTTACGTGCACTTTGCTTTTCATATAATATGATATTTTTCATTAATTCTGGGGGGAAACAAAAACCAGTGCACACAAGGACACGGCCAGGGAAAAAATGAACCGCATCCAGTGCCATGACAGAAACTCCAAACCATCTTAAAAAAAATAAGAGATTCCTCATGGCCTCTGTGTTTGTGTGTGCCTTGAGATTTTAACTGAATTTCAAGGGAAATCGGTAAAAGCTGTAGTGCGCTTCCACCCTTGTGCACAATCAAATCAGATAATATGAACAGTACAGACAGTGTTTATTCATGCACATAGCCACTCTGAAGGGTTTGATAATAACTGACCTGCAGCTTAGAGAGAAAAGAAAACGCAGAGACTTCAGTTTAAATGCATTTTGCACCCAATAAGAATGTGTTGCCTTCATATGCTGTCATACATCACTTCCATGGCTTCCAACACTATTCTCTGTTCCATATTGGCAAAACTAATTTCCTCCCTCCTCCTGTGACTTTGTTTCCCACTGATATGAATTCATTATCGAGACAGACAGCCAATTAGATAGCATAAACAGGGGACATTCTAATAAGCGCCATCGAAGGCTAATGTGGCTCCTCATTCTGTTAGCTGCCACTCTAATAACTTGTGACCATGCGCAGATACAACTTTAATTCCATTTCACGCTTATATACGCCTAAACACGCCGTGCTTTAAAAAACAAATATAATGACTATCGTGCTGTCAGCAAGAAGAAGCATATTTAACTTTTTCACCTAAAAAAATATGAGAGACATCCTCAGATGTGCATTGAATAGATTACAGCGCCTGTTGTTTGGTTTTATATTTTCACGGTATTACCACTTTTGTTTGCATAGGCGGCATCTTCCTTTATTGATCTGAAAGACAAATTTATAAAAAGTAAATGGAGTGGCAAAATGTAATTCTGTCTATCTGTGTGCATCATTGAGGGCTGGACCCCATTACTGGGTAAAAAACAGGGGATCGAGGGCACTCATGTCTGCAGACACTCACGCCTGCAAAGAGCTATTTGATGTCTCCTATTCGCTCAACCCTTTCCCCTCTCTCACTCTCAATCTGTCACCCTCCACCTTTCTTCCGCTTACTCTCTTTCTCTCTCTCTCTCTGTCTTTCCATAGGTTCCTCCCTTCACTTTCGAAGTCAGTCATGTAGGAACCTGGTCACAGTTTGCTGCGGGGTAAATGCAAAAGAACGGCGACAGCGGCTAAAAGACACACACATGCATGCACACACACTACTTAATCCCCCTCCTGAAGGACATCATACTTAATTCATATGTGTTTCAAGAAGCTGGGAATCGCCTCACATGTGAGCTGTGAGCTTCTAATAGCGCATAAAGCTTCTAGTATGGCCTGTGTGGTGTACAGCATCCGTGTCCCTGTTCCCTTTTAGACGCTCTGGGTCTGCTGAGTGGTTTTATTGAGAAAGGAATGGAATGAGTTTTCACCGATCTCAAAGGCCTGTGAAAGCCGGAGGAGTTCACAGAGTAACAGAACTCCTCCGGCAGCAACAGAACTGTTAAGTCCTGCACTATCCAGGGGTGCCATTATACGTCTATATGATGACAGAAAGTAGGATTTGGATGATTTTGGCAGTTTTATAAGGATCTCCCGAAGAGACTGCCACACACACTGTACTGTTATACATAGGACTTCATTACAGTATTCAACTGAGCACAAAACCCCAATCCGGGATTTGGAAACAACACTCCCTATACTCCCAGGACCGACCCAGGATTATCTTGGGGTGTTGGGGCGGTAGTGGTTGTTATTGGGAGTGATGGGAATCCCCAAAGTGCCAAGCCCATAACCACAGTCCACACCAGTTGGTGCAGTTGGTAGTTGTATTTTTTTTTTTTTCATTTTATTGCCAACCGTCATTAAACATCAACAACAAGAAGATGAAGAGGAAGCGTACTCAACCAGCGCTCACATACAGCACCGGCAGGGGGGGTCTGTAAACCTGGGATACTCCAGGATGACAGCAAAAGACACGAATGTCCCACTCAGATTCTTCCGCAGTGGGATTAAAAAAAAAGCACCACATACCAAGTTATACAGGATAAAGCTCGACGTCAAATCAACACTGGAGAGGCATTAAATGAACGGAGGAAAACCTGAAACCTGAAAAGGGGCTGCCATTCTTTCTGTTCTGTTAGGACATATATTCAAACCATGTGGTCTGGATCCCAGATTGTTGCTGTATAGCCAGGACCGTCCCGTTGACCCCCGATCCCATAACAATCCCAATTATTTCATGTTTATAATTACAGAACTTCTACCCAAACAACTTCAGTCAGACAACACGTGTTTGAAATGTTTACTACAGCATCTGAGCACAGTTAGAGTTTGGTGTCCAGACTTCAAGCTCATCAGTCCCAGCAGACATGTTTGCATGTGGATATAATAGGAGTGATGAGGAAATAGGAGGAAATATCTTATCCCCCAGAGTCGCAGCCTACAGGTGAATGCTGGGGTGATAGAGGGGCTGAAAAGCAAGCAGCAATACAGGGGAGCAGAAACACTGGCATGTCAGAGGGAGAGATGGGACATATTACAGCTTAAACAGAGCGCCAAATTGGGAGGGTGCGTTCGGTAGATGATGTGTGGGGAGAGCAGTGCAGCTTGAGCTGACTGCCTGGACTACTTTGCAGGCATCGCTCCATTTACATTAGAGGGAAGAAACCAAGAGTGAGAGAGAGTGAGAGAGAGTGAGAGAGAAGGAGAGCAGTCTGATTACAACACACACACACACACACACACACACACACACACACCTTGGTGCTTTCCTACGCCAATAACTTTTCTTTATTGTCTAACTTTCATTGGGCAGTTTATTAGACTGAAGCACATCTTGCTGTAATTGATCAGGAGGCGGAGTCAGTAACACTGACTATGGCTCAATGATTACACTGATGACATTTTGCACTCTCCCGGCCCCTGATGAGCCTTTATTTTCTCTGCCTGCCCTCCTGTCCTCCAGTTTATAGATCTGAAGTTGTAAACAATCTCCCGCTTGTGTTGTTGTTGCAATACTCTTCCCAACCGCTGCGCTCCACACGCAAAATCAGCTCCAGATCGGGACTTTAAAGATCTTTAGGTCCATTATGGCCATCTCAGCCATGCATATGAAGCTAAATAAAAGCCTCAAACAGATTTTTTTTTCCGGTTGTGGAATGTTTTCATATAAGACCCTAATGACAGAAGCACTTGAAACTTGAAGATCCAAAGCATATCAAAAACAAGTCACATTTGCTGAACTACTAAATGCTATCTTGCATCAAAATTTGAAAATTAGACTTGATGAGAGATTGAAGTCTTGAAGGTCTCACCTTGTGGGACCAAGACGGAAGACAGAAAGCCAAATCAGTCATGAATGTGGATGTTTGTGTGTTAGTAACAATATATATATAAGATATATTTCACTGGTGTCGCAATCAGCCAACCTGACTCAAACAGCATTTTCTTAGACCATCTGCCCCTGCTGTTCATGTTTAAGCCCAGTATCACTGTTTACAGTCTCCAAGGGCTTGACATGCCCACATGTTTACAACAAGCAGGACGACGCCCCCCTCACTTGATCCTCTCTCATTACAGTGACACTGTGACCATAAATCAGAGCCCAATCCAAACGGTGAGTTATTATATTAGTTTATCATATTATACAGGTTTAAGTTACACTGAGTTTAGGATTACCGACCACAACATGTGGAGCATGTCCTGTGTCATCACCTTACAGGGGTCGCACATTAGCAGGTGACCTGTTTATGCCTCATGGAAGCTGAAGCCGACAGCTCACCCGGGACCACTGCAGGTTTCAAAATGCGAGACTAAAATATACCAGGTTAGCCTGTTTATATTCATGTGGGATAGTAGAGGGATTTGAGGTCAGTGTGAAAAGGGTATTACTGTGCACATGAATGCATACATGCGCTCCCCGAGCATGTCTAGGTGTGAATGGGATTACAGTAAGTATGTCTGGCCTGTCATCCTCCCCGTCCCCGACATGAGAGAGAGGGAGTCATGACAACTTTGGAGGGGCGCTTTACCGCTGGGATAGATAGACAGATGGCATGAAGGGAGAGAGCAAATGGGGAAAGGGCAAGAGCGGGAGAGATCGCATGCCATTGCCAGGGGTAACTGAGGAGAGCAGGCCAAGAGAGGCGAAGTGAGGAGGAACAGAGACAGTTTGAGGCCAGGACGCGACACCGCACCAGAGAAAAGGATTTACCAAACGCCGTGCCAGACTGTGGAGAAGACCCAAAGGTATGCTAACATGGCTTCCTTGTAGCCAACAAAGAAGTCGCAGATTTTCTATTTCCTTTTGTTCCTACGTGTTTTAACGTGGTGATGTGGAGTAAAAAGCGGGACTTGCATTGCTAGCTACATCTGCAGTAACCTAGAAAAAGATGAGGAAAGATGCCCAGTAGCTCAACTTTTAAATGTTTGCATGTTCACAATCTTTGTTTCAGTGCAGCGATTTACTTTAGATGAAGATATACTTGCCAAATGATAGGCAAGTCACTTCTGTGCTTGCCTTTACACTGTCATATATCTGCACAGTAGGCTGCATTCAAATTTCTTCCACGTATATACTTTGGATGTGCTCAGAAGTAGCTCCTTTGAGCAGGCTCGTTTGTGATGGATGACTTTCCAGTATCTGTGCTACTTGTAACTGCATTCTGTGCTTTGCAAACCCCCGCTAGAAATATGATGAGCTTAGGCTAAAAGCCTCGAGAGCCTCTCATCCTAAAAAATGTGACAGCTAAACCCTCCAATCTAGCCGCAGACAGAAAAGAGAGACTTCAAGTGCACGGAACGAAGTCGTGGTTCTCGGGCTAAAAAGCTCGCGACGAGAGCTTGTACAGCAGCCGAGTCTGGAGAGGAGAAACCTAATAAGCCTGTCATAGTGAGATGTTCGTGATCAGTTTTGTTGTGACCCATTTTGATCCAAAAACACTACGCCTGCCTGCCACAGAACGGCTGACTGAAGCACTTCCATCTGAATACAAATTCCTCTGAGAGAGACGGGGAGGGAGCAAATGGGAGATAAGAGACGCAGAGAGACATGCAGAATGAGAGACGTGCAGAAAGAGAGAGAGAGAGACAGACAGACAGACATAGACACACATATGCATCCACGGTGCCATAATACACACAACAAATCACAATGCTAACAATCTTGAGTGGTTGCTTGTGCATGTTATTGTGCTGGCTTGTCTGAAACCTTACAGCAGAGAGAAATACTGAGTGCCAATCATGAGGCTGGTAATCTCAACCAAACTTGCCCGTGGGTGGACAAGCTTCCCCCCTACGATAGCTGGCTGCCAGAGGAAAAGAGGAATGGAGGGGGAGAATGACAAGAGAGTGGGAGTGGGAGTGAGGGGACAGAGAAACAGAGAGAAGGAAAGGCAGAGGCCCTATCACACAGAACAGCATCCTCATGAGGAGAGGAGAGAGAGAAAACCCAGAAATGAGATGTTGAAGAAAACAAGGTAACATTATAAATGCAACGAGTGATTATTGTATTATGCTGAGCAAGACAGGGACATCGAGATGTAAAAGGGGCGTGACTGCCGACTCCAGATACCCTGAACTTCACCTCCATAAACCTCCCTTAACCCCGTGTCACCCCGACATCACACGAAGGCACTAATCCGCTCTAATGCCATCAGAACAGAACTCAAGTGCTGTCATGCTCGATGTCCCACAGGCCCATTTAGACAGAGAAAGAGAGAGAGAGAGAGAAGGGGGAGGAGGGGTCATGCCTCGACTACTATAACTCCCCATACACCTGTTTTACCCAGCAGAGTGCATCCGCGTAACAGTAAATCCAAAATGCCACATTCAGACGCCTGACAGCAGCTAAGAGGGGATGGCATATTACCTCCATTTTAGCTCCACTTCACTGGCTGCCAGTGCAATTTAGGATTGATTTTAAATTTTTATTGAGTACCTTTGAGGCACATCTTGGACAAGTGCCTGGCAATATCTCTGCGCTTTTAACCCCTAAAGGGTGCAAGTGCTGCCTGAGCTCCTCAGGCGGGGCTCTTTTGATTGTTTCATAATCCATGTGGCGGATTCATGAAACCCTCTTACGAAAAAACAGGTCATCTCAAGTGCTATTTTTTTACCGCATTTTTAGTCTCTGAAAGAATAGCATTTTCTCAAAAACATTTCTTACATATGCTTTTAACTTTCTTCTTGTGCTTCTTTAAATGTAAAAAAAAAGCTTTTCTCTGTATGAAAAAAATCAAGAATAAATTTGATCATTTTCATCTCAAGAATGTTATTTATTTTATGTTTTTTTTTCTTAGAAGGAAATTTTTAAATGATTGTGTTATAATTCAAAATCTTGAAAGTTTCCCTGACACCTAACATTGAGATTAACTGTTAAGCTTCTTTAGGTGATGTCTCATGTTACTGAAGGCTAGAACAGCCAGGGCTGCGCTTGTCAAACCTCCTCCCTCACTAGCAATGCTGAGCTGTCACCACTAGGAGGCTCAGTGAGTGAGTGAAGCACCAGTTTCTAAGCCTTCCCAAACTCGCGGCGGTCTGGCAAAAAGGTAGCAAATTTGACAATTACACTTAGAGGTGCCAAATAACAGCAACAAATTTATTTTCATGTTCTTTTTTAAGCAAGCCTTAAGTCAGATGGATTTAGTGATGATTTGCAATGGATTGAAGCCTAATATATTGAACCAAGTTTTTTGCGGACAGTATTAATGATGACAAAAATATTCATTTTAATATGCTAAATGAAAATTAAAATTCAGTCTCTTAGCCTTAACAGCCTAAAGTTTATCTAACATAACTAATTAATGCTGCATTTTGAGAAGCTTGTAAGTAGGAAAATCAAAGAAAATCTCTCCTGTCATCGCTTAATATCTATCTTGAGATCAAATTTGTGTGAAGACTCAAGATCTACTGAAGCTCTCTGTGCACTGGAACCACCTGAGACAAAATGAGATGAGCCAACTCCTACACCTCCTTAAACTTATGCTTATGCACATTTTAAGCCTCAGATTTCACTTGAACTATGATCTTTGTTTGTGTCATTGTTGCAGTACATATCCTGCCCATTGCCCTTTTGATTGTAGTATGTTTTGTGGCTACATGTTCCTCGCCATCATTGAACCCTGACTGACATTCACCACTTTGGTAAATGTTTTTATTTCCTTTTCTCTACTTATTGGTTCACGTTTTTATTATTAACATTTATATCGATATTATACTGATATTAACATTCAGCCTAAAACATAGCCTAAAAAAAATAGAAGAATGTCACCCAACACACTCTATCTCTCTCTCTCTCTCTGTGTAGATATATATGTAGATATAGATATATAGATGTACAGATATAGATATGTGTGCAGGCTCAGCGTTTATAACTGCAATAAAAGAAAGAGAATGAGTTGAGAGAGACAGAGAGAGACAGAGAGAAGCAGTGTCATATAAAGAGAAATAAAGGGGAGTAAGTGGCAAATGGTGGATGCAATGCCACTTATTAACATACTCCACTTGGAGCTGAAGGTACCACTAAGGCCCCCTGGACAAAACATGTTAGCACTTGTCTTCTAATGTGTGATGAGAGAAAGAAAGTGAGAGAAAGAGAGAGAGAGGCAGAGCGTCATGCAGGAGAGATGTGATGTGGTGAGAACCAGAGAGCCACGTTCTAACGCCAGCGGGAGGCTGACTTCACCCAGAGATCAGACTCAGTCGGAGGTAAGCACAAAATGATGGAGGCCCAAAGCCTGGAGTCCTCCAGAACCAGCCGACTTTGTTGTGGGGAGATGGAAAGAAGATGAAGCAGAGAGAAGAGGGATGAATAAAATGGACAGAAAGTCCAGAAAGTGCAGAGTCATGGTATTCTGAGGTGGGATGGTTGATGTTGAGAGTGATTGAAAGTCGCAGGTTAAATCTCAGCAGAATCTAGGTCTGGATATATAGGACATGTGCACCTGTGTGCCAAAAGGTGACAGGTGAGTAAGAGCAGACCTTGGGTCCCAAACTCATTACTATTACACAATCTTTATTGGGACTGATGTTTTGGTACTGAGAATCTTTATCATTTATCTGATCAAATTTGATTTGATGAAGTCCCAGTGTCTTTCTCAGTTGCACTGTTCCTCTTTTCCATCATGCACGTGCATGCATACTTTGAGGTGTGGGTTACAAAAAAACTAAATGGCAAAAGTGAGCTGGTGCACTAAAAAGAAGCTCCATAATGCTGCTGTCTTCTCCCTCTACTGTAGGTCTGCTCATAACTGGGATAATACAGAGCAGACATTATGACAGTGTTCAGTAATATGTTCATAATGACATTGGGCTGACCTGCATCTTATCATGTCTAATGTCTGTTGTTGAATTCAAAATAGAAATATTCCAATATTACATTAGCCTATGGGGTAAAATTAAATAATTGATAGCAGAATGTTACATTACATGCCTGGACTGATTGCTTACAAGCTCTGACCAATAATCACAAACTACAAGAATTTGAAATTATATTCACGTCAGTCAATTCAAAGCTCTTTCATGCAGTGCTACCTCTTTGTTTCGACGTATTCTTACTCAAACCCTCTATTAAAAGGGAAACCTAAACATTACAGCTAAGCTGCTTCACCACAGTGAGTAAAGCCCTAACATTTGTGGCTGAAATCACAGTAATCATGCCGGGTCATTATGGGAAGATGCTTGGGTGTAATGATGCACAATGACCACTTTTTGGCTGTGTAAATCTTTGGCAGGGAATTGTGTTGAGAGGGAATGCTGTTTTTTGCCTGACGCTCCTCTGCATGATGCTAATGTCAAATTGGTAGCTCAGGATTCAGGATCACACAGAGCACACGTGGGTCTGCCTGGCACACCAAAAAAAAGCCAGCCAAACCCCAGCTGTCAGTGATGTAATGTGATGTGATTGGGTGCATTTGCCTGATTTTCACTGATGGGTCCTTTAAGGGAACAGTTCGTTCAAAATACAAAACCAAGATATTTTCCCATCCACCTATCTATCCCTAGTGCAATCCATCCATCCTGATAGTTTCTGTGTGATTTGATGGGGTCTCCAGGCCTCGCCGGTGACAAGTTTTGTCAGGAAATATCTCCTACAGAAGAGCACCAGCAAACTCTATCTATCTGCCTCAACTTTGCATTCCTTGGGGGTCGACAGATACAGTTTGGCATGAAGACAGACAGACTGGAAGCCCTGCCGCATCACGACAGAAACTATCTGGATGGATAGACTGCGCCGGTGTTAAGTGGGACACTGCCTCGTAATTTGGGCGAACTGTTCCTTTAAAGTCACTGATTCAGGTTTCTTTTATTACTCGAGCGCACAATCTTGCCATCTGGACCAAAGCACACAACAGCCAGGATGAGAACTAAAAGTTGTCTTAGTGGGAGACACTTGAAATGGTGGCAGCTTGTTGACAGACAGATCACACCCGGGAGCGCAAATGACACAGATAGGAGGAAACATATGGGCTTTAGATCATATAAAACACACAAAAAATTAACAAGGCCTGGGAGGTATAAATAAAAAAAAAAAAAAAAAAAAAAGTAGTTTTGGGTCTTTGCTTACTGTTGGTTTTGAGGCGGGCTGGCTCACTGTTGCGGCTGCCTGCCTGGTTGATAGCCTTGACAAAGAAGATATAACGGGTGCCACTCTGAAGGCCGTGCACCGTGTAGTGGTTCTGTTTGATGTTAGGCACGATCATCCAACTGTCTGCCGAGTTGTACAAACCTGGAGGAGGCACACACACACACACACACACACACACAGAGAGAGCAGGGGTGTAACCAAATTGTGCAGACACATTTGGAGGCAAAAATTATATCTGGAATGAGAGCTTATGAGGAAGCAGAGCAGCACCGAGGCTTTTCGCAGCTGTTTTGCATCAAAGGAAGAAAACATCACAATATCTGACCTGCGTTATTTCTCTTTCAACAACACGGATGATTCACCCCACATTAAGGGACTCGGAGACCGTATGCAACATTTATGTGTACATACCGATCCATCCCATTACCTTTCCATCAGGCTTATCATGGCATGTTCGCCTGGGGCAGTATTTCCTGCTCACTAAGATGAATCTATAGACGGCTGGCAACAAGACATTTACACAGTATCACAAGGGAGCATCTGTGGCGAGCGCCTGGGGGAAAAGAGGGCGATAGGCAAAGCCGTCGTTCAAACGTATGGAAACGTGGGCAATGCTAACATGACACTATTCGGTGGGCGCTTTAATCCAAAGTGACTTGCAGTAGTATTACAGGGGCTTAGCGATGGCTGGGTTAGTTCTCCAGTCACCTGCCTCCAAACACAGTTTTTTCAGCCTGTCAACTGCAGCCAACTGTGAGGAATAAAGCGAAAAGCTCAGCTCAGGCTGGAGGAACAGATCATGTGAATTGAGGTGTTCTTTTTGACTCTACTCCTACAGTAGTGTCACATAAAAGTCAGGAATTTAACCATAAATGTTACGTTTTCCCCACATTGTTTGTCCCATCAAGCATCTCTAAATATGTCTGAATATGAATGGAATTCCATCCTTAGAGCTGCATCCAACTAATGCAATCACAGGGAAGAGAGAGCTTAACTGGGCCAAGAAATGAAATGAGTGAACACTGCACAGAAAAAAAACTAAAAAATTCTTAAACTATGACAAAAGACATCTGACAAAACAAAGTATCTTGTTTAGTATTACAACTGATAAGGTTAGGGCTTGTACAGTTGAGAACAGCATGGCAGCTTTACTCTCTCATCTTTACTCCCTGCAGGATTGTCACTGCGCTCCAAAGGAAAAAAAAAAAATGTGAAAGAGAAAGAGAGAGCTCTCGGGGCCATGCTTTGTCCCTTCTGGCGAGGACGCGTTGTGAATTATTGAGCAAGATGGCAACAGCATGCATAAGTAATGGCGGAGAGTCTGCTTGTAAATATAAATACTTCACAGGACGCAAATAAGGCCTTTAAAAGTGAGGCGTTTTTAAGTATGAATGAAGGGAGGGGATTCTCAAAAGTAAGAGCGAAGGCTGGGTCTTTACATATCTGCCGACAGTGATGAGCTTTTCGGAGAGAAAGGAAATGAGGAGAAGGCTTTTATCTCGCAGAGAAATGAGGGAGAAAGAAAACGGGCGAGAGGGAGCGGGAGGGAGAGATCCCTTTTACACACGGCGTGTACCTGATCCTCCTCGTGTACACCGATTGAAAGCAGATATGATTCATCTGCATTTTACTTCAGCCTGGTATTACAAATGTGCATCCAGGATCGACATTGAAATCCTATTGCTCTTTACCTCACAAAAGGCAAGTGCGCCTTTCTAATGTGACAGCTCTCCCTTGTTGCTCTAAAAATTATGCCTCCCACCTGTCGTTTTAGCCGCATTTTGCAGGAACTAAGGAGGATACAATGCTGTGTAGCTTTTCAAAGAGAGACACGGAAAGACGAGGGAGAAGGACTTCGTGTTGCCTTCCCTTTTTAATGCTTTTGATCTCCATACCACCTCTCGCTTTTCACTGGATCAAATTAGGCCGGTGCACCACAATATGCTGTCGCTACTTATGCTATTGAAAAGGGGCTTTCTGACACTGGCCCTGCTGCTCTGGCTTGCACTGTGACTTCAAAGCAAAGTGGATGAGAGAGTAAGTGAATGTGTCACTTTAGAAAGGGAGAGAGACAGAAATGGGAAGGAGCGAGGAAATACGGCGGCGTGCGTCTTGCATCCAGACAGCCTTGTGTGTGTGTGTGTGTGTGCGTGTGTGCATGCGTGTGTGTCTGGCTCAGACTGTGATGCAGACAGATGAGAGGGTAAAAGAAACAAAGTGTCACGGGAGTGGAAGAGGGTCTGTCTTTGATGATGCAATACAGAGTTACTGGTGAGAATGTGTGTGTGTGTGTGTGTTTGCATGTGTGTGTCAGTGCTTGCCTGTTAATTTGTACCCGAGGCATAGAAACAGAAATGTGTGACCGTGTCTGTGCGTGGGAGCAGCTGTGCCTGAGTAAAAGAAACAAAATGTGTCTTCTTCACCTGTGTTTATCTCTGGTGCCTCTTTATAACTCCATGTAGCACAGACTTGTCGGCAAAGACTGGAACATTGTTTTGCGACAGATAAAGGGAGGCGCGGTGCTAAGAGGGATCCTGCCAACAGAGAGCAATGCCCTGCCAAGATGGAGGGAGAGGGATTTGACCAAACACCGGGTTGTCCTGACGCCCACGGTGGACTCTTCTTTTCATGTGTGATAATCATCTTATTACCTCACCATGGGCCGGCACTGATGAATTCACATGAAAGACACGCGGCAGTTGGAGTCAGCGTGAACAGGTCCTGCGAACCCGGAGACATGCGGGCCTTCCAGAAAAACGTACAACTTGGCGGGAGAGAGTGAGGAAAGTGGGCTAAGTCATGTGGGGCTGGAAGTGGAGCGTAATAATATTTCAGGAACAAATCTTAGTAAATTACTTCGGAACAATCCAAGAACATGAAGATGAACAGGCGCCCTTGACAAATAACCCACTGGACTATTACCAAATAAAAAATGGAAAAATTGATGGAACTTGTGAAACTGGATTCAAATCCTTGCTGTTGGCTCTTTTGACTAATTGTCCCAGTGATGGTGGCCAAGGTGCCCTCAGGAGCGGGATTTTAAAAAAAGCACAACGCCTACCAACGACATACCAACGAGGATATTCTGGATGTACAGTGGAAGACGGAGAATTGAAGGCTTAATCGAAGGCTTCTGAGTTTTTCTCTCTCATTTTTATTCAGTTTAAAAACGTCTTTACGTATCTCTTCATAGATTACTTTAACTTCTTCAAAACTGCCGCACCTATGGATGGGTTTGTCATCGCTGTGTGGCCGAGCTTTGCTCAAACCCACAGAAATTCTAGTGGAGATCCCAATGTTTCCAAAGATGCTGCTCACACAAACTGTGTAGAAAAAGATGCACAAAGATGTGCTTAGAGTTATTCTCTATATGATGTAATGGTACAGCCATAAAACAATGAGACCTTGGGTTTAAATTACAGCTGTTCCGATACTGATAACAATATCTGAAATGCCTCCGATATAGCCTAAAATGCTAGATCTGATATCAGCGAGTACATGAGTCTATGTGCCCATTATTATTATATTATTAAACTTCAGGCTTAATTTTTTTGTGCCCAGTCCCTACCTCACTTGACCATGCAGCTCTTTTATCATATCATGGGCTTGCTCAATCCGATCGTGGGTGGACCAAAATCCTGACGTTTGTGTTTTTCTGGTCGAGTTTACCCACTGCCAGTCAATAGCCTTCAGATCTGACACACAAGAAACACAACGCTGGAAAAAATGTTGGAGCGAGGGCTTAAAATAGGCAGTTTCACCACTGTTTCTTAATTCAGTGGACAGCAGACCACTATAAAAAATTTCAGCAATTTGGCCACATTTAACACTGGAAAGTCCCACCAGTAAAAAGACAATGTGCACAGTATGCAAAATTTTAGATTCAATCATATCACATCCATACAGGGTAAGTAGCATATGGCTTTTACATTTTTAAAACAATGGTATTGAATTGGTACTCAGTATGTGCCAGTTCAGGTATCGGAATTGGTATTGGGATATCTCTAGTATAAATATTTCACCCAGTGTAAGTGTGGCCTGGCTTCAGTGAAGCGTTGCAACCACCAGATACAGAATATGTGTTTGTCATTGGCATACAATATGGAAAAAAAATGTTTTTTCAACTTTGAAGTTGAATCTAAAGGGTTATGGTTCTTGTTTTTGACTCTGTCTAAGTTTATTCCATAATTTGTACTTTCTGTATGCTTTAGTGATCCGTCAAATGTGGAAAAGTGCTGAACAGTAACCTTCAGATTGACTTCAGAGCCAGGTTAAAAATGCATCAGTGACTGTCATATCATCTGGGGCCATCACTATCTGCCAGTGTTGTGGTATTGATGCGGTTATTGATGAAGCTATTAGAGCATGCAGTGTTTGATTGATGAGTGTAAACACCAAATTTACATCAGCGCGTCTGATGCAAAGCTAGAGCTCAAGCGGGTGACAGTCACCAGCGAGACAGCCGCTGCGCCAAATGAAAATCACGTATTTTGCTTCTGGATCGATTAATCACTCTTTCATTTAATTACACTATGCCATTCTGTTTCAATCTCTCTCTGCCTGCGCCTCTTTCTTTTCTCTGTCAGCATCATTCATTTTACTTTCTGGTCTTTCTCAATCTTACTCGCAGGCATCAACATCATAAAACAAAAGCTGACAGATGATAATAGGGCAGTGTGTGTGTGTGTATGTGTGTGCTGATGATATCTATGAGGGCCATCAGGAATGCAGGGATAGAATGATAACTATGCATCACATCTGATCAGAGAGCTGGGATATGATGGGATATTACTGGCATCTGAGGTGATAAAAGGCAGACAGACAGTCAAGTCACTGCAACTATAGACAAGTATCTGCAAATGGCCACAGGCACCCGAAGACAGCCGCAGATTTACAGTGTAAGACATCTTTATCTGACTGCTGCAATGATATTTTGGCTGTCTGACATTGCTTACATTTCCCTATGCTCTCTGGTTTCACTTGCAGATTCTATTTTCTGCTGCTACGCCTGGGCGATCCTGCAGAGGAACGGTTGGCAAGGCCTCACACCTCCTTTCCCCTACTCGTGGGAGGGCTGAGGCCGAGGCCAGGGAGAGCGAGAGACGCAGAGACAGACAGAGAGAAAGAGAGAGATGATGGCGCTCAAGTGGGAGCGTTTAGCCACTCGGAAAGTTCGAGAAAAACGCAATGGTAAAAACTCAAGTGGCGTGGAAGGCTAAATGGGTCTCTCTCTCCCTTGATTTCTCCTGTGAGTCTCTGAGGACGCTGTGGCAGCGCACAGCTGAATGTCTGAGTCACTCAGTCTATCACAGCTGAAATATATCCTGCTGTTTCAAATGGCTGGGGCACTTGAGCCTCACGGGCAGTTAGACGGAGAAATGTGGGGATACACCGAGGAGAGGAGAGATGATGAAAGGATCAAAACGCGGAGGCAAAGAGCAGAGAGGAAGAGGGCAGGCATGCACATGAATGCATCTGCGTGTGTGCATACATGATTGTCTCTGTGCACATTAATCATGTCCCGCTCCTGTCAGTGAGGACCAATTTTCTGCTCCGTTCTGTAACCATTATCCACTCTGTGTTTCACCTGTCCTCCCATCCCTCTCCTCCTACACCATGTTTTCTCCATCCCTCCGTTTACACATTTTCCCTCCATGTCTTTCATGCAGTCTCCTCTTTTTCGTTGTCTTCTCGGCAAACATTTATCAAAAAACGAATGCAAAGTTTTGGCAAATGGTACTTTGTCAAAAAAGATGACCTTATTTCACTAATAAATGAAGAAAAAATTTAGAATGGCCACTTTATGTATGAATGTATGTTAAAAATTGAATCCCACACTGCCTCACAAAACTCTTTTGATACTGCCATGAAATATTTTTCAATGGAAGCTGAATGAACACGCATTTAAATTCAGTTCAAATTTGTCATATGATTGCGCCTCCATATGGTGCAGCTCTGGTGTGTGCATGCACCCTGGCGGCATCAGTCACAGATAGCCACAAATGACACAATGCGAGGAAACGTACGGCAGGCTCGGCTCTACCAGCAGATCCAAAACGACCGCCTTCAAATGCAGCCTCAAAAAACCACATCAAAACATATCAGCATCTTGATGACATTCATACACCCCTGATAAAACGAACCAACTATCTTGAGGACAGAAAGGCAGCAAAGCAAGTAGAAAGTGGAGCAGCAGTGATTTCACATTCCCCTCCTTCCTTCCTGCGCAATTGTCACCATCCATGAAGAAAACAAAAAAACAAACAAAACGTGAAGCCATTTGAAGCAACCCCTTGTGACATATATGTCCTATTTTTATGTCAAGCAGTCTTGATAGCTCAGCTCTGTCTATCTATAAATATTAGCATGGAGGACAACAAAGACTAAAGCTGGACAGAAAATCTAGGTTATGCAATACAGTTTATATAAACTATTCTTCATGTCTGAGGAATACGGCAACTATTTTAGTGCTCTATTTTACTCTCCAGTGTAACTGCAGGAAAAGTCAACCAGTATGCTGTGTGTTTGTCTCTTTGTGTGTGTGTTTGCATGCCAGATGATACACACCACAGATGATCTTTATGTGCATGTGTGTAGGTGTGTTGTGTGATGGTGACTAATACTACTAATAATGGTCTTTCCCCAACCTCCCCCTCAACTTGGCTCTTTGGACATATCTGTGCATATGTGGTGCATTGATGTATATGTGTTTGTGTTTAATGAGATGAATCACTGATGAACACGGTCCTTTCGGTGTGTGTTTTTTTGAACGTATATCAAATATGATGAACTCATTTGACTTCTCGGGGGACTCTTCAGATGAGAAACATTAATCCTCATGTCCCTTGTATAAAAAAATGCCTAAATCTTTGGGGCTAAGTGTTCCTTGCTGGGGTATTTCTGCAGTGGGATCACCTGTCAATCAAGCAACGTGGGCGGTACAGTGGCCCTTTTTTTTTTTTTTTTTTTAGCTTGCTTGGATTTTCTATTGATTGAGTTTCTGTAGGTTTCTTTGCCTGTTCGCCCATAGTGGCTGTTACTGCTCATGTCAATAACCCAGTTCTTCTTTTGGTTATTCTAAACTAAGCAAAACCTTAAAATGCATCACCTTCTGTGCACCATGCAGAAATTTTTGCAAACCCAAGAAGGTTTCCTTCCTTCTCACTCCCAACTAAAACACTATTGTGCTGTTTCACGCTTTTAAAGTCCATAGGCGAGCCCAACCAGTGAGAGTGATTTTAGTGACTTTCCTGAAACAACTGACTGGACTAAAATAAATTAGTTGTGTTGTGTTAGTTGCTCTCTGGGCAAGTTTTTTTTTTTTTTTTTCTCTAAGTGGAGACTTGTGCCCACTATTTATTTCAAAGAATGTTCAACAAATTGTGCTCCTCTTCTACTCCTAAGTTGTTGTTGCCAGGCATCGTGGCATTTCCTACTCCTAATCATCCTAAGGAACAGCTGCACTTCTTTTAATATCAGCCAAAAGAAGTTCCCTTAAACCAGAGTTTATGTGTCCTCCCTGAATGAGTCAGCCTTACCACCTAAAAAAATTTTGACTTCTGGAAATGTCACCTATATGGGAAATGTCCTTGCCTTTGAGACAGAACCAGGGTATTTAGAACAGCAAACATTAAAGATTATGTAGGCTGTGTCACAATTTGTGTTATATCAGGGGTTTTCGACTGATTTTGACCCGGGGACCTCCAAACTTGCAAAAAGGCTTTTTCATCAGCATAATCAGTTACCTATTTTTAGATACTAGTCAGTAAGCTAATATTTTTGGGCACATGTGCGTATGTAAAGGCAGGCTAGAAACACATGACGCATTCCAGCATTTGCAAAAAACAGACTATCAAGGACTGTATGGGCGCTATTTGTACCTGTAAGAGAAGTCACCTTGATTTTTTAAAATTTGAATGAATTTAAATGTTCATAAAGAAGTAAGTAATGGAAATGTGTGAGAAAAAAAATCCATTCAAACTACCTTCGCAGGCCACCAGGTGGGCGGAGACCACCAGTTGAAAACCAATGTCTTGTATCAATCCGTGATAGAAAGTAGAAAAACATTTCTTTCTTTGAAAATCATCAGGGATGGTAACTCAACAAAAACAAAACAGTTTCTGGACCCCTTTTATATTATATAATGTTCAGAGCCTCATCATTTCACGTTCGTGTGTGTGTGTATGTGTGTGTGTGTGTGTACGTGTGTGCTGACTCACTGATGAAATTGGTTTGGCCAGTGTAGATGGTGTACTGCAGCTCGTAGGAGGTGACGCTGAACTCGTCCTCTGACGTCCAGTGGACGGTGATGGTGTCGTGGGAGGCGGTGCACAGCTCGTCTCTTATGGACGGCGGGTTGGGAGCTGCATGTGGGACACAACAGCATGACTCAGAGTACAAACAAGCCTTCTCAGTTTGGGGGACAACTGTTCAATATCCAGATGGACAGCGCTCTTGGCCTGCCAGAGCTAATATGGAACGATATTTTAGAAACACCTCAAGATTAGCATATTTACATTACATGTGATGGAGAATGTGGGCTTCTGGGGTGTTGGAAGTACATTTTTAAATACACCAGTGCTCTGTGACAATGATGAATTAGCAAGAAATGGCTAACAAATATCTATGTAATGAAAAACTGATGCCGAATATTGGCTTTAAGTATTACATTTGTACTTTTTAATGGGTCTCACATGTATTATCCTTTCATGTAGGTGCTGGTACTAATTTCTAACTCCATAATAAGAATAGTATATGGCCTGTGCAGTAACATATTGCTGCTGTTTGGTAAAACTGTGGTAAACTCAGACAAATCCCTTGTTTTTAGTTTGCATGGGTTTCATAAGCACAGGAGTCCGAGAATTCATCGTAATCGTAAGGATAACACATGAAAAAAAGTAAAATTACAATTACATAACACACATTTTCTGATAACAACAGAAATATCTACATGCTGTGACTGCTAAGTCAGATCAGGGGCACTTCTGCCGTGAGACGCAGCTCTTGCCTGTTAGGTAATCTAGCCCTTCCAGAATCTTCTTCTCTCGGGAAAAGTCCAGGGCAAAGTTGTCGAACGCCTCGTTCAGGTTGACGTCAGGAATCAGTACCTGGGAGGAGGCTGTTGCCATGGCAACCCTGGAGAGGGGCGGGAAGGCGGAGGATGAGGGCAGGGAAAGTCAGGAGAAAGGCGGAAAGGAGGAAGGGTAAGAGGTCAGACGAGGTGATGAGAGAAGACCAGGGGAAAGAAGGGAGGAGCAGGGGAGGATGAAAGGTGATGAAGAGAAAGAAAAATGTGACGAGGGAAACGAAGGAAATGCAGTGACAAGAAGGGAGAGGTGGCAGACGGAGTCGGGGCGGGGGGGTGAGGGGGGTGGCGGTGGGGGGTGGGGGGGTGAAAAGGTTGAGAGAGACAGAAAGAGACACACACACAGAGTTATCTTTGAGCACAAGACATGAAATGTCATTCAGGCAGACGCCAGCATCATTTAACATGATTGTGGTGATTACTGCCGTCTCATGACCTTTTTCAAAAACACATAAAGATCATATCATGTACTTTATAGATGTAATAAAGCCAATAAGGGCATGCACACACACGCACACACACACTGATTTCAAGATTTGTCTGGGACAGTGCTGTGGAAACTCCTGCTTTGAGCTATAATGAGCCGTCTGTGGCCGCAGCCAGCCTGAACCACGGCCTTGGCACGGCTGCAGAGCAGAGCAAGTCCTTGAGACTTTTGTTCCTCGGTGAAGCAAGACCAGTTCATCAATAAAGAGCCCAGCCAGGTGCCACAAAACAGTGGAGGATGGGCCAAAGCAAAAAATAAAACAAAAAAAAAAACGCTACACTGGCTGCAGAATTGCCACAGACGGTCCAAATTGTCTAATCAGAGCATGGATGAGAAGACGGACTGAGAGAGCTGGCGTCCTGCGGGTGGAAGGGAGAGAGGGATGAAGAAAGTGGTGAGGTATGTAGAGAGGAGAGAGGGGCAAGTAGCGAGCATAGACTGAAACATGATTTTCAGCAGAAGCCTGATATTGATCTCAGCAGCTAGAGGACTTTATCTGATATAGCGGTGAGTTCTCCAGAGAATGAATTACAGGAACAGCGTCTTCAAAATAACCACAAGCTGAGATCCCTGACTGTAGGACAGAGACCCTCAAACATGAATAAGAAAATCTGATGTTTTGCTCTGTGATCTCGTACAGGGTCTACTGTACATTATAACAAAATCTAGAACCCGATACTCCTTTTCCAACCACAGGAACTGTCCACTTCTCCCAAAGCCAAATGCAACATCATAGCAACATCTTCGATATCTTCCATGTTTACTATTCTGCAGCCGGTCACACACAAAATGACGAGACACATTCTCCAAATTTGCATTAAAGCTTGTTGTTCTTGGGTGTGGTGGAAACACACGAGAGCTTGTGGAACTTGCTTTGCCCCCCAAACCCTATTCCGAAAGCAAGATCTGGGATCTTTGGTGTGGGAACTTTTCGGTGCAGAGAAAAGGCAGTCTCATACACTCTCTAATCAATGAAATGAAGTGGAACGAGCTTCCTCTGAGGCAGGCTGGCTGGTTCACAGCATGTGTTGCAGTGTTAAAAGAATAAATCAGTGGAGGAGACACGGAGGCATGAATGGAAAAAGATGGAAATAAATATGTGTCCAGTAATGTAGTGATAAACAAAAAGAGAGGACGACTATGACCTCCAGTCGATGATCATCATATCCACCACCAATTCAAAAAATCAATTACATTTTCAGGAAAAATCAATGACAGTTCATTCTTTTTTACATTTAAGTCCCAATCACCATTTAGCTAGACACAGTTTGATACAACTTATTATGATGCGTACTATGTACATGTTTTAAGATATACGTCAGCTTTAAAGGGACTGTAAACACAGTTAAAAATGGGGATTTTCTTATTTGGCATTATTCTTGAGTTCTATCTTCATCACCTACCATATTTGGAGACATCCTAAAATCAGTAACTACAAAAGAAAAAAAAAATTTTCTACAGTAAAACATTCTGGCAGGACTGGGCTTTAGTTCCCCTTGTCGGGTATTGTCGGTATTGTCTGGATCCTTTTAAGACCAACCAAGCGTCCAGCAAAATGAAAATATTGCACTGAAATGGTTACAGGTTTTATTATCTTAGCAAATGTTAGCATTACTGTACAGCTCACTTGCATGTAGCTGAGTTTAGGTACGTCCATGACCCCATTTGGAAAAAGTGGGTAAAGTTAGTGTCAGGTTAAGTTAGGTAAAGGGTTAGGGCTAGTCATTATCATCGGGGTTAGCAGCGGCGCAAATTTCCCTTAGACATTGGGGGGGACACATTTAGCGGCGGGTCAGGGGGTCAAGAGGGGTGCCAAAGTAAAAATGGTATGGTCCAAGCATAGGGGTGTAAGGCTTTTTTGGAAAACAATTATGAATGATTTTACAAGTGTTTTGCCACTTTGTATTGTTATATTACCTGTATTAGTGAGGGGTTTGTATCTCATGATATTTTTTTGGGGGGGGGGGCAAATTTATCTTTTATAAATATTGGGGGGCACTTGTCCCCCCTGACCCACCCTAAATTTACGCCCATGGGGGTTAGGGTAAGTCTCTAGGAAAAGTCCCCCAAAGTGACCTAAGTAAATGCGTGTGTGTGTGTGTGTGTGTGTGTGTGTGACCCCCACCTCTCGGCCACGTTGCGGGCGGTCTGGAGGAAGCGGGCGTGGTCGTTCTCCTTCAGGCTGTGCTCGGCCTGTGTGATGAGGGCGCTGGAGCGCTCCAGACACTGGCGGCAGTTGGCGATCTGCTGGGCCAGCTTACGCAGCTTCATCACCTGGAGCAAACACACACACATGTTGTGGTGAAATCATCCAATTTGTCTCTGCTACATTGCTCATTCCCCATGATCCATACAAAGTATACCACACAGCATGCTAGTAGATGACTATCCAAAATAAGAAGGCGTGATTAAGAAAATGAACTACTGCAGGTGAACAATACTCTGCTGCATGATGATTTTTAGTCGTACACAGTGTCCAATCACCCGTGCCCACCCCTTCCCATGAAAACACAGAAATCAGTCCTGAGTATTTCACTGCTGCTGCCACGTTTTTTTTCTCAGGCCCATCTACAGTGGCTGGAAATTGCTTTCTGTCTGCCCATGGCAACTCTGGTTCCCTCCATTGCCTTGTCAGAAATTCTGAATCAAAACTGATGGGTCTCTGAGCGCCCAGTACCTCCAAAATTCATCTATCTGCTCCAGAAATTGAATCTGTCTTCTAAATGAAGAACTTCTCATTATGACAATCACGAACTAAACAATGCACTGAGTACTTTATCTTGCTTTGTTTCAGAAAATGAAATTCAATGTACCCAAATGTAACCATATTGCTCTAAAATGCCGATATGAAAATCAGCTTTGCCACTTCTTCATACACACTGCCTGTTAGTAGCAGCTAATCACAAGTCAATGATTTCAAACCAGCTGCTACAATTGAAATGCCAATGTTTTTGAACCAAAAACACATTGCATATCAAAATTTAGACTCAAGGCCAAAGAGGTGCAGCCTGTGTCAACGTCACATATTGTTAACTTTAGCCACATTAGTTTGTTTCATTAGCTTCATTAGCCACAACAGTTAGGGTTAGGAAAAGGTCATAGTTAACGTTAGGAAAATGTTTGTCGTCATGGTTATGGTTAAGAAAAGGTCATAGTTAATGTTATGAAATGTTAGTTAATGGCTTTCGAACATTAGTTAGCTACTGTTAGCTAGAATGAACACGGCTCTTGACATGGGAGCCAAACCCCGTTCTGCAGAAGCAGAGTCCTGTTGATTGTCACATTTGCCACCCCACCTGCCTCCTAAGGTGTTTTTTGCTCATCTTACAACACATCACCAGTATTGAAAATGGGACATTTCAACATATCCTTGGTTTGCAGAAACGTAAAATGCCAACACTTTTTTCCTCACGACTAGGCTGCCAACTTGTGTTACAGACAAGAGATGGCTTAACTTCTGCGAAGGTGGCAAACAAAACAAAACACAAAAACTCAAAACTCTACAGGGTTATCTTTTATGGAAACTAGATCCACTTGAATAGTAGAGGTGAAATGAGCACAATGTGATGCTAAGCCTGCAGAACAGGGGGAACAGAGGACAGGTCGCTTAAAGGGAGGAGAAAATGTGACAAGCGTGTGGTGCCTCTATGCTTCTGTGGAATAAACAACTTTCTCTACCTGACTTAACATAACAAGAAAAAAAAAAATCAATCTGTAACACAAAAGTGAAAACTTTCCCTGATAACATCTGGAGCACAGTCATTACAATTGTGTGCTGACATCTGGATCCACAAGATGGTGAAATCATAGATCGCACACACACAAAGACACACACACAGACACACACACACACACACAGGAAATGCAGGCATGCATGGCTGGAGTGCAGGAACACACAAAGACACTCACGGCCAGAGTTCAGGTTATGGGGTCACACAGGGAGAAATCCTATTGGCTCATCTACCTAACAATGACCTTGTGGATGCGTTACCAAACAGAGGCGTGGAGGCGATGAGCATATTCCTATTGTCCTCTGCTATCATGAGATAACACTGAAGAAAGGAATGTGGTTCAGGGGTAAATATATCCATGTGTGTACGTGAAAGAGAAAGAGACATGGGGGGAAAGAGTTCCAGCTCTGTTTTTCGCAGGACTCTGCTGTCGGCCAGCAAGGCACAACACACAGTTTCATTGTTTCAGCCTAACAAACAAGTTCATCTACCTGCGTCACCACTGGGTTGCTGGATTCATGAACCAGCAGTTAAACACTTTTCTGATCCCTGCATGGCTTCCATGACAACCAACAAATACACTGAAATGTCAACGTGCCATAACCAAGAACATGTTGCTTATCAATATTTACACTTACAGCCAATGTGGCGAAGCCTGTGTCAATGTCATGTGACTGCTAACGTTCATGCATGTGCTAATGCTAGTTAAAGTTAGCTTGTTAGCTACTGCAGCCTGTTTCATTTGCTTCATTAGCTTTGTTAGCCACCAAAACTACTATGGTTATGGTTAGGAAACGGTCATGGTTAAGGTTAGGAAAAGGTTCATCATCATGTTTAAGGTTAGAAAAGGTCATTGTTGACATCATGAAATGTTAGCTAATGTTTCATAATATTAGCTAATATTGGCTAGTGGATGCCAGGTAGTGAACTTTAGCTAAAAACAAACATGGCTCTTGCTTGACACAGGACTCAAAACTACTTGGTTATGGTTAGGACAAGGTCATGGTTACGGTTAGGAAAAGGTTAAGGTGTCTTTGGTTTGTCAGTCTTGTTGTTACAGAGCCCTGGAAACCATTGTGCCCCATCAACACCTGAGATACTCTGAAATAGTGATGGGTCGGTCACGAACGAACCGGCTCTAAGAGCCGGCTCTTTGAAGTGAACGACGGGAGCCGGCTCCTGATTGGGAGCCGTTTTTTTTTTTTTTTTCGGGAGCCGATTGGTTATTTTTTTTTGCGAAAGCTGCACGTGATTGGTCAAGATGTGGGGTGCCGTCTGTCTGCGCTGAGCGGTTCACCCCGGACCGGCAGTTACACACACACACATGAACAGGAGAACAGGAGGGAGGGAGACGAGAGAGAAAGAGAGCGAGGGGCCAGGAGAGACAACATGAACGCGCTGGAAAGGTGGAGTTAAGAAAATGAGTGACAGCAGGAAAAGGAGTAAAATCTAGACCCAGTTCAGTTTTATTGACAATACAAAGGCAGAGTGTAGAATCTGCAAGAAAAACATCTCTTATCGAGCCGGCTCCACTAACAACCTGCACAGGCACATGACAACTGTCCGTCCATCAGTGCAATGGGAAGAAAAAACACAAGCAGTTGAACCTGATATTGATGAAGGTGAAGTGTGTCTACTGCTGCTGCTGCTGCTGCTGCAGTGTGTACAGCAATTCAATTCAGCTGTAAATAGTTAAGTTTGTTTTTGTATTTTATAATATATGTTTTGTAGCACTATGTAGAGTGAATAAATAAAGGCATATTTATATAATAATCATATATAAATAATAATAAAAAAAACACAACGCATGTTTTTTTTACATTAGTAATTCATTTTGCGCATAATTTTACATTATTGTTGGTAATAAATTAATTTAAGCAACAAAAAATCTGAAGAGCTGCTTGGGAGCCGAAAGAGCCGGCTCTTTTTAGTGAGCCGAGCCAAAAGAGCCGGTTCTCTAAAAAGAGCCGGAATTCCCATCACTACTCTGAAAGCCCCAATTATCTTAGGTGATTATGAGTTACGCTTTCAGTTTCTTTCAGAATCTACTACTGCTGTTCTAAGTACTCGGGAAGTAATATCATATGTTGTGATGTGAGACTACACATGGACTGGGATTTTGGAATTCGAAATACTGTGATACGGCATAAGTGTTGTCTTTTCTTGGTTTTAGATGCTGCTTTAGTGCAAAGGGACAAAATTTTCTGAACTGAATGTACAGACAAAGCTAATCTGGCGATGTTTGTCAGTTGGATGCATTCCATTCATTGTCCATGCAGAGCTGGGGATACGCTGCAGTGAGTGGGCATTTCATTGGCCGAGTCTGTATTTGTATGAAGTTGACTCCAGTTCAACTTTACACAAATGAAGTTTGTCAAATGGAACATGCTTGAGTCATGAAGGTCTGGTCAAACTGTCAAACTCTTGCTCTGTAGATCAAAACTGAGTCAAGATTCAGCGACAGCATTATGTATGCATCACCCCAAATGCTTCTGGAAACATTTTTTAGTGTACCGTTAAGCTGGAAAACTATAAAACTGATGACCAAGCTCCAACTTGAAAATGAAGAAGCGACTGTGTGAGAACAGAGAAATTCTATTTGACTGTTGTAGTTCTGTTATTTGCCTCTACCTGCTGGGCCATCATATCTACATTACTAATGACTGGTTATCTCTCTATTGTGTAAATATCTTATGACAGCACCAACAGTCATCTCTCTATTTGAGTTTGTCCATATTGCCTGGCCCTAATGCTAAGCATGCTGGCTGGCTCTTCTCTGAAAGCTGCAACTTGTTGGAAACCAGCCACAGAAATCTGCAGCCACATTAGAGCCAGAGTGGTTGGAACTGGTGCTCGACTCGAGAGCAGCCCCGGTGATGCTGTTTTGCTGCAGTGGTCATCAGGAGGCAAATCCAGGTCAGGCAGGGCGAGGCTCTTCCCTCCTCGATACCTGGGTGCTATCAGACTTTGTTACGGTTTACAGCACTTGAGAAAATCATTTTCTGCAAGTCCCATCTGCCCTTTATGAGCAGTCTCCGATGAATAAATCAGAGTAAATTGAAAATTTTACTTTGACTTTGAATCCTCACGCCTTAGCTGCAAAAGTTTTACATAACCACCATAATCCTTTTCTCCTATTCAGACAGAACTATAGGTTACTGCCGGAGAAACGGTTTCAAGTTTGTAAAAGAGACTTACCACCTTATACACAGATAAACGCTTTTATGATGCTTGGCCTTTTGACTGAAATTTGTCTACGGATGCGCTGTAATATTATTTCCTACTGAGCATACGGAGGCTATTTGATTCTAATTTGAAACCAAAGTAATCTATTTATCTCCATTACCGCTCACATCCTGATTACACAAATTAAATTAGTTTGAAGCGAAGCTCTCTCTGGAATAGAGGCTGCGAGAGCCTCCGGTTTGTCAGTGAAAGGTGAACAGTGGAAAACAATGCAGCCTGCAACACTAAACCCTCCTCAGTAACGACCACCAAGCACGACTGAAGGCAAAGACTGAAATATTCTTCACTCCCTGAAAGCAGCGGACTTTCAGTAACCACCGTTCATTCTTTAGTAAAACAAAAAAAGGAAAGGAAATAGCAGATATAATATTGGGAATGGTGAATGCTTTTAAAAGAAATGCCTGTGCACATTTGTGCTTGCAGCTCTGGTATTATGTAAATTGGAATTACACAAAAAACACCGGGTGGCAATTGGTTGACAGCTTGTCATCAAAAACGCTCCAAGCATCAAAATAGCATCTAATGCGCACTCCCTTTATGCTGTGAGAAAAGCTGCCCTTGCTTAGAAGCCTCTCTGAGCTGGTGACTTAATGGAGTTTTCAATAGCAATCTTAGCCGCTCTTCCACTAAGTCAACCTTAATCTGTTGTCGCTGTAAACGACATTTGAGCAGGCTGAGAGAGAAAGAGAGAGACTTAATGGGTGCAGCAGATTATGACATAGACACATCTCCCCCAAACAACATTTTTAGCCATCATTATTTCCCCGTCTCCTAAAGCAGGACAATATGGCATGGGCTGTGTGTGTGTGTATGTGTGTGTCCCAGTGTGTGTGAGCATCTAACACACTGTAAAGACTACCTTATCTGAAACTGGAATGGAGCCAGTTAGTATTTTCCTCAAGGGAAATTTTAAGGTCACGAGATAAGCCTGCTACTCTCTGGTAAAATCGCAATTCTGCATTTTATTTGAGATTTTTACCTAACATTGTAAAGGGAAACTGTGACCCTCATCCTGACTAAAAGGACAGCCTTAACCTAATAAATAATAAGCAAACAAACAGCATATTATGATAACTGAGGTTGGAAGTTTAGTGGTTTAAAGTCACAAAGTAAAAGATTTTGGAAAACTTGAAGAGGGATTTGAGTTGATAAGTCTCAAGGCTATAAAGGAGCAGTTAAAAATAGGTTGCAGACAGAGAGATGCAAGAGAAGGAAAGACATATGATAAACAACAAAGATGCGCACGCACACACACACACACACACACACGCACGCATGGCATGGGAATAGTCTGTGTTTGTTTGTGCAGGGAGAGATTAAGCATGAGTGAGTCTCCTTAGAGAGAGACACGAGCTTGTTAAGAGGAGAGAAGACACACGCCCTGGACTGCTCCTTGTTCTGTGTGAGTGTGTGTGTGTGTGCGCATGACTGTGTGCACACATGTGGGTGTGTGTGAAAGGGAGTGCCCTGCACAGCTCTGCTCACTGCGATCAAGCCAGTATAATCCTATTGGCTCTGCAGGAGAGTCACCTCTGAACACTGCCCTCCTTTCCTCTCCTCTCCTCTCCTCTCCTCTCCTTTCCTTTCCTTTCCTTTCCTTTCCTTTCCTTTCCTTTCCTTTCCTTTCCTTTCCTTTCACATTTTGCAACTTGCCCGACAATTAACATAAAAATGGATGCCACTTCGGCCGCCCTAGTATAATGATTTGAATGGGAAAGACTGTTCTACTCTATTTAAGTTCTGTGGGCTCAGTTTGATTAGGTTTGGTTTCCTTCCCTTTCCTTTTTCTTGTTTCGTTTCTCATCACTTTCCTTGTCTTTTCTCAATTTCTCATTCGTCTGTCAGCAGCTCCAGACCTCTTCTCACTCATCCTTTGCTCTTCTTCCGTTCTCTCCCTTTCTTCGTCTGTCATAATACCCTCAGGCTTTTGTTTTAGCGTCGCCTCCTCTCTTTTCGTCCTTCTCGGCTCCCTCCCAAACATCCATTTTAACACAGCCGGAATTATTTGAATTACTTAACGTGCACTTGACTTATATAACTTGACCCTTAAACAGCCTCAAATATTAACACCTGCAAGGTGAGATCAATCGAGCATTCCTGAGGTTTTTTATCTGCACTTCACTTTAGTCTCCTCTCCAGCATTTCGCTTCTCTCCCCTCTACTAGACAGTCGCTCGCAGACAGGGACTCTCTGGAGAGCAAGCCTTACTCTTTTGTCTGCAATCACTGTGGACACACACACACACTGACACACATGCCAACTACGGTCCTGGAAATCTCTCATCTCTCAACAGAAGTCTGTGCAGCCTCACAGGATTTTCCACACACACCCTAAACTTCAGCTCAGGGAGAGAAAGATGTGCCTCTGTTTGCAAACCTTAGGAGCCTCAAAAAGGGGCAACCCACCCACACACCCACCTATACATACACACACACCCACCTACCTACACACATGCACACACACATGGATCAGTGTACCATAAGTCCTTGACCTCTCTTCACAATGGCTCAAACTCATCCCACACACACGCTGGCTGGGAGAGGCCACGGTGTTGCTGCTCAGGCTGGAGGCACATTCACACACTCTCACTTTTCTCTATCTACCTTTCTATCTTTCCTGTTTCTCCTAAAGCTTCTACGCACGTTGGGTAAGCAACTTCAGAGGCAACAAGGAAATCCACCGAGGAGAGACCTGGACAATATAATCCCCTCCTCTCAGTTTCATTCTGTTGTATTACACTGCTGTTTCTCTTCCAGTGTATCGTGACCCAAAAGTCAGCTGCGTTGGCAGGTAACTGTCTGAATTATTAGGAATTATGTAGGAACTCATGTAAGTGAGTAAACTGCACACTCCTCTGACCTACATTTCTTCTTTTTACTGGCGGGTGGAGGTGGTGAAGAGCTTCAGCACATCATCGGTGAAGTTTCTCTCGCTTGTTGCTTTTTAGAAAACGGCTTTGTATTTCATTCTTCAAGTATAGATACACCACTTCGGGAGTGTGGAGATGCCTTACACCAAATTTTAATTTGGGCAAACAAGATGAATCTAGGGCATCTTAATTAGGGGGCAGAGGATGCTCTGCTCTGCTGCAGCCCCGCGCATAATTTAGGATAATAAGACGGGTGTATTTTTGCATCAAAATTGCACCTCGTCTAGCTTTAGCTGACCCTTTTTTTTTAACATGCAAGGATTGGTATCACTGTAAAGACATGTTAGAGCTTATCTGCATTTGGATGAAATGAAGTCACAGGTTACTGGTGTTACTGAATGTGACTACATCCCAGTTCCTGTGGCTATTATTGTTAATTCGCACAGAAGCCACATCGATACCTTTCTTTCAGTGAGCTCTAGGAATGTCAGAATCATTCCAACTGTAGGAAACTTCCAGGATCTTACAGGACCATACCAGTGATTTTGCATCTACACAACCTGTACTTCATGTTTCTGCTTTAACCCAAAGCAAGTAGTTGTATTTTAGCATTCCGAGATCATTTTTCCTACTTTTTATCTAGCCATTGGTTTCTATTCATTCAACTACGATATGAACGTGAACTTCAAACTTTCTTCACACTAGTATTCCATTACCATAATGAAGTCATCAACATTAATTTTCCTAAAAGCAGGATGTAGAGATGACTTGAAATGGTGGAGTCCCTCTGCCACAAAATAGTCCTGGGGAAATGTTTGCTTTTCAGTTCTGTGGTTTATGAAAGGCAATGACTTTGTTAGCCACAGAAGCATTATACGGTTGGTGTTACAACCAAACATTCAATATTCAAACATTTGAAATCACCGGTATAGTCCTGTAATTTTGTGTCAAGAGACACATTTTAGACCCATATTTAAACTGGCCTTACTGAGGCCTCCATGTTTTCTTAGCTGACTGTTGTCATAAGGACAACTTTTAATGCGATAGATCACTGCTGTTTGAATCTTCCTGCTGTCCTCACTGTCAGTCTTCAGTCAGAAGTTTAGTGGGAATAGTTTACCTTGGACTCCTTGATCTTGACAGCGATGACCTGTTTCCTCTGGCGGATGATTTCTACCAACTCATCGCACTCCTCCACCAGTTTGGCTTCATGCATGGCTGTGTTCACCTGAAGAGAGAAACAACATTGAAATATGTAAAACAAAGTGAGAGGGAAACACTTCGATACGGGTGTTTTGTGGCTGGCCACAGGCTTTCTTTCATACTTAAACACACACACACACACACACACACACACACACACACACACACACACAGGCACCTCTAAGTATACTAACTATTGTATTCTATTGTATTCTGTTCTGTTCTGTTTTATTCTATGCTATTCTACTCTGTTCAGTTCTATTTGATGATCTTAAATCTAACCAGATTAGGATTGGTGATCATCTGGAAGAAGAGCCCTCCTCAGCCATGCCAACAGGCAGATTATCTGGGTGTCATGCTCAACTCAACCAGTCTGTGGGCTTTTCTGTTGGAACCCAGACAAACAGCCCTACAGCAGGCTAACCGCTGCGAGGGTGAGTGTGACAGCACTGACAATCATGTATGTCTTGGGATACATGGCAGCAGGCCACCTGGTGATTCCACTGGGGCTGCTGCACATGTGTTGTCTGCCGAGGGTTGCCGGTTTATGCTTAGATACCAAGAAGCACAAGCTTTGCCTGGTGCCCACTGCCCCATTACTGCAGGACAACCTGCCCTACTGGTGATGGGGTACATCGCTGGGTCAGGTGATGTCCTGTGTCTTGGTGTTCACAGACGTGTCCTTCATGGGTTGCAGTGGTCTGTGCCCCCCCCCCCCCCCCCAAGGGCATGCGTCACATTAACCTACAAGAACTCCAGTCTGTGTTTTGGTCCTCCAACACTTGGGATGTCCTGATCACATTTTTTTGCCCCTGAGTCCAAGTCTGAGTCATTTGATTTCACATCACTAAAATCACACCACTACTGTTGTTGCCTGAACGTTAGGCCATAAATTCTGTAATGTTTATGGCATAACGTTACACAAAAAAAAAAAAAAAAAAAAAAAAAAAAAAAAAAATCTGATCATTTCCACCCATTCCCAATAAATTGGAAATCATGTGATTGGCCCCGATTTCCAATCACATGATCAGATCGGGACATCACTACTTGAAACCCCTTATACAGGACAAATGTGTTGGTGAGGCCTGACAACTGCACCTTCTGTTGCCTACATCAGCAGGCTAGGGCAGAGTTTGATCCACATCTCTGTTGAAAATGGCAGACTGTGGGATTGGAAAATAGTCGACCGCATGTCAAGGGGTGGCCCCCTGCCAGATGAGTGGATGCTTCACCCTGATGTGCTGCAGCTGATTTGGACCCAGTTTGGGAAGGTGGAAGTGGATCTGTTTGCAACAGACGCAACACACACTGTCTGCGGTGGTTGTCCCTGTTTCTGTAATATGATCCACCTCTGTGGGTGGATGCATCGCACAAGCGCCATGGCCAGAAAAGCTGCTTTATGCCTTATTCCTCTCTGCCTTATTCCTCCTCTGTCGGAGGGAGTGAGACAAGAGCAACGGAAGGTCACCATAGTATTCCCGGACCACTGATACGCAGAGATGACAGAAATGCTGGCAGCCCAACCCTGGACAATTCCCCAGTTCTGCAGAGAACATGTGTGTGATAGGCATGATGCCAACATTGGGCCAACCTCTCCATGCTTGGCTCCCAAGAGAGACTGGCTAATGCAGGCTGGTTTGTCTGTAGGGGTCATACACAGTATCCCGGCGACTAGGGCAGGATCCGACCATTCTTCTCTCCTTTTTGCAGTATCAACTGGAGAAAGGGCTATCTCATGTCACTATTTAAGCGTATGCAGCAGCCATTTCCATCTGCCATGAGCTTTTGATGACTAGCCTTAACCCATTGTCCTTGTGAAACGTTTCCTTCAAGGGGCCAGGAGACAACACCCAGTGATGCATGCCCCCTGGAGCCAGTGTGAGATAGAATGAAACTTACGATACTGTAACCCTATTTCTATAAGCATAGCATTCCTGCCACTCCTATGCCACTTGCTGAAGAGACTCACAGATGCCGACAGCTCGGTTCACTGCTTTATACACACACTAGGCAGGCGTCCTGATCGGCTGACTGCATTTACATAGATTTCAGTAAGGAAGTCTGTGCATATGACTGGATGAAACCACAGAGTCCAGTAGAGGGTTCTGCCTGTGCTTATAGAACTTTTGTTATAAAATAGTAACCTTCATTATATTGTACATATTAAAGCAGTATGGTGACTAGTAGTCTACCAAATGTAAATGCACATGTATGGGAATCTAATCTCACATGCATTAGATGCAGTCATATGCAGAATCTACATCAGTCCTTTCCTGTTCTATGTGCTTCTACATATTTTTATGTAAAGCAAATGAATGTAAAATTAGATTTCCATATGTTTGCATATGATGCATAGCAATATTTTTCATTTACATATGTTTACATCGCAATATTTCATATGCATTACTTATTAAGAAAACAATCACAACAGTTAGTACCATTTACATATTCCATGGTTGCTTTACTATTCTATTCAATTATTTTCAGTGTTTTATTATCATTTTTTACTAACTGTGGTAGAAATTATTTAATAAAGGGGAGAACTGTCAAAGCAGTCTTTCTTTAGGCTTTAATACTATTGCAATATGGAAAGAGCATTACACCAACAATGTCAAAGTTGCTTGGTGCAGGCTGATTCAATGAGACAAAGAAAATCTTCACTAGTTATACCTTCTGTTACATTCTGAACTGTTGCTGAGCAGAAAACAAAATCATAACAAGGTCGTAAGAGAAAAAGTGGCAAATATAATTGGTTAAGAACCTTTAAACAATATCTCACACACACGACTTTTACAAGGCACCATCCTGAGTTTCTTGGTGATGTTTCAGAAAGCATGACTCAGTGGATTTACCACAGCTAAAGACCAAACAAAATGTAACAAGGGCAGAATGAAGTTGTTTTGGTTCTTTGGTCTACAAACTCTTAGAAAACATATGAATCTAGAATAAGCACACAGTGGAATCTGTAACAACCATGAATATGGAATACAAGTGGTTACATGGTTTGATGATAAACATAAGTAAATATATGATTGTCAAACATGAATACATAACGCGTTTCACATTTCCATGTCTCTCTGCTACGGTGCTGTGTCTTTGGTTTGTTTTGGGTGTGTGTGAGATAAGCAAGACACACAGACTTTCCCAAGCATATCAACATCTCCTGAGTTCAACGAGTAAGACACATGGCATGTGATGATTTTCAATGAATAATACTGGATATGTTAAAGAATAAAGCATAAAATATATTTCGATCACACTTCCCTCCTCTTTATCATTAAAATCATACTTTAATCATTACATCTCTTGTACTATGCTTGATAAGCAAGCTTCAATTTTTCAGCTCATAAGATACATCAAATCAGTGTTATCATAGTTAATTAAAACATTTTCAAGCAATCGAAATAAACTGAAACTAATGTTATGATCAGAGAGACTGACTCGGGGTGCCCCTAGAACTGTGGATGAAAATTAGTCATCTGCATCATAATAATCTTATCATGCTCCTGATCAGAATCATCACTGTAATGATTATATATCAAATCATACTATTTATACTGTTTTTATTGATTATTTTTATAGTATGTGTGTGTGCCAGTGTATGGATTTTCACAGGTTTAACAAACTAATTTCTAACATCCTAACAACCTAATAAAAGAAATTTCATCTTAACACATCAAATCTGACTAATAATTCCTTTAATGGTTATCAATTCTGGAGATGCCGCGCCAGCAGTAACAAGCAGCAACATCATTTAAATTCACTGACTCACAACAGCAATATACGATGAGAAATATGGTTATTGATTTAGTCTGTGTCAAAATAAATGTATTATTTTCTCTATATTTTCAAGCTTTTGCTGATTGCTTTTCCCTCTCTGTATCTGAACTGCCTTCCTACATTTTCAGATCAACTCCCAGTATGATTCATATCATCTTTTAACCACAGAGCTGAAGCACCTCTTTGTTTTCGCACTCCGTTATGCATTCCACACGTTGAAAAGCCGCCTCCAGCAAGATGTGCACCTGGATTGCAAATCAATATAAATCAAGGTGTGCCAAACAAAACAGAGATAAGAGAATTAAGTCGTTGAAAAGAACCATAAACTTGCACATTTGAAAGCCTCTTTTTGCCCGTCAAGCGCACTTGTTGCTTTAATTAAAGAAAACATCCTCTGATTGTTATCTGCTTTCAGTCAGCTGTCCTATGGCCTTACGTTCTGTCAGCAGAACAGAGTGCTTGCGAGCTCTGCAGCAAACTAGAAAAAGCACCACACAAGTCCTAATGCGGAAGGAATTAAAGTTTAATTTGTCTAAAATGTTCAGTGCTTTGCTGCAAAGTAAATCTCTCACGGCTCATGAAAACAGGCACTTTGCGACTGGACTACAGCTCTCCCACTTGCACTGCAGCATTAACATAAAACCAACCGGAATAGATGTTTGATTGTGCAACATCTTCAGTATCTAATTATTATAAAGGCTATATGTCAAGCATGCTAAATGTAATTAACAACATGGAAAAAAACTATAAAGATCTGTCTTCAATCACAGCTGTAGGGATGTCTGAAAATGAAAGTATTTAGGTGTATTAAATGTATGATTATTTCATCATATCGGTATGGTAACATCATATCTTGTGTATTGAAACAAGAGTAATTCAGCTGCACAGATACAACCTGATGGGTTGATGACAAGACTTTTCATGAATGATGATTTCAAACACTTTTCATTGTCTTAATGCAAAAGAAAAGCCAAAATTCTCAGTATTCAGATAATCTCACCAAAATACAATGGGTAGGTTGCTTAGTTCATGAAATATACATTTCCCATTCTAGACAGGGGTTCATTTTACCCATTATGAAAAAAATAGGGTGGAGGCTGTTAGAATATTCAACACTTGGGTTTTGCTTGGCTAGGTCAATATCCACCTTTTTATAAATAAATTCATCCAAAATGCTAAAACAAGGGCTTTTTAAAGACTTTAATTAATACACTGTCAGAATTTGCTTACACCATATTAATTTAATAGATTCTTTGAGGCAGCTCATCAGCAGCTCATCACCGTCTCAGGCCAACACTAAATGAACAGCCAACCTCGAACTCGAGCCAATGACCGAAAAAAGAAGGCGATGATGTTACTGGAAAACTTACAGTGGGGAGTTTGCTGAGTTGCCACATTGAGCCACTGCCAACAGTTCTGCCAACTGTGAAATCCAGTCCACTGCACCAAAAGCCTCTGAAACAGCCTCTGAAGCAGCGGTTCAAATGGGAAAAAGTCCAGAACTTGCAGGATGTGCTGTTCAGACTTCACCGAGGCAATGAGCAGAGCAGAAAACCTAACCTGCCATGTCAGACAGGTGAGAAACCTTGTGAATTCATTGAATGTGGCAGCGCTTTCATCATCCAGGGACATTTGACCTGTAAGAGGATTCACTCTGGACTGAGGCTGTGCCGCTGATCTGACTGTGGAAATAGTTTTGGGTCCTTTTCAAATGGAAGAGAGGCCATTTCATTGAGCTGGACTGTGGGAAAATATTCCACACATCCAACAGTCTGAAAACAACACCGTCTGATTCACACAGCAGAAAAAAACCTGTCACCTGTGTTGATTGTGACCACCACATCTAATGTAAAGGTCCTCCAGTGCATACTGACTGTAAGGCAAATTTCCCTGAAAACACACAGGAGAGAAAAACATGCCTCTGCCCTGTCTGTTGCAAGAGGTTTGCCTCAAACTGCACACAAGGCAGAAGATTACCATTGCTTAGCCTGTGGCAAAACTTACCATGTGCCATCTCTGCTAAGAATTCAACACTAACCTCACATAGCCTGTGCAACTATAACAATGTGGTTAGTTTTATATGTATGTATAATCCCTTTTAAAACAAACTAAAAATCTTACTCCTACACTTTGGCGAGAGGAGTCATCACTTTCTTCTTGCCTGCGGGATCAATTTCAGAGCATTTGAGAAATTACTAATTCACGGCAGAATGCATGCCAGAGAGAAACCATACCAGTGTGATGACCACGGGAAGCTTTCACACTGCCGGGCTATTTCAGAGCAGAAAAGGAGAGGGGCTATTCTACTATGACAGCAATGACCTTTGAAGGAACAGTTCACCCAAAATACAAAGGAAGAAAGATATTTCCTGCAGAAGAACACAGACAAACTGCATCAGTCTGCTCCGCGTGAGCACACATTTGAGGTGGGAAGACAGGAAGGAAACAGTCCCCAATAAAACTGTTCACCCCTGAGGGCTTTGGATTATGCCAGGTATCCATGTCATTGTTTTTGGAAAGAGCAGTTGTTGAGTTTTTCACATGTAAATCTTTGATGGTTTGAGCTCAACAAAACAATACCCATCTAGCCCCATTGTGATGGAGAGAAACTGGAAACCTCGCCAAATCACACAGAAACCATCTGGATAGATAGATTACACTTGGGGTAAATGGGAAAATATGTTTTTTTTTTTTTTTTTTTTTCATGTTTTGTGTGTACTGTTTCTTTATGGCAACCAAAATACACACAACCGGGCAAAATAATACCACTGCCCTCGGAGCAACCACAGCTTTGCTTGACACCAAAGCCTTTTACACCAAAGCCTTTTTCGGCGGTGGACTGACTGAAATAAGGCCACTGCTGAGCTGGCAGCCCTCACAACACAGCAGAGAAACTTTTTGACTTGGGGAAGAACTTCAGCTGGTTTAGTCTTAAAATGCATGAAGACTCCATCATGTTCCATCTGCCTTAGCCAACAGCTTGATACATTAAACTGACTTGAACCACTTTGAAAGCTTGTGACTACACTGGAAGGCAATGGATCACTTAGCAAGCCTGTGATTACATTTGTCAGGTCACCCTAACACTTAATTCTCAAAAGAACAGAAAGTGAAACTGTGAAAAGTTTGAGACCCAGAAAAGGAGTTCAGCGAATTTAAACAAAGGGAAATGTCTGCTGCTACTGTCATTATCTCTTTGATTGTCTTGATTGCAGCTCCTTCTTACATCAATCTCTTTGACTTCATTCAATACCGCTTCAGCTTAGATCATCAAAACACATTGAATTTTGTTTATTTGTGTTTCAACAAAAGACTTTGTCTAGTGGACGTGTAATAATTCATTGATTAAACTGATGCAATGAATGAATCATAGATTCTGCCATTTGATCTGCCAGAGGAAATAAATAAAAGGAACCACTCTGACTTTGGTCTGGATTGATATGAAACGCTTTGAATCAATTCAAGATAGTCCACATAAATACATGTGTTTATTTAATGCACATGCCTATTTAATGTCTATACACTCAACGTCTGGCGACAAGTTCTGTATTGAATCAAATCATGGTTTAAATTAAACTGAGTTCAACTGAATTTTTCCAAAAAGGAAAACTGAATCGAATTGCCAAGCAGTGAATCGTTAATACAGTTGAATCTCTGTTAAGCCAAAGATTCACAGCTTTTCATTAAAAACTCTGAAAAGTTTTTGTATTACCTGACTTATTAAAATGACAGTAAAGTGGTCACTGCTAATTTTTTCATTCAAACTAAAACTCAACTCAGTTTTGTGGACTGATGTGCCGAATGAGCTATGACCAGTTGCAGATGACTTATCATTTGAACTTTGATGCTGTTGTAATACTTGCAAATGTCGCAGAACATTTCACTGCAGAACATTTCAATACCAAGATTCATCTCCTTCTGATTTGTTCCCCATCCCTAAATTTCACAGGGTTGCGACTTGCTGTCATGCCGCAGACTATCAAACTACTTACCCCGACAACCTAGTTCCACTCATCACTCCACAAAGCTCATTACAACACTCAGATCCACTTAAGCCTCATTATTCACACACTCCCACACACAAGTGCGCACAGTCAAGCACAAACACGCATGCACACACACGCAGACGCTATTAATTCTGCAAAGACCCATCTTATGACTGCAGGTTAGTAATTAAGCAGGATAAATGCAGCCGGCCAGGATCGCTGTGAATTACAGCCGAGCTGCTTGGCAGATTTGAGTTATAGAAACAATCTTCATCCTCCTCTTCCTCCTCTTCTGCCTCGCTCAAATCCTCCCCTGTGCTCCTCTGCCACCTCCTGACATCATTGTGCTCTCCAACGGGAACACTGTCACCCACAGTGCATCTCCCTATCCATCAGACTCCCCTGCAGGCATGCTGAAATAACAACAACTCAAGTTACAGTATGTAGTAGCTCTGCTGTGTGAATGTGTCAAGAAAAGCCATGATAAGATTGAAAACAGTGTCACGTCAGACACTTTCCAGCGGCTCACGCTATGAAAACAGCGATGAAAAATTAAGAGCTGAACAAAACAACGAAGAACAGTCCAATGTGTTGATTCATTTTTGATACACAAAGTGTAATAAGAGAATTAGGTTTCCAAATTCCTCAAGACTAACAGCTGACGATAATCACGATCACAACAAGCCAGAGCAAACTCACCGGGATTATTTCTTGTGTAGATTAGCACAAACACATTCAGCCAGCAGGATCTGGCATATCTTATTCATTCATTCTGTTTATGCTCATCTATTCTCACCCGGCTGCACATTCATTCCTGCTCCGCTGCACGTCTGACATTTAAGTGTGCCAGCTAGTATCATCGAACGTTACCTCATAAAGCCAAAAAAATGAGGAAAGTAGCCTTAGAAAATGTCACAGCACTGTGTTGGCACTCAGTCATAATTACACTCCACAGTGAATACCGGTGAGAAAACAAATTCCAAACATAATTAACAACCACCAATCAAACTGGATGGTATGAAATAACCTGATCTATTACGCTGTCTGTGAGCATAATATAACAAAAGGAGTGCAATTTGATGGAAAGATGATGAAGTCAGAGGTCAGAATGAAGAGTTATGTCTCGACCTCGGCAGCAGCAACAGGTGCTTTTGGAGCTGCTGGCTTCACGAGCAGATCTAAGAGCAGCAACAATTCACTCACTGCATTAATATGTCAATCAGAAACTGGCCCATTCAACCTAAACTATTAGCTAAAAGTGAACTGCTCTGATTTAATCTTGCATTGGTACCACATGATCTATTCTTTCATGATTCTTAAAACCAAACAAAACCACAAAAAAGGCTTAACGTTGCAGTGATCTCAGAGTGCTATGGATTGCAACCTTTTTGGTAACAGTTTTAATTGAAAAAGTGTAGCCTTGCATTATTGCACATTTATTAATGCATATAAAGTTTTGGCTAAAAGTACAAAATGCAATTGTTAAGTCAGACTACAGTTTACAAAATCAACCCAACCTGGATTGTTTCTTTAAAAAAGAAAAAAAAAAGGAAAATCATTGTTCAAACAACCATCTACTGAACTGTGAATTGAAGAAAACCTATGGTAATGTTAATGATTGTTTTGGACCAACTACTCTACTGCATGTCGTCCCCTCTGTCTGCCCTGTCCTTCCTGTCTCTCTCCACTGTGACTGTCTAATAAAGGAGAAAAGCCAAAAAATAATCTTAAAAACGAAAGAGAATGAATCCCACCAGACTTTTTCGTGTATTTGCTTGAGCAAATTATTTGAAAAAAGAGTCCACATGGCCCACAACCCAGACGCCCGAGGCTACTTTCCACTTACTTGCGTCTGACCTCTGACGACTAGAGATCCTGCCTAAGTGGCTGTCCTTCTAACAAATCAAGATCGTCCCTTCGTGTTTCATAAGTTATGGTCCTCCAAAGTTTTAAATTAGGACCTTCAATTATAATCAGAGCTCAACACGGTGCCAAAATGCAGCACCCCTGGGAGTTTTGTCAAAATCGCTTAAGTGTTGCCTGAAATATCAACCTGAGAAGTCGTGTCTGATGGACTGGCACATCCACTTCCACAAGAAACACACACACACACACATACACACACACACTCTGACATGATCCTCTCTAACAGATGCAGGTCCTGATTCCCTGCACAGACGTGGGGATAATTCACACAGATCTACGACACCCCTGTGGCACCTGACTTTAAAACAGGGCAAAAATAGCTTTACGGGTGCAAAAGACCAGAGGAATATGCAACTACAAGACATATATCACTGATGTTACGCCACGAAGACGTGATTCCTGTAACTGTTTCCCTGGCCGTGAATTTGGACGCCGACTTTATGGGCCGACAAAACGTTTGTTTGAGCATTTATATGCAAACTAACAGCTGGCTGCTTGTGGCTAACAGCTTTGATCCAGAAAAATAATTCTCTCCCCCCCCATTCATTTTGAACAAAGCAGCTCCAGAGTGTTTCGATAACGTCATGGATTCGAGTTTGACTTGGCTGTGGTTTTGAGACAGATAAACCCAGACAGACCTGCAGAAGGTCAAAGGCAGGAGAGGCAAAGTGAATTCTGTTTGAGGGCACATTTTTTCATTATTCTGGATCCTTGAAATGTCATTTGCCTTTTAACTGAAATGTTGCAAATATGGAAGAAGAGGGGGAAGGTTGAGAGCCGAGGACATATAAGGATGGAGGGAGGGACAACCCAATAATATTCTTAAAACAAGAAAAAATACATAGGTCCACAAATTTAATAAAAGGAAGAAAGAAGAACATGTGGTGGACTCAAACAAGGAATTATGGCTCTCTCTTCAAAGCGTGAGGGATGGTGTGCATTTCCTGGCTGCTTTTTTGTGCTATGCATCTGTGTATCTTACTGCTGGATTACATTAAAAAAAAATCATCCAGGGGTCTTGGCCACAAACACCCAAATAACCATAGGATGAATGTTTAGGATTAGGCCTTACGTCACTGCACAAGCATTGATAAAAGAGCTTATTTAGATCCAGCGCGGCTGCACTGCTGTTTAGTGCTGTTTTGGCCCTGCAACTCGCTTTGAAACTCCAGAAAACTCCAGAAAAAAAAGAGCAGACCACTTAATCTTAAAAGAGGAAACTAAATCTCACAAAATATTCACACCTGATACAAAGGATTAGGCGGCATTGTAAGCCTCCTACATACGGCGTGCATTTGAAGTAAATCGTCCACACAGCGGGGCAGACTTCACAATATATAAACCTGCGGGCCTGGTCTATTGACTGCAGCACATTATTTAATCGAGGCACGTGTTTTTGCTCTAAAAGCCCACTGGACCTCAGTGGAATGCAATATTTCCTGAGTCCATCACTCTTAATACACACTTGCTTACAGGTGCACACAACCCTCATATTAAGCTAATTTATTTTCCTCCCAGGATGCAACACAAGTCCTGAGGCTGGAAAAGACCTGCTGCTCCTTTGACTGCTTCCTCAAATGCCGATTCCTCCACATTCGCCGCGTCAGGCCGATGCCACCCCGCCGCGAGATGTGCTTCGTTACCTCGGCTGCCAATGCGGCAAGAGAGCCCTCATTAAAAAGCTGCTGGTGAGCGCGCCTCGTCGGAACAACTGATACGGCCGTTATGCAAAGGTAAGCCGAGCATCATCATCCTGAGAGAGCGCACAAAGGCAGAGAGAGAGAGAGAGAGAGAGATGGAAGGAGGAAAATCGGATAAGCTGATAGGAGAGGGCTTCTCCATACTGACAAAGTTAAGAGTTTTCTCCGATGCACAGGCCCTTAAAGTGGTATTATGTAAGCATGATGGCGGCGGCTCCCTGGGATTTGCTATTAACAAGAGTCTCCTCAGACCGTGCACAATGGAAATACAAACTGTGTCTCCTTTCATGTTCTGGTTTTCTGCAGCAGCAAAGTTCTGTGTCAAAGCAAGATGTCCATTAAAGAAAAAACATCACAGAATGGCTGCTGGCATGACGTAAAAAAGCTTATGTTCAAAAGTCATTACAATTATTAGCTATCTCATGACTTTCTCATACGTGACATGTTGGAATCATGTGATCATGTAGTTTTTAATTCTTAAGCAATGAGGAAATGAACCTGACAACATGTTTTTTTTTTTTTTTGCTCTGGAATGGATCAAAATGTATCAATTACATTAAATAGTCTCAGACTGGATAAAAGGGGAACATAATGATAGTGCAAATTAAGTGACTTGGATTTGGAGGTGACTTGCCTTAATGTTCCCCTTAACAGCTGCACAGGAGGGCCACTAATGTGCAGGATCGAGTTCAAAACTGACAAAATGATTACGATGTAATATGGCACAATATTATATTTGAACAGATTTAAAAAAAAAAAAAAAAAGTAAATATATATCTAAATTTTCCTAAAAGCGATACCACTAAAAAACATGAAAACTGAGGAGAAACACAACAACACAGTCATCAACACAATCTGTAAAGTGCAGCCCAGTTCACCAAGTGTGCACGTCTCAGTTCAGTGTTGACAGCTGAAGTCTGTCAGCGAGTGACCAGCGCTGACGGGTGGGAGGGGGTGGAGGGTGGGGGAGGGGGGGGGGGGGGGGGGGGGGTCGTGGGGGGACACAGTCTGTTGATGATCCTGGCTGCTTGCTGAAGCCACCGAGCATTCTGCTGGATTGAGCACAGATGCTCCTGTGCTTCTTCCCAGACGGCAGGAGGGAGAACAGATTGCGAGAAGGGCGGTAGGGAAACAATACAGGTAACAGCAATAGACGAGTGCGGACGCCGTGTCAACTTTCACTCTGGTGAGACGATGGTACAGACTGTCACATGAACATGTACTCAACTAACTTTTGAACTCCTTCTACAGACTTGTGGTTATGTAGAGACTGTGGTTATCATACTATTGACTGCAGGAATATGTGTTTTAATGTGATCTTACAATAAATGTCGTTCTTCTGCTCTGTCTCAGAGGATTATTTTTATCTTAACATTTTTTTTTTTTGCTTTGTTAGAACAATCACCTTCAAAAGCCTATAAATCCCTACACAACCCTTGATGTTTGAGATTCCTGCTCTCCAACTCCACAAACATAACTGAACTGTTTGCTAATTCAACTTGTAACCTTTAGCATTACCCTGTTTTTTAAAGGATGACAGGAGACGTTCTTAACCCTATAAAGCCATTTGTATCATATATGATACACATTTTCAATTCCGTTTTTCGTTTTCAGTTTAATCAATACTTGACCAAAATACTGTTGTATACCTTTGAACACTTCCCCTGTTCACCCTGGACCATACCATTGGCACTTCAGGTACATATCATATCATACACCAGAAAGGTGTATGAGATGTATGATATATATATATATATATATATATATATATATATATCATACAGTTTGGACACACCTTCTTATTCAATGCGTTTTCTTTATTTTAGACTATTTACATTGTAGATTCTCACTGAAGGCATCAAAACTATGAATGAACACATGTGGAGTTATGTACTTAACAAAAAAAGGTGAAATAACTGAAAACATGTTTTATATTCTAGTTTCTTCAAAATAGCCACCCTTTGCTCTGATTACTGCTTTGCACACTCTTGGCATTCTCTCCATGAGCTTCAAGAGGTAGTCACCTGAAATGGTTTTCACTTCACAGGTGTGCCTTATCAGGGTTAATTAGTGGAATTTCTTGCTTTATCAATGGGGTTGGGACCATCAGTTGTGTTGTGCAGAAGTCAGGTTACTACACAGCCGACAGCCCTATTGGACAACTGTTAAAATTCATATTATGGCAAGAACCAATCAGCTAACTAAAGAAAAACGAGTGGCCATCATTACTTTAAGAAATGAAGGTCAGTCAGTCCGGACTGACCTTGAGTGAGAATCTACAATGTAAATAGTCATGAAAATAAAGAAAACGCATTGAATGAGAAGGTGTGTCCAAACTTTTGGCCTGTACTGTGTATATATATATATATATATATATATATATATTTATTGTTATAGGACTAAATAAAGGGTTCAATTTCAAAAAATTGGAGTTTTCTGCCAATTCTTTCATAGTTCAGGCTTTATAGGGTTAAAAGCCAAGACATGTGGAGGAACCTAGTTGTTTTGTGGGTCCAATCACTAGGGTTGGGTACTGTTCACATTTGAACCAATACCAGCACGGGTACCCAAAGGTACCTTTTTCAGTACTTTACTCTGTCTGGAATAACATAAAATGTAGTTTCAGTGAAAAAATACAGTGTAAACCACTCATTTTCAATGCTGTTATTCATTTAGAACATTCTAGCATGTCCTCTCCCCTCCTAAACCTGCCCGTACAACCTCCAGCCTATCACAGTCATATCTGCTCGCCAACTAGCTGTGAAGCCTTGGCCAGGAAGCTGTGATAACTCTCTTCACTGCTCTCCACCACCAAATCCACCATAAAAGGGGGCAGTGTGATATTCACAGCAGCCGGCGTTGTGTCTCCATGTTCGTCCTCATCCACATCCTGAGCAGAGTCGAACGAAGAAGAATGTGACGGAGACACACACGCCTCTCTCTAGTGTGTGTGGTGTAGCGTATTCCTCACCAGGAGAAGGAGGGAGGAGGGAATATTTCTAGATACACCTCTCTCAACGGGAGGCTTGAACTGTGTGAGCCGGCCTGGAAGCGGTGAGCGCAGTCGGGGTAATGAGGCTTTGCTCTCTCTCTCTCTCTCTCTTTCACTCTCACCCAGATGCACACTTGCAACAAGCAGTAAAGGAAGGATTTTTCTGCAGACTCTTCTACAGAATCTTATCAATATTTTTTTGAATTCACAACACAACCCGCTCTCTCAAGGTTCCAAAATTTGGCTATGATTGCTCTAATATGAATGGGTACCAATGTGCGGATGTGTGGACATCAGGAAATTAGGACTACAAACTAAAACCATTACAGTTAAATCACATCAGCTAATCCCAAAGAGATTCCATCCTTGAAACATTATGTTGATCATGTTTGAAGCCCAGGGTATTTTCTCCTGGCCTCTTACTTGTGAAGCTGCCAGCTATCATGTGTTGATGTCCCCACGTTCCTACATTATCGATGACAACAGTGTGTCTGCTGGCTCTATGACCACTGCTGCAAACACTCAGGAGTCGCACCGTCACGCTGTCCTCTCGACGAGTCTCTGTTTGCAAGAACACCGCACTTTGATCTGATATTCATTAAGCACAACAGATTTAAAAATACTACAGCAAACATTGCTGTGAGGGTAGGGGCCTCTCGAGGTGGAAACTTCCAGTGCATTATCAAGTGAATGCATCACTTTAAAGTCCAGCGGCAGGATAATAACTCCCTGAAGCGAAACCCCGGGAGAATGCAGCTGCACTGCCGCTGCGTGTGCTGGCACTCTGAAAGCTGATTCACACTGTGTTTGATCATATCTTCGACACCAATACAGTACGAGACAAACAAGGAGGAGAGGAATCCAGGTCATGCTCAAACCCCTTCGGAGATTTCTTACTTTGCGCACACCTCTCTTACTCCCCAAATCTCTGTTTTTTTCTCCCTTCCCCTCTCTCTGTTGTGTTGCATTATTAGTGAGTGTATTCTCCTGCACAGTGCTTGTATCTGTTCCGGTCAAAAAGATCACGGGTAGTCACGCTAACATTCATCCCGTCTCTCCTCTTCTTCCCTTTCCCCTTGCCAACGCTATTACTCGACTCCCTCTCCTCTTCTTTCCTTTTCTATTTGCTTCCCCGCCTCTCCTCCTGATCTTCTTTCCTAACCTTTCCTTTCCTTTTCCCTTCTCTTTCCTCGTCTCCTGCCATCCATTAGGAGCCAGTGTGCATTAATGCAAGCTTGCCTGAAAATATTACCCCGCTTCATTTCTCCCGTTAATAATTAAGCCAGCCTTTTGACATTGACATCACATAAAAGAGAAGCTCTGACTAGGGCAATGGGGCAAACTTAGTTTTTTTTTTTTTTTTTTTGTAATTTGCTTAACAGTCGATGGAGCATATTCACCCCCATAACTTCGCTCCTCAATTCTTTTCAATGAATAAGTGATGAGATGCTGTTGTTGTTGTTTTTTGGTGGTGGCGGTACATTGGCATGCAGACGGAGAGAAAAGGGGGGAGGAGGCAGACAATTTTTCCCCCAGCATCGGTGACGTACCGTTCCCTCTGTAGTTAATGAATCACGCTGCGATCATTTAATTTGATTGGATGACTGGCCGCACAAGTCACTATCGCGGACCTCGGGAGCAACTCTGAGAAAATGGAGTCAAGCCTGGCTAATAAGAAATGAACTGCACGTGGAGTGATGGCGGCACCGAAGTGCATTTGTCCTCCGTGGCCATTAATGTCAAATCTCAGCGAGAAATTATGGTGTTTATTAAGAGCGAGTGCATTAAGACAGAGTGTGTGCCGCTGCGTGTGCATTAGCGCATGCACATGTTAGTGACACAACTCTGCCAGCATTAGAGGGCTAAGCGCTGCCGCTCTCCGGCTGGCCTCACACGGCACTTCCATTAAATCACAGCACGGGCTCAAACGCAAGGGACCGGCAGCGACTGAGAGCGGCCGAGGCGTAATTCTCTGCCAGCGGGTCCAGGTTCACCTCAGGACACGAGAGTGTAAATACTCTGAGGTGTCACTAAATCGAACACGGTGAGCCGTGCCGCATTATTGGTTTCTGACAAGTCAAATAAAGTTTCCAGGTCGAAGATATATGCCGTTTGACAGATAATCTTATCCACCTTGACTTGAGGGAATAAATTTCTTGTATGGGTGGCACCGGTGGGAATTAAACTGCTGACTGTACTGTGGTCCTGGTAATTCACTGCATGCTAAAATCACACTCACGACACAGAGGTGCACAGAAAATACAAAAAAGTTAAAGGGATAATTCACCTGTTTTAAAATATCTGATATTATTTTACAAACCCCCTCAGTCGTAGGGCAGTAGTGGTTCTATCCTCTCACTGTTGGATGGATGGCACCAGTTAACTATCAGACTCCTGCCATTGTTTAGATATCCCTAAACCTCTTCAGTACAGCTCCTACAAGTGGGTGTGCCATTGCTGTGTGGCTGAGCTTTGTTCAAACCCGCAGAACATTATTTTAAATTCTAGGAGAGATCCCAAGGTTTCCAACGATACCAAATATGTGCTGCCGACTTACAGAGAAATGTGTGTAAAATGATGCACAAGACGTCTAGATATATTCTGTTTGATGTGATGCTGCAGCCATAAAACAAAGGCATCTTGGGACTGAATATTTCCCACAATATAAGTGTGATGAAGCCTCAGTGAAAAGTTGCAACCAGGGGATAAAGAATATGTGTGTGACATTTAAAAAAGTCTCTCTAACTTTGAAGCTCCTTGAGGGGAAAGTTCATGGACATTGGAGTTCAACCTGTTAAAAGTTGTTGCTGTGCATGGGTCTTGTCAAAAATTCGATGGAACATGGTCTCCGTTTCTTAGATATGTTGCTGGCCTTGCACTTCCTGTGGACTGTTAACAGCACTAGTCCATCACCCCATATTGTTATTTTTTAAGGTCTTTTTAAGGTCTCTATGGTTAGAATATCTGTGGCTGCATAACTCTTTATATACTTATGTAATTTCTCCCCTTTTTTCTCTCTTTTTCTCAACTCTATCAATTTATTTTTATTCTTTTTCTTATTTCTTTATTTGTTTATTTATTTATTTATTTTGTAATGTAGTTAGTCTATAACACCTATCACAAATTAGTCCTTAATATGTATCTGACCCTGGATTTTGGGGGAGGGGAGTCAAGATTTTGATACATTTTGATACAAATGTAGTACTCAAAGATGACCTTTGCAGTACTATGTAATATATAAGCAGCCTTTATATTAAAATATGGAATAAATCATTATTATTATGACATGGAGTTTTACTCTGAGCTTGCTCTTTACTGGAACACTGAGAAGAGGCCAGCTACTGCCCGACACACCACTTAAAGGGTCAATAAAAAAACAGCATCTGTTTTAGAACTGGTGAACTGTCCCTTTAAAAGCAAAACTGCATAATAAGGCACAGGTAAGCTGCTGACCCTGAAGAGAGCCAGGTCGTACATTTAGGGCAGAGTTGGGTTATCACGTTGAAACAACACAGCACAGGAGCCTCTTGTTGTGACCATGTCCACATTTAAGTCATCATTCCCGTGTTTGAAGTTGCCCTGAGCAGACAACAGCCGCTTTAAGAATGTGTGAGTGGACAGCTCCTCTGAGGGCTACTCCAGTGCCAGGCCTTGCTCTTTTATTGTTGAGTCATGGTTTAAGTTAGATTGTCCTGAGGGGCGCTACTGGCAAAGTACAACAGTTCACCAAGGCCATTACAGGGTACCATGTGTTTTTCACAATCATTGACTGAATACGCAGCCAGCAAGGCAGCATGCAACACTTCTACAAAGGGAAATTTCAATGATATTAAAGAGTCAAGTGCAATAATAAATTTAGGTTATCAATAATGTATCTGTTTTGGCTTCACTGATATGGTTTCTTGGTTTCTAATTTATTTTAATATACGTAAATGGGCTGGAAATTTTGTGGCTATACTGACCTTTCATGAACCCACTACAGAAAAATGAAATTCATTTTGAGAGTCTTGAGACTAATCAATCTTTGATCAGCAGCTAAAGAAGGGGACAGAAATAGGGGAGCGCTGATTTTATTGCTAGGACAACCAATCAAGAGGGAAAGGAAGAGATTAAGAAGTGGGAAAGCAAGAAAGCAGGAAAGAAAAAAAAAAAAGGCCGAAGAAAGAACAAGACAATCAGAGACAGGTCCAATTTGCAGCACTGCCCTTCCTCAATCAAAAGTGCTCCTGAGTGAGAGACAAAGTGCTGGGAGCCTGGTGTCAGAGCAGCAGCCAGCGCCAAAGGAACTGTGCTGTATACAATCAATAACAGTGCCAGACCTGGGTGTTAATGGCTTTTCTACTCTCTAGAGAGAGAGAGAGAGAGAGAGAGAGAGAGAGAGAGAGAGAGAGAGAGAGAGAGAGAGAGAGAGAGAGAGAGAGAGAGAGAGAGTCAAGGCAGACTCTGGCTTCACGCCTTTAAAATTCTTGGGCCAAGAATGGTAAATTGAAACCGAGGTTTCTTATGCAATTGTTTTAGAAGTTTGACACAACTCGAGAGCAGTAGACGATTGCTGAGTATGCACAGTATGCGTGCACACACACACACACACACACACACACACATTCAGGGTGGCCATGAGTTTTCAAGAAGCCATTCTCCAACGAACCCACTAGGGTTCAAGCCTCCCACAAATATCCCCCCTGCCAAAGCGTGTGATGTGTCATACCTCGACCTGCTGACAGATCTGGATGAGCTTGGCCATTTGATTCTCCAGCTCGCTGTTCCTCTTCACCAGGTTGGTCAGGTTGTTCTCCAGGGTTTGCTGTTGACAGAATGGGGAAGAGGAGGAAGAGGGAGAGCATGGGGACAGAACATCAGCGTACAGACTGCAGACAGAACAGCGTGCAAGGTTAGGATGCACCGATACCACTTTTTTTCACAATCTGAGAATTCAGTTTTAAACGGTAGCCAATGCTGAACTGATTCATTAGATACTAGTCATTCTGTGTTAGAGAAATCAAAAATTTTAATGGAATCTTTGCTTTAAGTTCTGATATGTTACATGATGCTCTTGGTTTGAGGGGTTTTGATAAATTCTCTAACAGTGTTGGCATAGGTGCATCCCTGAGACATGCATATCACTTCATTCATAGATACTGACAGCTTTAGTGTGAGTGTGAGGGAACTGTGTGGCACTACAACAGAACTTAAACTGGAGGAGAACTATTCCAATCAACCAGGCAGGACGGCTGGAGCAGCCGTGATTCTCATGTGCATCGTTGCCACTGGAACTGAAGAACCGAGGCTGTTGCACCGGGCTAACCTCCATATTCCACTTGCTGGTAATGATTAGCGTTTATTTCCTTCTTTTAGCAAGAACCCACGGCAAAAGATATCTTCTCAGTCCTCAAGAGAGTGTGACTGTCACTGTAGCAATAACCACAATCCCCATTTTATTCTGAACTGGCCAAATGACCACAGCAAACACTTTAATGTCCGTTCTACTCCAATTCTAGTTCTGGCATCACGACCGTCAATGCCTAATGTAACACACTAGCTTTCAAAGCAACAACCAATACAATGGGGTTGACTCTGATCATACAGCTCACAGCAATCAAGTCTTTGCAGCTGTATCCACTGCAGAAGTCCTACTCTTTGCTGTATGCAACTGTGCAATGCCGCTGATAGTCTGGCAATCTGTTATTTGAGACAGTTCAGTTCAGTATATGGGTCTGATTCACAGCCCGTGACAAAGCTATGTCATAGCAGTGGCCGAGACAAAACTAATCATGAGAGGTACCCAGTGTGCGTAGATTCTACAATGGCTATATCCTCTATTGATAAGACATGACAATGTGTCGAAATAAAAAGACAGATGCAATTTCACCACTGACCCGAAAGAAAATAAGAGCAGTGAGTAAAACAGGTTCACACTAAAGTAGTATTTACCTAATCCGGCTGGCAAACTGACCATTCAGTACTGACACGAACCATGGTCACTTTCAGACTGGATCCTCCATGCCTGACATCAGCATACGAACAAATTTAAAACCCGATCACAGAGATGTCATTCCCTGTATCTTTGCAAACTGTAACTGCTGACGTGGCAGTTATTTTTGTGTACTGGACAGTAACTGAATCTGCTGATGGCATCATAGTTTACTTTCAAGCCGTGCAAACAACCGTATGAATTTAAAAGATGAAACCAGTCAGCCCCCACTGATGATTCTAATTATCAAACGCTCAATTACTGCCCCTTCAAAAACATTCGCAGATGTGAAGCAAAACACACCAACAAGCACGCTCGCACAGGCACACGCGCACACACACACATGTGCTCGCGCAAACGCGCCCACAGCCACAACGAGATGGTAATGAAAACGAGGAGTGAACGGAACAGCGAGTCATGAATAAAACTGACGTTCAAAAGGAAGCAAATCAGCGACGGCGGCGGCAGTGGCAAGAACAAGCATCAAAACAACAACAACAACAACAACAGCAAACGGCAACAACCGCAGCTACAAAGAGAGCGGCAGAGCAAAGCAGCAGACACGCGGCGGGGCGTTTGAAGCGGATGTGCTCATGCAAAGTGGAAGAGGGAGACGGGCTGGACCTGCACCTGGCCACGACTCTGACCGGCTTCCTGCATTGTTCTTGACTTTGCACTCACTTGCTGGCTCGTCAGCCCCTTACCTGACCCCACCACCCCTCCCCGAAAAACCTGTAGCAACCGGTGTGTCTACCTGTCTGTCTGTCTGTCTGGGTGCCAACATTAGGGAGAGGAAATGGGTGAAAAGGGGAGTGGGGGGTGTTTAAAGGCAGCCGGGGAACTCACCGCAGCGCTTGTCTTTGAAGCCTCCATTACCGCGTCTGACACTCTGCCCGGGCTCACCTGATAAGCCTACGAATACACACACACACACACCCGCACACATTGCACATACAAACACACACATACACACACACACACACAGACGGACAAGCCTTACTGGTCTGATCGCACACCGTCAACCACCTAAAAGCAACTGATGAGGAGAGGGCTCTTTTGGATCCTGCCTGAAAAAGTTCCCAAAAATAGTCTAGGCTCCTATTAATGTGACGAGCGAGGCGGTGGGTGGGTGCTTGATTGGATGGGTGGGGTGGTGGGGGGGGTGCCTGGTCCCGCCTTCAGGCTCGAGTGCAGATGAGAGCGTGTGTATCCTTAGTCTGTTAAAACTATATCTGTCTTCCTAAAAGTAAGCGGTAAGAGTTGCATCAGAATCGCTTGAGCATTCAGCGGGTTGGCAGCCATGTGTGTCTGTATATGTGTGTGTTTGAGTGTGTGTGTGTGTGTTTGTGTGTGTAAGAGAGTTTGAAGTGGAACATCAGTGAGAGGGGACAGATGGGTCATTAATTAGCAAGCTGGAGACAGAGATGATTAATACATCAGAACACAGCTGCCTCCCATGAGACCGCAGTGAAACAAACTCCTGTGTCCTGAGTGTGTGTGTGTGTGTGTGTGTGTGTGTCTGCCTCTGTCTTTGAGCGAGTGCATGCATTTGCAAGCCAGTATAGATGAGCGTGTGCAGGCACAAAGCCATGGTGTGCATGTGAGTGTGTGTGTGTGTATGGACAGGCATCTGTTAATGCATACATTTGCATCCTTGTTAAATGAGCATCTACACACACTAAACCTTTGTGAATGTGTGTGTCGGTGTGTGTGTATGTGTGCATAATCAAATTATGTATATGTGACATCGCATGTGCTGTGATCTACGTGTGTGTGCATATATGTGTGTGACGGTGTTGGAAATACGCATATCTGCTTGGGGCTTGTGCACTTGTGCAAATGCATATGCTCGTTTGTGTGTGCACCTCTGTGCTGTGTGTGTGTGTGTGTGTGTGTGTGTGTGTGTTCCTGCATGTAAATAGATGGAGTTCAGGCTGATGTGCGTGTTGGCACTCCCGTGGCTTCAGCCGGGCAGGCAGGACAAGTGGCAGAGGGAGGAAGAAGCAGAGCGACTGTCTACAACAAACTCATTAAAACACACAACAGACATCAAAGAGCGCCACAGAGAGTGAGAGAGAGGGAGAGAGAGAGAGAGAGAGAGAGAGGGAGGGAGAGGAAAAAAAAAAACATTGAAGGGAGAGCGAGAGAAAAAAGGGGAGGGCGGTGGATGAGAGAAGTTGCCGGCAAGCATTTGATGGATGGTGACATGCAGGAGGTGACCAAGATCAACATCAGCCCAAACAGGCACAACATTTTCATAATAGTGTCTGACACGAGGGCTTCAGTAAGAGCTCATCCGAAAATTATATTTAGGTCTCCGTTTTGGTGCAGACGTCTATTCAAAACGTTTGCTGCGGACAAGGCGGGAATTGAAAAGGGACAAAGGAAGTGAGAGAGGTGGAGAGAGAGGAAGAACGATCAGAAATGCAGGGAAGGGAAATAGATAAATAAATAAATGAAAAAACAGGAGAAGTGAGTGATGAATTGCATCTCAGTTGCATGAGGCACACGACGGGGCAGGCAGGGGGATTAGCATAAGGAAATGCGTTCATTCAGTCATTCAGCAATGGATGTGCCATGCCCACGAGAGTGAGAGAGGGTGAGAGCGAGAGAGAGAGAGAGAGAGAGTGAGAGAAAGAGAGATGATGGAGGAGGGTGATGGGATGGAAGCAGACGTGAGGCACGTGTTGAGAGGGGGCAGCCTGGTGAAGTGGCTCCGCTCGGGCCCGACCTCTAATATATTTCTCGCTCTCGTCTGTCATTCTCCGCTCCCGTATTATCCCTCTCCTTCTGTCATTCTCAATTTTTTCTGTCCTCTTTGGGGCTCTTCTCTCTCTCTCTTTCTCTCCTTCGGTCCTTATTCTGTCCATCTCGGCACAGCCACAACTGCAGCTGCTGACAGCCCATCATGTTGGGTTAGATCATCACCCAGTCACACGACTTCACAGTGTCGAGGAACTCCTGGGTCTCCCTTGTCTAAAGACCATCGTGGTTCGTTTTGAGAAAGGATAAATAAATAAGAATCTAAAAAAAAAAAAAAAAGCTAATTTCAGCTATTACAGCAGCCACTGTCTGGGATTAGGTCAGGAAAGCTACTCTCAAAATCAAAAGCGTTACAAATGCTGCCTCAAGCCGTATTCAGTGCTGAAATCCTCTCAAATGCACAAATTGACTATTTGCAGCCTATTTTCAGTTGTTTGTGCTCTCGTCAAAATCTCTGCAATATGTAATTAAATGATCAGCTAATTCACAAAATGGGTTTATTGCAAACAATCTTCACCCAAAATGCCATTTTGTCTGATATTTTATATTAAAATCTTCCTTTTTTTCTTCAAACAAGGTAAAAAAAAATCTGGGGATGAGATACTTCTAGAGATTTCCTTCTTGTTTCCAAGGTTGATCAGCTTGTTTTCAGAGTTTTCTTGTCATCTTCTGGATACTAGCGGGCTGATCTGCCTTATTCTGCCTTGTTTCAATACATTTCAACTGAATTAAGATCCATTTCCATAAGAACTGTTCCGGTGAATAAAGCCTAGCCTCCCATGGGTGCTGAATGACGACGTATCCTACTGCGTCACTATCGTCTGCCTTTGGCTCCAGGCACCCGGTTTGTTTGCGAAGCACATGGCTGTGTCAAGATTTGCAGAAACGGACAGACACCTGTCTCCCGGTCGTACCATTATTTGCATATTTGAGACAAAGCAATGTCATGTTTTTGTCCTCTGTCCACCTGTACCTGTTATACGCACGCATCCTGTATTTATTCAGCAAACATGTTCTGTTTTTTTCAAATCAAACATTTATCCACCTTGAGTGAGCATAAAAACTTTTAGTTGCATTTTGGGGACTGTATGTTTCATTTGCTGTTTCCATCAAGCATTTTTTTTATTTAATACAGCAACATGCACATAAAAAAGGTTAATGGAAATGCAGTGTCTGTGCTCCTGTCAGTAACTGTGACACATTAGCAATTGTGAAATCTAGGTCCTCTCCTTATAGTGTATGTGTATGTTACAGTGTAATGTGTTACTCCCCGACCCGAGGCATGGGCTGAATTCATTGTTCCTTCGCTACAGGAAAGTTACACTAATTGTATCTCAGGTCAAACTCAAGTTCAGGAACACAGTCTTCGAAAACAGAAAGAGTCAATGAGATAAGGGAACATAAATGTTAAGAAATCCCACACATCAGAGGCAAAGGCTGACTTCTAAATATGAAGAAGTGCTTGGTTTGGGAAAAAAGAAAAAGAAAAAGAAAAAAAAAAACATTACACAGGCTTTCATGCCGCACTGCAGCTGCTGCCTAACAAGATGACAGTGTCCAGTGGCTGAATCTGTGGGTCATTATGACAACATGCCCACAAAAAACACAACCACCAAAACAACAAAACTAAAGCCAGAGGCAAAGTATCTGACTTCAAAGTCTTTTTTTTTTGCCTTTAATTACTGTGGAATCCTCCCCCATGTGCAAGGAAAACAAAGAGAGAGAGACAGGGAGAGGAAAAAAGAGAGAGAAATGAAAGAAAGAGAGCGAGAGAGAGAAATAGAGAGATTAAACTTGAGAAAGAGCGATAGAATTTGGGCTGAACGAGCTCACTTTACAGCTGTTGTTAACAAGAGGCTTTTCAGAGCCAGGACATGTCAGTAACACGAGCCTTCTGGGAAATAGGGTTTTTGTCTGAGGATAATATTCCATAGGGCAGAGCTCCTGAGACCATTCACATTGGAGAGGCCGATAACAAATGGGGAGTCACGGCTGTCTCATAACCTGCTGGCTGGGGCCCAATTAATGACGGCTGCAGGAATGTTTAAAACGGGCCAACACGTTAAGACTTTCTGTTTGGATCCCGCAAGCCACGGCAGCTCATTTGTAAAAATTTGGCTTTGCACGTTGGCCCGGGTCACTCAAGGCCAGAGTGTTCCCCCCGTTCCCCTAAGGTGACATGATGGCACTGATGACAAGTTTGAAATGAAATCTCCGACACTTAACAGTAAAGTTCTCTCAGTTTTTGTGCCCGAAAATGTGGAAATGCTGAATGCGATGCCACAGAGTAAAAGCATATGGTTGAACTGTAAGCGAACTCGTGTGACCTTCAAGCTATAAACGAATGTGAATGCGAATGTTCAAAGGATGTCGACACAGCGGGGGACCCGGAGCAAATGAAGGCAGAAAGCTGCGAGATGCCTGCTTTCACTGAAGACTTTCTGGCTGAGGAATTTCCACAAAGTTGCTCTGAAAGGAGAAGGAAGCAGGAAAGGGCAAGGAAGGACAAAGTCTGCTGGCTTACTCAACCTCTCCCAGGACCTGGGCTTATGAATCCCAACAGCATTTTTTCCCCAAGTCTCATTATGCGAAAAAGCCATCGTAAATGTACACAAATCCAGTAATAATTCCAGTTTCTGCCCACATGGGAGGATTAGGATCAAGGAAGTTCTCAGTAGGTTTGAAATGGAATAATGAATCATCGTGGCGAGTGAACAGTGGCGAGGAGGCCGGAGACGAGATGACATTTGCTTCTCTGTGCGAAAGTCTCTTGGAGATCCTGCGCCTGTCTGTGCTTTTAGCCTCTCAATTATTTGTTTGGGTCAGGAAAAGAATGACCCGGGACGACTAAAAACTAGAACAAAGGGTAGGGAGAATAAGACGGAGGAAAAAGCCCCACTCAAAAATACAAGGAGGCACCAAAATGGATGCTGGATAAAGCAAAAACCACATCGCCAAACATTTCCCAGCCTTATAGAAACTTCGCCTGGAAAATTCAATATCAGATTAGACACTAAGGACGGTGCGATATATGAATATAAGGAAATGGGAAATTAATGCTGTAGATTAGGAAGGATAGAGTGAGATGAAGTGCGGGTTAGCACAAAACAGAGATACGGGTTAATGCGCTTAAAGGAGCTTTCTGTTCCATATATGCAGCCTTACACTGAATTCTTGGTGGAACAGTGCATATCAGTTTCATGGATTAATATCGAGCGAGGGATATAACACCATGTATGAGTGGCTTGGCTAGTGTTCAATATGGCCAACATCTGCTTAAGGGAGAATATATATATATATTTTTTTAATGTGTGCTTATGCATGTGTTTTTGGCTTTATTTATCTACATAAAGGTGTGATGCACAGGAATTTTAAACATCAATAGATCAAATTAACTGCGATGTCTTGGTATCATAAATGAGATCATGGTCAAGACAAATGCCTCTCAAAGTTAAGACCACGATTTCCATGAACCCACTGCAGCAAGTTGCAAAGGAGATCTTGGTATTTGCTCTGTCGGTGCTGAAAGAACAGCATCGCCCTCCTGTTGTTGCAGCTGACCCTGAAAAACGCAGCCAGTCAGTGCTCTTAGTGACGCCTTCATTGGTTTACAGGAATTATACTGATGTGTCTTGAACAGACAGTGCAATTAATGTGGTAGTGATTTACCGATGCAGAACGCGCAATTCTATCTTATCATCTTCTCATTTCTCAGTTTATACATGCTCATTTCTTTTCCCCCTCATCTTTCTTCTTCTTCTTTTTTTTTTTTTTTTTTTTTTTTGTACCACTGAAGAAAATAAATTGAGGGAATGGAGGGGGAAAAAAACATGCTTTGTTTGTTTGTGTGCGACAGCTGTTCTGCTCGGTATTACACAGCGAAAGGTGAAACAATTATTTGGGAAAATGTAGGATATCTGAACACTTTAATCTGTGGCAAAACAACCGTCAAACACCAGCGCTGGAATGACACAAATAAATGTAACTTGTAGGTCAGGAGAAACATCCGCATTCACGTTTATTAAGTGGTGATTCTGCTGTGATTTCAAATGCCAGAGAATTTATATGAAAAAAAAAAAGAGAAAAGACTGAGTATACACCTGTGTCTCTTCGCTCAAGCCTCCTCCTCCTGAATGCATGTTTAATGAGCTGAGACATCCTTAAAGATGGTGGACAGAGATCGATTCCTGGGTAACAAGTTGGAGGACAGAGGAGTGAGGAGATGAGGAGGCACAAATTTAAGAGATGAGAAGCGCCTCCTGTCTCTTCCCCCTCCGTCTAAGAGTCTACGTCACGGCAGGGCAGACGCCGGTCCAGGACAAAATCTGCTAAGCCCTGGGCCTGCAGGCCAAAAGCTAAGCTAAACCAACCATGGCCTGCTTTGTTATCTCTCCTATCATGCTCTCTTTTTGACTCCGAAGATGGCCTTTCTGGCTTAGTGTCGCCACTTCCTCGGTTGCTGCACCCGCTCACTTCACCCATTGTGATTTTCAGGAACATAGGAGGTAGAGCTTCTTTTAAAAATTAGAGGAAGCATCAGATCTTGAGTCCGACATGGATTTTGTTGCCAAAATCCATGTCCAGTCCTTTGCACAGTTGAAGAAATGGGCAACATGGCTGGTGTGTGTGAGGTTTATTGGTTTACATCGTTACGTCTCAACAAGTCTCCACAAAGACACATACATTAGCTTTAGGATTAAAGCTAATGTATTAAAATTATAATTGTATTATTATTTTATTGTATTTTATTATTTTATTTTAATATTTTTATATATTTTATTTATTCTATCCTATTTTGTTTCATTATTATTATTATTATTATTATTGTTATTACTATTATTATTTTACTTTATTTTATTTTATTTTAATTGATCTTATCTTATTTCATCGTGTTATCCTACTGTGTTTTTAACCTTTTTATTCTGCTTCTATTGTGTTATCTTGTGGTGTTTTATCTTGCTGTGCAGCACTTTGGAAAACCTTGTGTTTGTTAAAATTGTGCTATATAAATAAAGTGGATTGGATTGGATTGGATAGAATAGTTAATATGTTCTACAACCGCATAGTGCAGGTTTAAAATACTTATGTAAGCCAACTATTGTAACTATTTTTTATTGTCCACAGAAAAGATGAAGACAGCGGATCGACAGTGGAGTCACAGGGCTGACATCACATTCAAATAAATTGCTCATTAATTAGACCAAGATGTCATCCTGTCACAAATGTGCCATGGCACGGTGCAGAGTCTGCACTTGTAATGGATTCAAAATGAAAATAGTATTTCCACCATGTACGACCGGCTTGTCATAACAGTTAAACACAACCAATAAGTCTTGATAAATGTGGAATTTACAAAAAGAGATTTTGATGTCTAAAGTGAGATCTAACTCATTTAATACATATTTCTGTTTCGGTAATCTATCCGGCTTTATCTGTTTGAAACTGCTGCAATTCTTATTTGAACACGGCGTCTGTGTGGAGTCCTCATCCATCTGTTGATATATGAACTCCTCCAGTCCCAGACACCAGAGCCCGTCATATAAATCAACTGCTATGAGTGCATCTTTCTTTTCTGGAATTGTTTCATCATCTGAGTGCAGTACATAACAAATCCTTGTGATCCACATCGAGCCTTACCCACAGCAGATGATATCATTAGCGTCTTCAATTGTAGCTGTTGGCTAGATATAAAATATTCCTGTCCACAAGGCTCTAGCTGCGGCCAACCACCGTGACTCCCAACTAAAGACATTATCATCGTGATGGTTCGGCTCGGCTGCTCGGTGGACATGGAGGGAGAGGCACAGCTTTGACGGAATAGCAACAAAGCTCTGAATGCAACATCAGTGTGTGAGGGCGATGCATAGCGTGCACGAGATTATATGGAATATTGATGGCGGAGAAGTCAAAAGAGCCGGGGAATACAGTTTGTCTGAAGTCTGAAGTTGATTTGGATGACACTGTGAAAGTAGCTTAATGAACAACTCTGACAGTGTGCTAGAGAGTCAGATTTAAAGGAAAAACATATTAGCGCTGACCATGACAGCTATTGGTTATAACACTATTGGGTCCATATTGCTATATTTCCCTGATATTCAACAATCTGGAAGAAATCCATCTTGGAAAAGACTTAAACTGTGATTTCTCCACTGAAAGCAGCCTCATCAGCCCAGAATGCAATAAAGCCACAAGATACGTGACATTTTGAGCGCCACATTTTGATCAATCTGGGAAACGCAAGAAATCAGTGGACAAGGGAAGATGGGCACACCAAAAAATGTATCAAAAAACAACTGAAATGCACTCAACACTATAAACTGATGACATATAGCAGTATTCAGCGCAGAATGGTGGATTGCTCGGTGTGACGCAGGAACATGTAAAGGCTTCTGAGGTGCTCAAAGGAGCTGCGATGAAATGTTACACATCTTACAGCAGGTTCTCAAAAATCTCAAATATTTATTGGCAGCAGGATGGTGTAGTCAGCAGGGAGACCACCCAGGTTCAGTCCCTCATGTCAGGAAGCATTTGTTTTCCTGAAGCAACACAGCTCCAGGGACGCCGCTCTGTGGTTAAACCTGACCCCTGACCTCCGTGTGGAATTTAACTGGGGGTCTTTTTTTTCCCCTACCAATATCCACTTTAAGATACATCTGACATGCAGCGTTTTGAGGTCTTTGAGTAAACTGTAGGTGTTCTAGGTTTTCTCCCTTTCATAATAGAAGAAGGCAGATGACTTGTGACCTGAAGTCTTTCACAGAATTACTCCCTGCATCCGTCTGTTGCGGCATTTGCATTTTAGAGCGGCGCTTGGCTTGACACACATCAAACAGTTGGTAAACAAGAGACTTCCATTACGTCTGGGTGGATAACTCAAGACACTGAACAAGGGTAAGGCGGTGGTGCAAGAAAAATGCAAGAAAGGCAAAGCATGACCTTAGCTTCCAGCTGGTCAGCCTGAGGTACAAAATACTCCCAAACTCTGTTTAGGCCTGCGATGCCTTTCTTAACACCTCTTCCGCCCTGCCATGCCCATTGGCTTTCTGTGTGGCTGGGCTTCGTTCAAACACACAGAGCTTTATTTTAAATTCTAGTAGAGATCCAGACACCAAATATATCCTGCTGAATTACAGGGAAATGTGTATCAAATGATGCACAACACGCCTAGATATTTTCTGTTTAACACAGTGGTGCAGCCATAAAACAACGGCATCTTGGATTTGAATAGTTCACTCAGTTTTAGAGTGATGTAGCGTCAATGAAGTGTTGCCGCCAGCAGATACAGAATATGAATGTGACATTCTCATACAATAAAAAATGTGGGGTTTTTTTTCTCACTCTGAAGGTAATTAAAGGGAGATTTAAGGGAAAATCAGAGTTTAACTTGCTCCTCAAAAGAGCAAAACAATTTTGGTGTCTCAGCAGGGAAAAAGACCCAGATTCAGGGTTTCATGGTGGTGTCGCTGGTGGTCTTACAATGCAGCGCAGGCGGGAGGGGCCAGCGAACCAGCTGACCTTGTTTGCAGTAGACATTTTATCACGAGTTAATGCAGATCATGCTACTGGGTAAACATGACAGTTAGACAATGTGTGGCTGCTGGACATATAGGCCACGTGCTGTGCGTGCAGAGCTACTGTTTTGGTAGCATATTACTAGGCTGAGCCACCACAGAGTCTTTCTGCATAAATTAACATTTCTCTAGCAAAATGAATTCAGAATGCTCCTGAAGAAGGCAACAAAATGACAAAGAGACTGCACAATCACTTCAGCTCCCATGGTGTTATCCACACGAAAACTAGGTTTATTATTGTTGCAGTGTTGGGCAAATTTGTCCCATATAGCAGAACACTTACATTTTTGATTATATCGCGTAACACACATGACTGGGGGTATTTCTTCAGCTTTCCTGCACTGTGAATAGTTTGACTTTTTCTGAAAGTGTATGAGTTAGAATAATGGACACAGTGTGTGACAGTAATGACACGGCCCAGCTTGTTAGGCAGCATTTCCACGGCTTGTCAGTGAACTCCTGTCCTCTGTGTGCACCTCCCACGGCACCAGCTCCAAGAGGCAGCCTGCAGCATGATGAGGCTCACTGTCCCCTTCTCCTCCTGATTAGTTTCCATTACAAATGGGTTTTTTATTTGCAAATTAATTTGGCCAAAATGGCTGCTTGGCCACAGAAACAGGGAGAGAGGAAGAGTATAAGACAGACAACTGCAGAGACAGAGAGCCGCACATAGACGGGCAGCACACAGCTACATTTCATTGGCTGTAATACAATTATCTAGCTGGCGGCTCATCGGTATATTCATATGACAGGGTTATTCATTTTGTGTTATTTCCTAAAATGCAATAATGGTGAGAGCAGAGTGTCATGTCTGAGTCATTCTGACTGATAGGAAGCCTGAGGCCGTTGTTTGGCTCGGTGTAAGGTTCCCAACCTCTCTGACTCATTTCAGTAATGAAAGATGTTCACCAAACACCATCATAGCTTCAACAAAAGCACTCCTATGAATTTCCATCCATTTAGTTCTGCAAAAAAGCCAACCTGAATACCCCTCTTATTTAGTCCTTTGTTCAAGATTCTAGCTTACAGCGTGAAGTGGAGAGAGATCTTTTTCCCCCTTTTATGGCAATATTGCTAAACCATGCAATTACACTACAATATCACCAGAGGTGAGATATGTGAATGACAGTATAATAGTTGGAGCACAGTCGGTAAACAGAGTCGTAAACCTGCAAAATGTCGAGCGCAGCACCATGGAAAACAGCAATCTGTTTCATCTGACTGGGACATCAATCTTCAGAAAGTGTGTGATTTCAGAAAAAAAAAAAAAAGAAAAGTGAAAGCCGAGTTTATAATTCAGTGCAAATGCAGAGTTGCAAAGACAGGTCTGCAGTATCTTCAGGGGGTCACAGAGACGTGCTTCCCACATCCTCACAAATATGACTGTATAATGAGAGCCGCAGCTGACACACGGAAAACAAGTGGTTGCTGCAATAGATGTTTGCCAAGAGAAAATAGACAGCCTGATTGGTCAGCTGGACGTCAAAAGGGCAGCAAAACCCAGAGCTGAAGCACAAAAGCCCTGTATGCTTTGTATCTGTAAACAATGTGGATGCGTGCACAAGCAAGTAACTAGCTTCATTCTGGTTTTCACCCCTGCTGGAGCCAGAGATTTCAGAGGCATACCAACCTCTCTCTATCTGAGGCTCGCCGCAAGGAGACAAATCGTATTCCACAAAGTTGCTTGCATGAAATAACCAAGTAAAATGGCAAAGCAATTCTGTAATATAGACCTAGCTGCTGTCTAGGAGGGCCACACCTTGGCCAAGAGGTTAGCACAACAGTGGGAAAGGCTCAGTGCTCGTAGGTGTCTGGTTAGCTGATATCATCCAGGAGCAATGGCTGTGCAGAAACCGAGGCGTTGTTCTCACTAAGCCTTCCCTTAAGCCCTTAAGTGCCGTGGCATCCGCCCAGAGTGAGAGAGACAGACAGAGGGGTGGAGCAAAAGAGGGAGAACGAGGCAGAGAGGTAGGCTGAGATGATGTGGGGAAAAATTGCAGAACACTTGGCACAAGACGAGAGAGTGAATACAGGAACGCAACCAATTTTCCAGTGTTAGTCAGTGCTGATTTTTCAGTGATAATCACATGGAGCTGACAAGTGATGACTGGAGAGTTGTTTGTCCACTCATGAAACAGAGATGGCTCTGGGGAGGATGTTCAAAACTATCAAATGTGTTAAATTATCTCTGCTGGGTGTGGGCTTGTGTAAACACTGGCACGGTGTTGATTTTTACACTCGCAGGGTATAAAAGATCACTTTCAATGCAAACCCCTCCTAGTAAATTTTTTGATGCTGAAGAGATACTGACATTACAACCTGAATCTTCAAAACCTGTGTAAATATGCCACGGAAATGAAAGTGAACTGACCTCCACAGTTGCCACCTGCATTGTTTCGTGAGATCAGGACCTCAGCATCTTTCTGCTATCAACTGAAAACAATACTGATATCAGATTGAAATTTAATGTATGTTTTGTTGTGCAATAACTATGAAAATCCTGTGCTTGCTTGTTTTGATGCTGAACTCGGCCACCCTCTGCATGTCGCCTCCGTCAAACACTCTTATTATCTTTTGTCTTAAAAACTCACTTAAATCCCACTGGTCCCACTGGGGGTTCGTCCTTGCTGTACAGCTGGGCTTTTTGTTCAAACCCACAGAACTTTATTTTAAATTCAAGTGGAGATCTCAAGGTTTCTGAAGACATCAAATATGTGCTGCTGAATTAAAGCGAAATGTGTAAAAAAGTGATGCACAAGACATCTACATGACTTCTATTTGATGTAATGGTGCAGCCACAAAACAATGGCATCTCAATGACATCTTAAGTGAATATTTCACTTAATGTAACGATGATGTAGCTCCAGTAGAGCGTTGCAACCAGCAGATACACAATATGTTGCACAATATGGAAATAATGTTGTTATTTTTTTGGCCCCGTCTGATGTTGAGTTGGAGGAGCACTGCAAGAGAAAGAAGAGCCACAGACTGCTAATGACAACTCATTCAATTTGGAGTCTGAGATCATTTGCCACTTATGGCATCACTATCATCATCATCTTCATCATAATCTCTCCATCTACATACTGATACATGCGTCAACATGCAAGTGCAATGTCAGTTTGTCATTATGTCTGAGCTTCTTCTCTCTCGTCCTCCAGTTTAAATAGAGTCAGCTTGTTATTGGACTGTTGGGTCTAATTTCACTCGGAGCTTTCTCCTACATTCCTCCAGAATATGTGATGATGATGAGCTAAATTAGCACTACCAATGCCTGTCTGGAATCGTGCAAGGATCATTTACATGACTCCAGAGACAGACAGAAAAAAGGAGCTTAAGAAGGAAAGAGGGGATGTGTGAGACGCTGGGGTGTAGGGAGTACTCAACTCAAAAAGACTGAAACTGCTTAGTCCAGGTAAAGCCATATCTGCAGGCATAATGCTGTTAAAGGCAGGAAACTGACCTTCACACTCCAGTCAGAACTGCAGTCACTCCCTATCTTCTACCAAAAGCTGTAAATTTCTTTTCAAGAAGCACCTCACATCATTGTCTCCTATCTGAATGATCTCACTTCTCTTCGACGCACTCTCAAGTCTCTCTCTTTTCCTTTCATTTTCATTTCACAGACATTCTCTCTTACTTCACTCAGGCTGTATGACCCTGCCCCTTGACCCGATCCCTCACAATCAATTTCTTAGATTTTTGTTGATGTGGGAGTTGAAACTTATTCTCTTCTGTTTCACTCATTTGAAGTCCTTCTGAATGCGTGCAAATGCAAATCATGTTTTCCTTGTATCTCTACAAGAAAGGAAAACTTATTTGGAATATTTTGAATCATATCCTCTCATTGTTCATGATTCGTCACAAGATGAGGAGAATATGCTTTCAATTTCAACCCACTGAAAAAACATGTTAGCATTTCATACTGGAAATAAATCTAGCTGCAACCTAGGCTGCCTTGCCAAGGAGTTGAGACAATGTACAGGAGGTGGCCAAGTTTCACACTAATCCAAATGAGCAGTATTCTCACAATATGATATTATAGCAAACAAACAAACTTAAAAAAAAAAAAAACTTTGGAAATGTTTTGAACTGATATCTGAGACATATTTAGATTAATTTAAATTTTGTGTGATGTTCATATGTCAGAAACGATGGAGATATATGGAGCTATGAGTGACTACAGATGTCGTCGTAGCTTTCATTTGTGGTCGTCATATCATCTATTATCCAACAAAATATTTGTTGGGTACTATTTAGTTCCAATAAAAATGCTACAGTCATGCAAATAAGCCAAGTAGCTGAGGACAAGCAGAACCCTTTCCCATTATGTAATGTGCATCTAGTGGGAAAAAAAATGGAAAAAACAAAAGGCTGAAGTGCACATAATTATTTATTATAAAATGGTCTGTTTTGACAGCTGAAGCCTCACCTGTGGGTTTGCTGAAAGGCTGGCTGGGTAGGAGCAAGGGCTTGCCATTTAGATCCTGAGCACTGATGAGTGAGTCAGCCTGTGTGCTGACATTATGGGACCCCTATTGCTCCTCTTTCCCTCTCTCTCTCTCTCTCTCTCTCTGTCTATCCCACCCCCACTGTCTGCTTTTACTTCCTTGACACGTCTAATCTCTCATCCTCACTCCACTGTCAGCTGCCCTGTTCTCCTCATTTCTTCCGCGGCACCGACTCTCCTCCTCTTGGCCTTCATGTCTCTTCTCCATTCTCTCCATCTGCTTTTACTGCAAAAAGCAAAATAGCTGCTGCAGTCGGAGCCCTGTCACTAAGACTTAAAGTTCTCTCCCCCTCTCAGTTTAGACTCACTCCATTTTACTGCCAAAACAGACATGACTACAATAACAGACCTCAATTAGAGGATTTCAACTTTATCTGAGAACTAGTTCACTCTCCTTTTCCCCCTAGTTTCTCAGCCTTCAAGTTTAAAGGACCAGTGATTTTTCATGTTTAGCATAACATCTACAAAATGTATGCACTTTTTTTCCCAAATCAAGCAGTGATATTTTAGAAAGCAGGTATTGTTTTTCCTGACTTTCTTCACACTTGCAATGTAAAATGTGGGTATATTGTAGTAAATGGGCCAAGCATTCAAAATCACTGGTACGGGCCAGTGTATAATGCCAAATTATTTTTTTTTCCATCAGAAAACAGACCACTAACAGCCAACAAACAGCGAGGCGTCACGTAAGCTCCTTCCATCCACATGACGTTACATCCCCCTGTTGGATTTCCCATTGGTGGATTTCATGGATGCTGCCGTGATGTCTGCAGCCAAGCACCCTTGAAACAGGAACAATAATCTGGTGTGACCGACCGCCTCCCAACCACATCTGGTTTCCTTCCTCTTGTCAGCTTCCAGAAAAACCCTCCAGAGAATACGAGCTGAGACCGAAATAGGCGCGCTACAAATTCTTACACAAATGAGACAAAAATGTAAACATTCATCGGTATCACGGGACACAACAATGTGGGGGTGGGGACGCTGGAGTGTGATGCGACATGATTAGTCATTTTCTTTTCAGAGGGAGGAGGGTTCAGAGGCAATGGAGTGCCACTTCTCTGCAACCATGGGAGACTGGTGCTGGCAGACTCACACCGAGTGGGTCACACTGCTGCACAGCACACACACATACACACACACACACACGCTGTCTTAACACTTGGACACACACACGCCACAGCGTGAGCTCAATTTCAACTTGAGGTGCTGCTGCATGTTTGAGCTCATCTTTGAACAAACACATGAGCACTGACTCACGATTTAGGAGGAGAAGGAGGCAGGCAGCAGGCACAGCCCTGACGTGAACTCACTCCAACTGCACTGCCACTGCCACCGCCACGACGACAGACACCACTTCCAGCTTCTGCCTATCTCAAAAACCCTCCACTCTTGAGTTCGGCTTATCTCTTGGCAGCGCTCAGCATGGTTTTCATTTGAAATCTGCCACAAGTATATTCCTCAGTTCCCTTGCTGCTGGATTAAAAACCTTGCATCTCCAGAAACCCAGGTTTTGGGCCTTTAACTGTCTAATTAATGGCCACATATAGCTGAAACTTTCCACTGGGTGCTCCACGGAAAACGCTCCGTGGCCTGGAGGTATGAAACTTACTTAGCTGTGGCACATAAAGGCCAAATGACAAAGCACCATACCTGGAGTTAGAGAGGGAACCAGCAGCTGTATTGTTGCCGCTCTTTCAGCAGAATTGAACGTGGTAGTAGATAATGGCTTCAATAGACCTGTGTGAGACAAATGGGGATATTTCCCCCAGAAGCTTTTTATCTCGTCCCCCCGCAACCCCTGCACACACACACACACACACACACACACACACACACACACAGTAACACCCTGCTGGTTCCCTCCAGGCTTTCAGAACAGAAAAAGATCCCCACTCTCATCTGAACAGGCTGAATTAGGCAGACAGACGTGTACACGCTCACATGCAGGACAAACACACACACACACACACCCCTCCGCCTCCCTTCCAGTGGTCAGCAGCAAGACAGAGTGTCTCTATTAGTATCAAAGCTGCTCTGTCAATGTAACAGATGGGTTTGCCACTTCTCAGGGGGGGTGGTGAGACTCTACTCTGACTGTACTGTAGTCTACTGTACCTTGCCTCATCTAATTGGACAGCAGAGCGCATGGAGCGAGCCAGTAAATCATGTCACTATCATGTATTTATAGATGAGGTCATGTAACACTAGCGCTGATGGCAGCCACATAACATCTATATATGACCCCTGTTACCATGCCAGCTGTTGGCAGGATGCCAGAGGAATGAGATGGACACGGAGCAGAGCGAGGAGTAAAAGAGAGATAGAGAGAGAGAGGGGGAGCGAGAGAGGAAGTGACAACGTCATTATCGTTGCACGCATAGAGACGCTGACATCTGCAGACATATTGCTTTGAGTGTGGCCGTGACACGTTACAGCGCTATTGATGTGCATGCTGAGGATCCCCGACAGCTCCTGATGCGCTCGCGGAAATAAGAAATCTTCAGGGACGACAGCCGCGGCGCAAAATCACATAACCTCCAGCGGTGACTCGGGTTCCCTGCCATGCATTCCTGATTTGGCCAGACACCAGACTTATAGCGCAGGGAACCACTCTGGACAGTGTCTCTGACAGTAACAGTGCTCACCACAAACAGCAAAAGCAAATTCCCGGCATTCCTGGAATTCTGCGTGGTTGGCTGTTTGGCGTCGACCTCAAGGCCAGACATTCTTCTCTGCGCGACTCCCCGGGCTGCTGAACTTCCTTTTCGAAACCCAATCCATACAGAGACGCCCTGGGATGCTTTTGCAGAGCGGCATCATCGCAGTCAGATCAGAGTAAACTTCAGCGTCATTCCAAGTACATTGCATGCACAAGAAATTAGGCTCGGATATAAGTGTTTACGTCGAAAATTACAGTGATGTCACACCTGCGCCTCCCACCCTCCCAAAGTTTGGTTTCATGCAATAAATGGGTCACCTGTATGCCACCTTTAATCAGCTTTGTTTTCTGGGATTCAAAGATCACACAATCATTGAAATTCCACAACTATAATCGTCCCCCTTGCAGAATTGAAGAAATGAATCCCTATAACAGATATTTTCTCCTCAGTGAGGGGGGACTAGAAGAATGAAGGACTCAGCAATGAAAAAATATGCAATTGCATTAGTTTGACAGTTTAAAGGGTTTCATGAGCGCTGGGCGGCTGTAGTCGCCTGAAGGGAAATCACTAGAGAGGATGTGCAGGACTGCCACCCAGAAGTAAAGGTCTTGTGCGTGTGTGTGTGTGTGTCGGTATTTGTGTGTGTGCGCGCACGCGTGTGTGTGCTTGTCTATGTGTGTATGTGGATTTATTTTTATACTACTTTTATTTTTTCTTCAGGCAGGTCAATTAAGGGCAGATTTGAATTTATGTTGATAGCTCAGCTGGAGGCGTTTTCAGGGTTACAATTTGTGTTCTGCCTCTTGTGTGTGTTTGTGTACATGAGCTTGTGTGCATTTCATGTGTAATGTTAAGAAAACAAGTGAATGCATGAGCTGTGTTGCTGCTTGTATGCGCGTGTGTGTGTGTGAGCCAACTGAAAGCACTGTATCCTATTGTATGGATGGTGTATTTATACATGTGTATATGCATTAACTCAGACACACACGTGTCCGGGATGGAGTCTGGTGACTCCTGTCACCACTGTGCTGGGCAGAGAGGATAGGTGATGTGTCCCTTTTTAGAAGCCCATAAAAACGGCCCTGCATGCTATAAAGCATGCATCAGCGCCCCCCTCTCTCTCTCTTTCTCTCTGTCACTCTCTCTCTCTCCCTCCCTCCCTCCCTCATTGGCTTTAAGAGGGGGACATCGAGGCACAGCACTGTTAACCTGTGTTCTCAATCTCTCTGTCACATGAAATGAACAAGCTCCCGGGGAGCTGGAGTTTGCAAAGTCAGTCCATGGTCATATTGTCCTGCCGCCTGCTCCTCATCTCACAGAATTACAGCTGTTTGACACAGGATGCGGAGCAGAGCGATCGCTCGAGCACAACGGATTTGTGCTGCATTTGTGTTCGAGTCTGACTTTTTTAATGCATTCAAAACAAAACAAAGAGCTGGAAAACAAATCCGCATGACAACGCTAAAATAAAGTGGACAAGATCACAGAGATACAAGAAAAATACTCCAGCACAGACTTACAAATTTGAGCCCTGTCAGCTATTAAATATTTATGTAACCGCAGACTGTACGTCATCTAAAAATATTTTGAACTATTTACCACTGAATTTTTAATTTGTATTTGACCAATCACCTGTTTACATGATACAGGCTTTATCTGCAAGAGCACCACCTGTGTGAACCTGGAAAATGGCCTTGAGGTGGGCAAAAAAGCTTCACTTGGGTGAGACCATTGCACAACTGTTCTGCAACCACCTTTGATTTACACCAAAGTGACACTTGGGCACTTGGGATGTTTATCCCACATTTGGTACATTTTTCCCGCAGCCTTAGTCCCAGCCTCGTAGGTCCAAAAAACTCTGGCTGACTGCTAGATGTTGGCTTTCCCCAGGAGACCAGGGTTCACTTGTGGTCCAGGGTTCATGCAACAGATAGATTCATGTTTGCAGAATAGTGTTATAACTCAAAAGAGAAGAGACTTGGTCTAAAGGCCGGCACTAGTACTGGCACTGGTATTTTGTCCAAACTGACTGAAACTACGCTCCAGATCTTAGATTGTGGACCGTGGATGACACTTGCAGTACACACATCCATGTTTGTGGCAAAAAAATGATAAAGTATCTATAAAACGTAGTTCCATTTTTTTGTAAAACACAAATTCAGTGAACGACAACAGCCTACACTCTATGTGTCTGTATCAAAGTCATATTAGAGTTTTATGGGCTGTTTGTGTCTTACAGCCCAAACTCCCCTGCCTCCCTACACTATACGTCACTGTCACTGTGGCAGATAATGGGCTATGTGTGTGTGTGTACATGTGTACGTGTTTGAGGAAATGGAGATTCATAGGAATGGAATGCAATGAGAAACATCTCTATCCAAGACAGCTGTGTCTGAGATGGAGCAAGATTGATGGGAATGGTTGGGGAGACTGGAATTCTCTCCGGCCAGCCAAAACAAGACAAAGACGCTTAGAAATCCATTTCCACAGCCGTCCACTCACAGCGGCCTGAGGGCTGGGCCCTCTCGCTCACAGAACAGACCTTCTTTATCACGGCTTTCATGCTGCAGTGATTGATAGAAAGTCAAAAGTAAAGATGGGAACAATTATATGCTGGAAAAAGGAGTAGGCAGGGTGATGTGATGCAGCACCTTAAACTAGGTTCTTCCTATTACAACCTTCAAAAAAATGCCAAATGCTGAAATGCCATTCCTAATGTAAGTTTCAACCTGACAGCCCTGGAGCTATTGCAATTTTGTTTTTCTTTCTTGTAAATCAAATCAATAAACCTTCTGCCTACCCTGTGAAGCAACTTCATACTCATTTTTCCTCTTTTTTGCCAGACTGCCCAAGCGTACATGGCCCTGAGTTGAGCTCTCGGCTGTAGCTAGCAAACTGTCATTCATGTAAGCCAGCTACAAAAAAAATGTTTTCTCTGGTATAATTATAACACAATTGAAAGACGGAAAACCAATTATAAGAGTCTTGAAGAATGACCAGTCATGGACAGATAAATAGTCGACATTGAAAAAGGCTGGGGCTGTTGTTTCGACTAAATTCACCAATTTAACCTGCTGATGCTCCTGTGTTTCCTAATTTCACCCGCCTCTCAAATCAAACCTGATTTGCCACCAGGCTGACAGACTGATAGGCCTTAACAGAGCTGTCATTTTTATCCTTGTCATTATAATGTGCTGCATAAGAATGCTGCGATGGATAATAAATACTGCGTCAGCGACATGAAAGCAAAAAAAAAAAAAAACCTCTGTGCTGTAATGACAAATTTTAGAAGAGACAATATTCATGCAGGTGTGATGGAAAAACAGGTGCGCAACATTGATATCTGAGTAACAACTGTCAGCTATGGCTGTTATGGCCCGCTTCCATTTTTAGATTAGTCATTTGATGTCTCATTTAGTTCAAAGTGCCAACCCTAATCAAAAGCAGAATTATTCTATTAGTGAGCTTTTTTGTAAATGCAAATGATAATCCGCAAAGTTTTCAGAAATGTCTGCTTCACTAATCTCTATCACTACACTAATTCAAACTATACATAGTTTTTTATACACCTGTAACACCCAGGTCTCTAATATACCTTACAGGTCGTGATGCATTTTATGTTTCCTGCAACAGCAGTTTGCTTGAGAACTGGCTAGACACCATGATCAAAAATAACCAGCATGGCTGTGAGCGTTAACAACAGACACTCAACAAAAAAATTAAAGGAAAAAGAAACAGTTTAATCACTCAGAGGAAGGTAGAAGTACTAAAAAGGAAAGGAAAAGTACAGTGAATATCAACATGACCTTCCAAAGATGGAAAGCAGGATGAGGAGCAATGCAGATGTGGCTCGGGTACATTTTTACTATTGTTTCTTAGCTGCAGTCTACATTGACTGTCTTTACGACCAAAAAGCAATGACTGCATATCACCAAAGGTGTCACCAAGTTCAAGAAGAACAAGATTATTATTTGCAGATTATCACTAAAACGGGACAGCTGCACCACATACTGTACAACTACCATTACAACATGAATGTGAGATAAGAAAGCAGACTGGTGGCTTTTCATTGTGGACTTGGAACTATTTCAGAGTCACTGTCCCAGTAGTTTCCCTCTACATCTAATTAAAAGACACTTGAAATCCCTAATACATAGGAGTCTACCCACAGAAGTAATATTAAAACTATGACTGGTGTTCCCTAAGTGCAGCTTGGAGATAACCACCATCCTATTTTAGTGTTGGGGATGAATCAGAGGTCCTTGTAGTCCTCAGGCCCAGTGGAGACGTGCTGTTTGTCTCACACTGGTGTCATTAGTTCAAACTAAGTACCTTCCCCTGGGCAACACGCTGTTCCTGCCTGGCAGCCTCACAACAGGATTCGGCATTCATCACACACACACACATTCACACACAGAGGCAAATGCAAGTGAACGCGCAAACACCAATGTCCATGTGCCAAGCATAAACACAGAGAAGCGGAGAATAGACACATATTTTCAGTGTTTATGTGCGTCTTTGTGAGTGTGTATGGGGGTCCAGGAATTCTCTTGGAAAATGACTGACATTCCAGACTCGTTGTAAATATTCCTGTTACCTGTCCTCTGGAACGATCAAGGCACCTCCAAATTGTCCCGTACGCTGGAACAGCCCTTTGTGCGATTAAAATCAGTTGATTTCACCATCAAGACTTGACAATGTTTTTTTTTTTTTCCTCAAATCCCTCAGAGGCACACTGAAATGTAATTTCTGTATCAACCCTCGCTGCAATGTTTTATGAATTGCATGTGTCATCAATTTCCTCAAATGGAGCCCCCCCCTGCACACACACACACACACACACACACACACACACACACACGTCTTCCCCTCGTATAAAGTGATCTGAGCTGTGAGTTGTTGCAGATTAATATCAGAAAGTGCTTACGCATGAAAACGTTGCAGCCACATAATTTGGCAGTAAATGAAAGGTTGAAATCACAATGCTTGGAGGAAGGTGGAAAAAGAAAATCTATCAACACGGCACGGCGAGTTTCCACTGTTGATTCATGTAAAAATCGCGATGAAAAAAATGTTGTGGTGTGCTGCTGCTCTTTGCCAATTCACCCAGCAACCCACTCTTTTCAATTAGGGATGCAGATTAGAAGATTAGAGGGCTACATATGACTGTTTCATGTGTAAGTGCTCTGCAAATGTAGGTTGTCATCCCGTTTGGAAAAAAAAATGTATATTACATGGCGAACTTAGAGTCTTATGCGATGACATTCAGTCTGGCAAAACTGCAATCTACTCTGCACATCAGTTTAAAGATTCAAAATCACACCCTGAAAAGTAGGACAAAGTATAACAACTCTATGCCATTGTGTGTTCAGTTCGTGTTGGAGCTGTTCTGCATGTATTTAATAATGCATAACACAACTGACTGCCTGTCTGATGGAGGGAAAAGAACAGGGTAGATAGAGTGGTGATAATGAAATGAAGCTAAACACAAGCTTTAAGAGCAGACAAAACCCATGTGGGTAAACAAGAGTAAACATGTAAGGGTGAATAGATACACGCATGGGGGAACGCCACTGAGATCCAAAATTTGTTTTTTTATCATCTGCTTTAGCTGACGTATCTCTCTGCCTGAGTGTCACACATGTCAGAGGCTCAGCTTGGCTTTGCTGCGATGTCAACTCCTTGCAGCTTGATGCTAAAATACACACAGTTCAAGCATTCAAGAGATTTAAGCCTTGTAGAAAGAACAAGAAAGGAAATGTGAGGCGCCTTTAGGAGACAGAACAGCAAGCAAGAAACATTTTGTCAAGGGGGAAGTCAGCGCACAAAGTGTGTGACCTTCTGCACCCAAGAGACGTCTTGTTCTAATGCTGATATGGGAAGCTGGCAAAATGCACTTTGGAAAAAATCAAGCTAAGACCTTCAATTGCTGTTTTTTGTACATGGTAGGGGCATAATACTTACAGATGCACTGTATGAGCCCTCATAAAACACTGCCATGTATAATGAATGAATGAGAACAAATGAGTATTTTTGACTAGTGTCAGCGGTTGCCCCAAATGAGATTTAATGGCACACAAATTATATCAATAACATTTTATGACTGCTGATATGACACATCTGTTAACATTAACAGCCTTCCTGTAACCATGACTACAGTGTAACATGTTTGGGTTTTGAACACAGATATCAATGCCAGTGTTTTTAGGCTAAAGCCAAAAGCCACTATTTTGTGCTGATATGTGCTATCTTTAGATGTGACCATTTTCACGGCATAATGAATAAAATCATTTTGTGTTTCCCCTAGAACTGCATTATTGGCAGGCGAGAAAGCCCTCTGGAAAAAAAAACAAAAAAAACAGTGACCCCATGTGACACTAAAACTCTCCATTAAAAGCCACACTAATAAAATTCTTCATGTCAGCAGCTCCTTGGGGCAGAGAGACCAAAACTGCTTATCTGATGAAAAGAACTCTGGGATAAACGCAGCCTTTAAATGAAGGATTCATTTCCAGTAAACATTATTGAACAAAATAATTGAACCAATAAAATGTGCAAAGAAAATCAAATTTCATTGCAGATTTTACAGACTATTTTATGGCGCTGCGGTCGGGGAGGTACCGCCACATCTCTGCAGTGGAGGACTGGTTGATACCAACTTTATGTTTAGTCATAGAAATCAGTTTCTACTGGACTCGGGGGGCAGTCTACAGCAATGAGGATCACTCCCTCTCTTAACAGTTGCTTAGCGGAGCTGCCTGAAGTGAGGGTAACATGGGTCCAGCCAGTCCAGCAATCCCTGCTTTCATTTTATGGGGAAAGTGAGAAGAGGCATCAGCAGAATGGATAAATTTGTACCACCACTACGCTTCACATATCCACACAAAGCCTGGAGCCGAATGCTGTCGGTTGTATCCCTCCTCCTGCATAGCATCATATCACTGCTGACACCCAGGCTCTTAAAAGCTCTTCACTTCCTTTCTGCATAAATTGTGTATATGGATGATGCAGTGGCTGGGAGTGATTTGATAACAAGCTTTTTTTTTTTTTTTCATGACCCACTCAATTTTATGATGAAGCTGGTGTGACATATTTCCACACCGCATGCATGATGCATTGACGGGGCATGCATGTGTGCCCGAACAAGTACATGCACACATGGACGCATGCGTACACGCAGCCCTAACAGACAAGTTAATGCACGCAGGCACAGAAGCGGCACGCGCGCACACACACACACACACACACACACACACACACTCTAAAAGCCTTCTACTACATCCTTGATGGTTCCGTCAGCATGACTAAGTGTGCTCTATCTCACACTGTTCTCCAGATAGAGCTACGGTTCCCTGTGGCATCACACACTCAGCTCCCAATCGCTCCACACATGTCAGAGCTAATATCATCTGCTTAGACACATATGCACACCCACACGTTCATGCACACACACACACACACACACACACACACACACACACACACACACCTGTAAAGACTGCACATGGATTTGCAGGCTATCATACACTCTCCTACACACTAGCACATAGGCGTACACAAACACACACACGCACACACACACACATTGTAGGTGCTGTGAGTTTCCCTCTCACTGGCAATATGCTGCTGCAGTGCATGGAAGCTTGTGGGCGACTGAAGGCTGAAAGGAATGGTGTTACCTAAAACAAGACAGACTGGCCGGGGGCCAAAAAGGGGAGGAAGGGAAGAGAGAGAGAGAGAGAGAGAGAGAGAGAGTGACAGAGAGAAGTCGGAGAGGAGTGACAGAAAAGCAGGTGCGAAGGATGATGTTTGTGTGATTGCGCGCAGAACAGAAGAAGTGAGAAAAATACGGCGATAGAGCGAGAAGGGAAGAAGGGAGGGAGGGGGTGATTGTGTGTGAGAGATAGAGAGAGAGATAGAAAGAGAAGGGAGGCGTTTCGGTGAGAGATGAGGAGGGACTACTTGACATTGCAGCTCCCACCTAAACAGACTGAATTAATATCAGTGTTTGGGATCGGTGAGACTGTGAGGATCAGTGAGACTGTGAAAAAAAAGGTGGGGGTGCCTATGCTTGTGGATGTGTTTGAATGTATGTGCGTGTGTCTGCAGATAATTATGCATAAATGTGCATTTGCGCATTTGCACATTTGCGTGCGTTTATGTGTGTGTGCGTGCGCGTGTGTGTGTGTGTGTGTGTGCTTGTGCGAACATGCACACGCCGGCCTCTGGCTTTAGCAAAGCAAATGGGTGTAAATACGGAGGGAGTGGAGTCAGCAGCAAAAGCAGACATGATGCACACATCATACAGGAAAGAGTTAGACAGTGCCTTAAGGAGCTTAGATGGAGATGGGGGGGTGGGGGGTGGGAGGGGGGGTGCAGTAGAAGATATGAGGAGGTGGGGAGGGTGGCAGAAAAAGGCTACAGGGATGAAAGGAAAGAACTAGGGCTGGAGGGATTGAGGGGAATGAAGAGAAGGGGAATCACAGAGAAAGAGTTAGAGAGAGGGAGTTAGAGAGCAAAAGGGCTGAGAGGAGAGAGAGAGAGAGAGAGAGAGAGAAAGAGAGAGCAAAAGAGAGAGAGAGGAGAACAGTGTTGTCAGTATGCTGTGACTAGCCTCTTCCAAAACAGGAATTAATCCAATAATCGCTTGAAAATGTTTTGCATATTTCTTCATTCTTCTCATGTACAGAACACGCTATCATCTGGTTTGAGTATGTGTGAGACCCGTCAAGACCCTGGAGACACACACACACACACACACACACACACACACTCACTCACACGCACACAAATCCCATCGCTGCGGGGTTAGTGCATGTGTGACGCCACTGAACACTGAGGATCCGGAGTTTTTAAGTTTATCTGGTGCTTATTTCAAGTGGCACTCTCTGCTCGAGTGTCACGAATGTCAGAAGCTCTGCTATAGGCTTTGCGGCAACGTCAGCTCGTTAGCACTCGACGCTAAAGCACACAAAGTTCAAAACCTTCAAGTGGCCGAGAGCCATCAATTAACTACCAGCACTGAAGTGACAGGAGAGAAGGCTTTTCGTCCGTGTGCTTTTGTCCATTTATCATTCTATTTCTCCCTTCACTCGTGTCCTTGCTTATTCTCTTCTTCCTCAACTAGTTGCTGTCTCTTTCTTTCCGCCTTCGAATTTATCCATCTTGTTCTCTCACGCCTCTTTGAATCCGGGCCTCCTTTCACCTCTCAAAGTACTCGAAAGTAAATAATATCCCTCTTCACGACCTGTCCTCAGAACATAGGAACCCTTACTGTGACCCCCAAATCAATCCCTACAACTGAGGTAATGCTATCTGAGTTCCTGCGGGTAATCAGGGTGAACTTTTGAGGCTCTGATTGGAACATCTCTGATTACTTAACCGCAAACACAAATTACGAAAAGATCACTTTATCAAGAGATTGTTTGGCTAATACCAAGAAGGAAAGCATACTGTTTGTGTCTTCCTATGAATGCATGCCTTGTCACAGTTGACCTTAGCTCTTTCTGCTCAACCAAATGCGACATCATAGCGGCACACCAGTAAAGAATAATGAACATGACGACGGCTCCGGCATCTTTTATATCTGCTCTTTTGTTGCTGTCAGTTGTATGCAGAATGACTAGACACCTCCTGCTTATTTGCATCAAGACCTTGTTCAGACTATTTTACCATGTCCAGATAGTATCCAGACAGATTTCAGAAACCCCAGACAGTGCATAAAAAACACATGAAATGAAATTTTGCAAATTAAATTAAATCCACATTTCGCGGTAGTTTGAAATGTGATTTCAATCAGATTTCTAAAGACGCGTCTCATTCCATACACTTTGGCCACTCAAACAGGTTTTCAAACCGTCTTCTGTATCACTACCAATGCGACACACAATGACAGCATCAAATCCAGAGAGACGGAGGGGCATCAGAGCAGCTCAGCAGAATTCATGTTGCTGCTAGCAGAGCGTTATGGTATGGACAGACTCTGAAATAAATTGTCTACTGGCACTTTGGGGGGAAGCTTCCATACATCTCTCCTGTTTCCGTGTTGGAAAGCTGCGCCACCAGCGTATGTTACCCCAGCAATCCAGGCAGACAGGCGTGTGGTGTCTGGACACACAAATCGGACCTGCGCCCTTGCAAATAACAGTGTGGACAGTCTGCCTTAAAGATCTAATTTGAGAAACAAATCGGATTTGCTGGCAGTCTGAGCAAGGCCTAAGCTTGCTGATCTCAGGTTGTGGTGGAAACCCAAACACACAAGAGGTTAAGGTGCACATATTTCCCCTGGATCCTGGAAGACCCAGGAACTTTGGGCCTAAATCTTTTGGTGGAAAAGCTGCATAAGATACACATGGCATCTAGTGTCCATCCCTAGCAAAGTGTACTCAAATGAACCCCTACCTTCCACTGCGGCATGGCGACCAGCACTGAGCTATGTAGTACCACTAGACATGCATATCACCTGCAGTGTTTTAACACTCTGCTGTCTGCACTACCTAGCTATTCAAGTTGCTCTTCATTTTGTTGATTCAGCTTCTAACAGGAGGTGCTAGATTGCAACAGAATTTACCTAAATGACTTCCTGATGGCCTTGCAAAAGACACTCCAGAAGCAGCAGGTGATGAGATATTCACAGGGACAGAAGAAAGTACCTCAGATGGCAGCGATTTCAATATATTTGAATGTGTTACAACAAATAAGAATCTTATGTGTTGCAGCTTTAACCAGCAGCCTTTCACGCCTATCAAAGTAAAACACAATTACCAAGGTCTGCCAATTACCAGACACAAATGTCCTTGCTACTGAGCAAAGAGGTCTGCTTAACAGCTGCCTGGGGAATTAACTCACTTCCCTGCAGTTTCAGCTGCATTCTGTCATTTACCTTGTTGGCACTTGTTGACATTCTCTCTCCTGAAATACTCACCCTTCCTTGCCTAAGGGGAAGCTTACCTTCTCTCTAACCTGTGAAAAAATAATTTGGTGTCTCAGCACCCAGTGTATATAACATAGCAGGGGAAGGGGATACAAGAGGTCAAAGGTCAAACAGGGATTGGGTCAAACAGAGGTAACTGGGTGCAATCATTTACACAGTGATCAGTGGACAAATATGGTAGGTGACCGCATGATGGGGTGACGCAAAAGTGTACGCTTGTACAGTGGTGCTCTACTTTAATTTTTGTTGTTTATTTCATAAAACAGAGACTGGGCACTGTTACATAAAAAGGGGCAGCAGGTATTTACAAAAACACATAGCAGGTAAATGGATCAGCCATCTGTCTACCACTTTCTATAACTAACTTGTCCAATCAGACAAATAAACCTTAGGATATGATGAAAGCCAGCAAGGATATTGGCGAAGAAGTCACTAGCTTGTTAACATGTTGGAGCAATATTCTTGTTCTTGGAAGGAATCTGGTGCGGTGATGCTCTGGTTGGAGCATGTCCAGATGGTTTCACAAGTCAAACAAAGTTGAAATCGTGAGATCAACTGGCTGTACAAGGTTAGCGCAATAGATCAAGCAGTAACGTCAATTATACCACTCTGAAAACTCAAATACGAGATTTTTTTTTTTGCAATTATTAGTCTGAGGCACTCATGATCAGAGGAAAAGAAAGAGTGCGAGACACATGTCCCCTCTCCTTTAACTTCACATCTCTCATGATTAGCTATGCACAAATAGGGCTTTCTCCACTCCGCCTTTCCATGAGTGAGAGGAAGATTATAAGTTAGCAGGGGCTGCCACTGTCACTGGTGAGCCGAGCTAGGGCTTGGAGGGCTGGTTCCCTCCTAGATTTGGGGTAGATTGGGGGAGTTCAAAGTCAAGAAAGTTCAAAGCCTTGGCTGGGGAACGTTCAAAAGAACCACAGCCAGCCATGAAGTGACGAGGAAAGGAGGGGGAACTTAGCTGCTTAAGCTCTCCCACAGTCTCCAGAGTTCCGACTGGGGTGGCCGAAGGTGAGGGGGGAAAATGTGTAAAAAGGGCAAGCACTGAAAATAAACTGCGCCACTGAGTGTTTAGCCAATAAGAGGTGCGGAGCAAGTGGAATTTCACTGGCATGCTGATGCAAAAATGAAAGGGACAGCATACATTTTGGCAGCGCAAATCATCAACAATGCAGAGTGTTGGATTGCATTTTCCCTGGGATGAAATGGGTGTTGTCACATCAGAGAAGCCACTGAGAACATAATCTCTGTTGTATTCACCTTGGAGACCCAATGAGATGGGTTTTAGTTGCATGGAGAGTGCTGACAACATCTCTTGAATTGTTGCTAACATTGTGTTCGTTCCGCACGCTTCCTCCTTTTAGTGTACAGGCGACAAAAAAGCTCAAATGTGTTTCCATTAAAATTCATGGCTATTTCTCCTCGTAATAGAACAGCGACCAAAAAACTTGCACATATACAATTCTTCTCAACAGATAAAGCCCTGGGACTGCCTGTGGAGTGCGTTCTCATATATCCTTTTCTCTCCCAGCGTTAGTATTCATTTGGCACATTCACACCACGGCTACATTAACATCCATTCGCCCTCGGGATGGCAAACAGCATTGGAGTTGGTGACATCACTGGAACCAAGACTTATTGAGGGAAAAACGAATTTATATCCAGTGTTGGGTTGGAGCTCACTTACTCTCAATCAATAAAAAAAAAAAAAAAAAAAAAAAAATTGCCAACTAAAACGTTCACCACTGAATGTAAAATCGGCTAGTGTTCAGTTGGTTAGCCTATATATTTCAAAGTACACGTCCCTTTTACACACTGGAGTTGTGATTTACTGTTTCAGTGTGACATAAGCTAACAGAGGTACACAAATACGTAAACAGACAGGCACACGCATTTGGATACGCATGTAGACACACATGCAGAGCACACGCTGCTGGTAAAGGGGTCAGCTTTTAGCCCAGCTAATGTTAGCTTTGGCAGCTTTAGGTCTTTAGTGTGTGAATTAGCTCCAGCTAGTGCCTCCCTCTGTTGTTTTTCGCCCTGATTCAGCAGTCCTTGTCTTTGGAGCCGGTCAGCACGGAACACAGAGCCTCTGAAAGCTCAATGGCTACGGGGAATGCCAGCTCATCGACTATTATAATGACAGCCTCTCTATCGCTCTCCAACTCCCTCTGCCCCTTCCCCCTCCATCCCCCTTTTCTCTATTTCTTTCTGTTTCTCTCCATCTCCCTCTTCGGGATCTGTCTCTCTGTCTACCTCTCTTCAGAGAAATGAACAAAGGCTGGAGGGAGTGTGTATGATGGAACTGTGGTTTGGAAAGTTCATAGTCAACAGAAGTGCACAGAATAAATATGCCCAGTGTAAGGATGGATGGGTTAAAATGAAATTTTGCTGTTTGGCAAACTGCAAACAAAGAAATCGCAACAGAGGCTCATTAAGAGGCTCAAAAGAATTTTGAAGCTCAATAGTGAATTCTTTCTTTCTCAGTCCAATCCAGTTTCAGGCTGTGACTTACCTTGCTTTTCTAATGCAGAAGACAAACAACAAAAAAGGGGCAGGGCACATAAAGTATTGTTGATGTAGCCTCACGGCATGCTTTGTGAAATGAAGAGGAAACAGCGCACTAACCTTGAGCTTGTCAAAGCGTTCGGTGAGCGAGGACACTTGGTGCTCTCGATGGCGACCCACCAGCTTGCAGAGGGCACAAATGAGCTGGTCGTCGACCATGCAGTACATGTTGACCTTCTCATTCTCGTGCTCCAGGCAGGTCAGGCCGCGGAGGTGAGTGTCCGGCACAGGCTCCACCAGGCGGTGGCTGGTGAAGGGCTTCTTGTTGGGGTGCGTGGCGCGCAGGCAGCGGTCGCAGTACGACACCTCACACGTCACACACGTCTTGACAGCCTCACGCGGCGGATCCTGCTCACAGAACTGGCAGCTGATGCGCGGGTCCATTGCGGCGACGACAGCTGGGCTGTGATTGGCGTTGGTGTGGTTGCCGTGTGGATGGGAGTGGCTGGAAGTGGCCGGGCTGCCGCGGGCACTGCTTCCACTTGTGCCGCTGCCGCTGCCGCCGCCGATAGTTCCTACAATTGTACTGCTAATGGTGCCGCTGTAGGGCCGCTGCGGTTGCAGGCGCCGGCTCTCAGTGGGGGAGTTGGGGCCGCTAAGGGAGGCCTTCTGGAAGCGGTCGATGATGTTCTGCAGGGTCACATTGCGCTTGAGGCCCTCCAGCCCGCGGTGGTTGAGCGTGATGACGTAGCGACAAGTGGGGCACTGGAAGGCCGAGATGGACTCGAGGGGCTTGCTGGTAGAGCAGTGGGAGACCAGGATGCGGTGGGCACAGTTGAAGCACAGGCTGTGGGCGCAGGGCAAGAGCAGCGGATCTTCGAACAACTCCAGGCAGATCGGGCAGGTCAGCTCAGACTCCAGTGTTTCCATCTTCAGTTGAACCAATCTAAAGGTGACATCAAATCCCACAGAAGCTGGCTAGTCACCTGCAGGGACAACAAGATAATGCAAAGGTATGAGTCACTTTATTGTTAGTCATTAAATGAGTCATCAATTAGAGACTTAAAATAAACTTTATTGTCCCTTTGTACAGAAAGGACTCCTTTTGAAGAGTAGTACAGCTTAAAGAGAGAGTACTCCCACTAATCTCCAACCAATAATTCTCTCATTCCCGAAGTCTAAAACTTAAAAAGTCATGAGATATTGGCTTCAGGGGAGGATGACTGGTCTGTGCAGATTCAGTCAAGACATTATCAGTCTGATCACACACGTACACACACACACATACACACACGCACACACATTTTCCCAGTAGCCTTAGGCTTCTCTTAGCTTACATAGCTTGTCATCGGGCAACCATGTTGTCCGCTGACACAGCCTATAATACATCACTCCTCCTGCAGTACCTTAAAGTGCCATATAAGAAGAGGAATGACTGAGTGAGCAGCGAGGAGAGAGGAAAAGAGGGTGGCAGAATAGAGGGGAAGGAGACAAAGATCAAGGGGGTTGTAGAGACTGACAGAGAGAAAGATACGTGGCAGTGGAGACAGACAGAAAGAGGAACCTGGGGAAAACGAGGGAACCTCTTACTCTCCCCATTTATTCAGCTATTCACTTGTTCTCACAGCATCAACTGTTCAGCCAAGGGTAATGTGTAATGTAACGTAAGAATCTAACAACCAAATTATACAGCTCATAATTTAGTACACCACGCTTGGAAGGCACATCACTTGTGCCTCCGCCTTCCATTTCCCCCCTTCCCTCCCATCATTTTTTCCTTTGTTCACTGCCGTCTTGGCTGATTTCTACTCCTTGTCTCTGCCTCTCTGATTCTATCCTCCTGTCTCTGCCATTGCCCTCCCTCTCTCTTCTCCCCCATCACCCAACCAGACCATCTCCAAAAAAACTCAACCTTTTCTCCGACAGGTTGAGGAGTCTACAATCTGATTTCTGAAGCCCTGAAGCCCAAGCATTAGCATATTTCAACAGCAGCACTTAAAAGCACATTCAGGTACTGGACTCTCCTCATGAAAGGATAACTTCAGGTAACTTCAACTTCTAAAGCACTGACCCAATAACAATTGAAAGTGGGGCAGTGAAAACAATGTCTGAGCTGAAACACGAAAATTGATTTCAGATCCACCTCCTCTCAGTCCAAGTCCATCCAGTCCCGGCACCTCGCAGAGTGCGTATTGAGCTGTCTCCCAAGGGTGGCTTTAAAACCACTGGGATGAGAAATCACCAATATACCCCCAACCACCCTCCCAGCCCCCCTCAGGTGGCATCCAGCCCTGCTCACAGTGGCTCCTTTTCCTTTTAAAGAAACAAAGCAGGCACCGTGAAACTGTGGCATTAAACTGGATGACCCCAGATAGCTGACAGTGACAATTTCATTAAGCGAGGTCGTTCCTGAAAGACAGCCCTCCTCCCCCTCTTTGCTAGTCATGCAGGAATTACCAATGAGTGGGTTTTAGTGGTAATGACAAATCAAAGAACAGTTTGCACATCTGGGACTTGATCGCCAATCCTCTTTATGGCCTCTCTGCACCATACTTCAGTGTGTCCGGTTAGAGAGAATTTAAGGTCAAAGACATCCTTGTTCGCTTACAGGCAGGAACAGTTATGCAGGAAGGGCAGTGAACACACAAACAGCACATGGGCATCATAAAAATACACATAAATCTAAAAGTTAACTGAAGGCATCACTATAGTTTCATCCAAGTCAAGATTCAAACTGAGGAAGTGCTGAGCATGAATATTTGGCCCCTATGGCACAAAGGACAATTACCTAGTTAAAAAGCGGACTCTTCGCTACTGCTCAGAAGGGATTTAGATGTTGAGTTGGAGCCAACTCATTTCAGTGTACTGTAATCTGAGCAAAACTCAGAACAAAACTGCTTTCCTGGACTTTGCCGTTTTGATTCTCGTTGTGAGTAGCCATAGTGCTTAAAAGACAGTATATCCACTGACAGGCCACTTAGCTGCCACTTTTCAATCTGATGTCCTTCCTTGACATCAATTGAAAGCAAGTTAAAATCTTATCTGCCAGACACATTGCATTTTAGGTGTGACACTGCATTTCTGCGTACATTGTCCTGGCAAATGTAAGCATGTGGTTTTAAAACCCAGGGGGCTCATTGTCAACATCTCCTCTACACAACATGTGACCACACATGTCATCAGCTCAGACAGCCATAAAATGCATCATGCGGCTGCTGACAATGTGTTGTGATACCAGCTAAAGCCACAATCAGATACGCCTGACACCAACTGGATGTCAAAATTCACAAGTTACTGTTGTCAAAACATTGTGTCCAAGTGACAAGGCATTGCTCCTCTTCTCCATTTATCATATTAAGAAAGGAGCAATTAGGACTAACTTATGCCACCATCAGTTCATTTGCGATAACTTTTCTGCTACTGTGACAGTATCCTATTGTGAAACTGATTCAATTTTACTGTTGACTAGGCATGCCCTTATATCAGAACCTGTAATCAGTGGAGCCTGTTAAAGACTGGCTCAGGACAAAACAATATGTTAGAGCTCAAAGGCTCAAAGTCATCTGCAGTAACCAAGTCTCCTCCCCTCTGCTGCACCACTCACCAGAACTGTGCCTGAGCAATGAGCAGTGTTCAAAGCAAACATGATTTGAGCAGCAGCTAACTGCTTGGGAAAGGCACTCGACTGAAGAAGGTAGTTATATGCTTGCAGAGGCTTTGCTATAAAATTCATTATCTGAAAATGAAATAAATAACCACTCGCAGCCAATCATGCAGATATTATGCTGATATTAGGCAATGGACAGAGGGCGTGTGTGTGTGTGCATGTGCATGTGAATGCAGGCTTTATGAGACTGTGCATATGTGTTTGTCTGTGAGAAGGTGGTGATTGCGAGAGCATTTGTCTCTGCCTGTGTGTACGTGTGCAAATGCACATAATGTCCTTCGCCAATATTCACCTTGGCTGCTATTTATCAGATGGTTTATGTGGTTGTTATCACACAGCCTGGCGGTGTTAGGGATAGAGAGAGGGAGAGAGAGAGAGAGAGAGAGAGAGAGAGAGAGAGAGAGAGAGAGTGAGAGAGGGACAGCAAGCTTCCTCTGTGGGAGCAAGCATGAGGTTCTGCTCCATCACACCAACAATGGGTCTAATTTATCTCAACTGTATCTGATAGCGGATAACCAGGGGCAGAGGAAGAGAGATAAAGAGAGAGGCACGGTATAGAGGGAGGCAGAGATGACCTACATGACCTTATGATGACAGGCAAGGTTGCTGGCCGTTCAGCTTGTAGCGAGTGAGCAGACTGAAGGTTGAGATATGACATAATTCTCCACATAAACCTCCGTCCTTTACACACAGATACAGTGTTTCTCATCTGACACCAGGGTTCACATCTGTGGCCATTTTGCAGTAGCTATTTTGTGTTGGGATAAACCTTCAGTTTAATTTATTAAGGAAGCTAAGCTGATATGGCTAAGAGCAGCAGATGTCCTTTGATACTCTTTAACAATACATGTATATAGATAGATAGATAGATAGATAGATAGATAGATAGAGATAGAGATATAGATAGATAGATAGACATTTTTTTTTTTTTTTACCTTTTAATGCTTTAGATGACAGTAGCGGTATCTGCACTTTAAACCAGGCATCTCCCCTTCGCCATATATCATATGTCATATAGTATTAAATAAATAAATGTCTTGAATAAAACAGTCTCTTTCAGTCTGCACATCAGACTCATCGTCTGTTGCCTTATTGTCTGTCACTGACAGCAGCAGTGCCTCAGCATCATATGACTGCTGTTTCAATGAGGCATGTCAACAGGAGGAAACAAGGCACATATTCATTAAGTTTCTCAGAATAAGAACACAGATTCAAGATCTCCAGGTCAGGTCATATGACTTCATGAACCTCACCTTATGAAAATAGATAGGCTACATGAGTGTAGCCTTTGTAATGAGTAGTATCCAGCAGATGAAATAACTATGGATCTTGACACCTTAGCTGTAAACTTTCACACCAATTCCAAAATGCCCTTTTCTTTTTTCTGAAACAAGATTAGATGAGCCATACCACCACTGAAGTGTCTCTCCACAGGCTTGGCAGATAATGGGTGACAAGGATTGGTGAAACCCGCCACCCCCTTTGTGTGTTTGACGATGGATGCAACTCAAAAATAACAATCACTGAAAATTAGGAACATTTTCTACTGTCTAATTGCCTTTTCGCATGGAGAATGAATGGGGCACCTATTCTCTGTCAAGCCCATTAGCTCAAATTAATTAGCCTACAAACCAAATCAACAATGGCTCAAGATGATAAACCGTAATACTGTTGTGGTAAATACTGCTGTTGAATAGGCTATACATTCTATCATCCATACCTGAACACAGAGGCATACAAGCATAAACATACCCCAAACAATTATTAATTAATTCAGATATAACTGAAACCTTCTCTCACATACCGAGTTAGTTAACCCAATACTGTCCATGCACATTTCAACAATGGAGGGGTCAGTCACTCATCACTCACTCAGTCACCTAGGGACATACAGCATTCTTGGTCATATCCACTTGGGTGGTCTGGCAAAGAAAAAAATAATGTCAAGCAAAAAGGCCATCACCACATCTCTACAAATGTGCTACACAACTGTACAGACTATACAGAATCTGCTCATGTTCAACAGATATCTGGTCAAGAAAGCAGCATTGTAACAAGCATAAACCTAATAGTTGCAAGCAGTGGCAGAGTGCGCCCAATGGGAGCACACCCCTGCTCCCACATCACTAAGCAAAGCTCCAAAAGGACATTTTTGCAGGCAGTACGCCGTAACCATATATTAGGACAGCAGTTCTATTAAATCCAAATTATAACTGCAGTTAAAATATGAAGAATAAGGCTCGGCCTATATGACATCTGTAATTGCCTGTAATCTGTAATTAGGGTAAATACATATTTTGATTAGGCCTACCCTTTTACTGGATGTGGACATTAAGCATTTTAATAATGCTTATATTGACACGTAATAATTTTGACAGTACAATCTTTACCTTGAATTATGTAACTGCAGCAGCTGAGTGTGGTGTGGCCAGTGCAGGTTAATTTCCTCAGTCACATGGCCTGCTCCACTCTCAGATACACCAAACATCTATAGTAAAGACCTATGTCTGTAGTCATGTCTCTGCTAAAATAATTTGTTATAGAGATGGCTTGGTGTGGGTTGTATTACTAGCAGCACAGACGCTACTGAATAATCATAGAAGCTACAGGCAGCTGTGTGTCTCTATGATCCTCTTGCTCTTCCGTGACTAAGTTGCTACTTGTCACTTTAATCATGAAGGTGACACTACTCTAGAGAGTATATGGGCTACAATATGGTGTATAATTGAGTATTTATAGTATACAGTTTAGAGAATATTACAGATTCAAGATGAAACTGACAGAAGGGCAGGACTGGGAGAAAAAGCAAAATTACAAATCCACCTGCTGCTTCAGCACCATGGATAGCGCCATGGATTTATCGACACACAGCACAGTTAGACTGCTGATATTGTCAGGACCATAGATTCTTGCACAAACTTCAGCCAAATAATGGACCAATGGGTCAGGAAGACTATACCAACTATCCAGCTGAATAACCCCTCTGCCCCTGCATTCTCCCTCCTTTTACAGGAAGGAGAGGGAAGACGGCAGTTTAACAAGGGGGATGCATTTTAGTCATTTTGCTTCCAAGAAAGATAGTATCCCCCTCTCATCACCCCTCAAATTGCCTACTGGTTACAGGTAAAACAAAACAAAACAAAGCAAAAAACCTTCAACTGTACACAGAGATATAGATGCAGGATCAAACCTCTCAGTTACAAAGAGCATCAAATTAACAGTGATGAGTGCCTGACCCTTGCGGCTTTGATTTCAGCGGACCAATTCAAGTATTGACTGACTCAGCAGCCAGACCTCATTCCGTAGGACAGAGCTCAACGACGCTGCTTATGCTGATTTTAATGTGGCTGTGTTTAACGGAGTGTGGTGTTATAATTAACACCAAGCTTTAACACACCATCAACAGGCCCATTAAGCTTCTGCTATGTCACTCTGGGGAAACAATGCTGCCTATGATGGGAGCCACTTAGGGACCAAATCTCTAGCCTCGTGAAAAAGGCATTCTGCAGACAGGGTGGCAGATACACACACACACACAAACACACGTACACACACACACATACACACACACACACAAAGATGTACACACCCACAAAGCAGAATTACATTTACAAGCAAAACTCTCTCTTTCTCGTTGTCTCTCTTCATCTGGCATTCTTGTTTAGGTGAAGAGCCCCATCTGGAAGGCGAACAGCTTGAGTTGGTGTTTGAGAAAGCACATGCGCACACACACTTGGTCTCAGTCAGACAGACACAAACACAAGCAGACACATACAGACATAAAGCTCTTAGGCGCTCACTCTGATCTATTGTTGTGCTGATTAGGACGGTGAGATGTTTTTGCTCTTACTCAGATTTTTGAGTGAAATACAGATGAAAAAAAACAAAACACGGACATCACGGATGATTCATTAGTCTGTCTGAAGAGGCTGGATGCAGCTATAGTGTGCATTCACGTACACTCTCACTCAGACTGGATTCTAATCTTCTTATACTTTATACTTTTGCTTTTTGACACATCCTTAAAACCATGCACAAACACACACATGTAAACAGGAAGCCATTTCAGGCCTGTTGCTGAAATGGCTTCTCAGCAGCAGTGGCCTAGCAGCTAACAAACTTAGACAGCTGTCAGGTACAGGTATTGTTATGACACAAGATCAGCTCTGATGAGTAACAGCCAAGACAGTAATGAATTCCGCTCCAAGCACGTAAAACATGGGTGACGGATGTCCCGAAACTAGAAATAATGCTGTGGTTTATGATACCACATACGTCTCAGAAAAACATAAAACCAATCCAAACTTAGATATGCTTCCTTGTTTCACAAGACAAGTTTGGGTCCTTCATATGTGACTTCACATGCACACACATGCATACAGCCACATTCATGAGACCTGCGGTCGTGTAAATATTAACTGACTTTGTGTCCTTAACAGAATATACCAGAAGGAGGTCTGCATTATTTCACATTTGTAGGCAATGGCCCAAACTCACACACATTGTAAAGCAGGGATGTCAAGCTCAATTACTAACCAGCCCATATTAAAAGATGACAACCAGTTCGAAGGCCAAACAGGACCTACTTCTAACTTATTAAACGCATATGACCCAAAGTGGCCATTCTTTTGATCAAAACATGTCCTGTGTAAAAATAATGATTCATACACAAGCATAAACTTTGTATGGAACATTCCTATCCAAAAATGTCTTTCTATAAAAGAAAAAACTAAGATATCTCAATCCAAACTGCTTTGAGTGGAAAATGACATGAATGAGTCCACTGCATCATTCCTGTTTTTGGCGTATTGAATCTGCAAGCCTCCCCTTTCCACCACATTCCTACTGAATGTCTAATAGTTTCATCACATGGAATCAAAATTAACCAGATGACTAATATTTTGCTGAAGAGAAATCTACAGTCATATGTGTTTTTACTGAAATCCGACTTGATATTAGAACATATGATGGTTTATCCTGCAATAAGGTTCATCCTTATTGTAAGCAAGCAGGTATTCAACCTCCCACCTGGCTTGAAAACACCTGTTTCCACTGTCCACTTTTTGTTGTGACTGAGCCATCTAGCTAATAAATGTCTTGATGGAGGCGATTCACTGGGCTGCTGATGAGCTGATCAGGAGGAGGAGGGGGTGGTGGCACGCAGGTGTTTTGTGGTGTTGATAGCCCAGGACATTGCAGTGCATGCTGGGGTTTGTGGTATCTGTGTTGTGGGTATTATGGAACCGGGCCGGCACTGATAGAAAATCAAAAGTCACTTTGTGGGCTGGATATAATTGTGCCACGGGCGTGATTTCGCCTGCAGGCCTTGAGCTTGACATATGTGTTGTAAAGTGATCCTATGTCATTAACCACTTACCAGTAATGCACATTCGGTGTTTATAGCCTACATAGCATATGGGTGATACGCTCTTGAGGTTTGCACGTGTGCCTGTGTGCACCCTGCGTTTATGTGTGTGTGTGTGTGTGTGTGTGTGTGTGTGTACTTAGCAAATATGTGCACATGCATAGTTTTACGACTCAATAACATCAGCTTTGGCAAACAAAACCCAGGAAAGTAATGAATTTCACTCCAAGTATGTGAAACATGACCTCAAGGAATGCCTAAAATAGAAAGCACTGATGTCATCTTTTCCTCCTTTGCATCTGCCTCTTGTAAAAAAAACAAAAAAAAACAAAAGCAAAACAAAACCATGTTTCTTTATTTAAATGCACTGTAACATTCCCTTGTGTGTGTGTGTGTGTGTGTGTGTGTGAGTGCGTGCGTGTGCATGTTCATTTCACTGACGCATGCGGCACTCTAGAGAAAGGCACTTGTGGAACAATACCGATTAGCCTTGTTTAAACAATGGGGACAGTACGCTCGTAAAAGCCAACCACTCCTCCTTGGATTGTGGCTGCACAATTACACGGCAAAACAGGCGCTCGTAGGACGCTCGATGACGTTGGGATGGAGGGGCGGCGGTCACAACAAGGGACTACACCTGACCTGTGAACCTGTGACATAAATCCACTGGCGAAGTATCAACATTTCCAAGCACTTCTCTCTAAAATGATCAAACTTAAGTTACGGGATTATTGTCAGTGCCCAGTGGTTTCAAGTGAAGGAACCACAGTGATTACACGACTTGCAATGATCAAAGATTTCTGAGTGTCAAAAATTTCAAATGCAGATCCAGAGGTCTTAGTAAAGATTACTACTCTGTTCTAGTCTGCCAATGTAAGCATAATGAAACATTAATATTACATTTGATGAATAACTTGTCACTAATTTTCTAAATTCAGGCTGGAAAAAATCCAGGATCTTCCATGACTTGATATAAGTTCCCTGACATTCTCTGACTAACCCTAACCCCGAGTGCCAAGCTAGTGTCAACTTATCATAAATCAAATCAAATGAAACGAGATCAAATGAAAAATGTCCTTTTTTTACCCTTTTATATCACATCTCTGGTCATTTTGTGCATCTATTTAACAACAGATGCAAAACACCCACCAAAGAATCAGTTTCTTTGTATTTAATTTTTTTTCTTCCTGTAAAACAAAATACAATGCCTACTTACATAAGCATGAACCAACCAGTTTCAACCAATTACATCATGACATCTACCTGTCAATCAATCTTCTACTTTTAGTGGGACAGAGATTCATTAGTCAGCTAGCCAGCAGTAAGGTATGTTGGTGTGTCTTTGGTTTAAGGTTTGTCACGTCAAACCTTGTTTAGTTTGTTTAGGTTTCACTCAGAAATGCGTCACCATGATACCATCAAAATGCCATTGCATCTGAACTTTAATTAGCTGTGACCTGACATAATGTCATTCTCAGGGAGCTCAGTGTAGTGTTCAGTGTCACATAAGGCATGATGGAAAACTCTTAACACTTTCAGGAAGCCGGTTTCTCTGTTTTTCTGGTTTCTTCACGTTCTTCTTCTCGTTCCTCCCAGCAAAATTAGTGCACAAAGCTGATAGAGATTTGATTTAGCCTGCCTGATAACCTTGCCATCATCACACCTTTTTAATAAGAAGACTGTGTCATAGCCCAGGTTGCTGGAGATTGTTCAGTTGATATAGGCAGCGGTTCACCCACCGTTATGGCTCAGTGTGGGAAACAGCCCCACAATGGGGTCCCAGTTCGGAGATAGAGTATGCATGGGAAAGCCATTTGTTTCAAAGATAGGAAGGGGCGTGCTGAGGTGCAACCAGAGCCAGATGTTGGACATCTATCAAAGAGGCTTGTTCACTGACCGGGGAGCAGAACAAAAGATTACTTCCAGGAGGGGCTACGCTTCAAAGCAAGGTAGATTATATGGACAAGCATGTATGCAGGCATACGAATACGTGCACAAACACACTTGCACAAAAACAAGCAGATGGACGGCCACACTGACAGGTACTCTGAGCCCCAGAGACTATTCTGGTGTCAGCAGCCTTGAGCTCGGACTCAGTCTCGACACTGTGACAATCTACTCTGTATCACCACTTTATTGTTGTCAGATTGTTGACAGTGTATCTGCCAACTCCGTCCCCTCCCTCCCTCCACTGTACCCCTCATTCCCTATACCCAGACTACTCACTCTCCTCCAGGTATACCTGGATTCCACCCACCTCTGTGGAGGCTGTCAATCACACGCTTATCACAGCAGAAGAAGAGAAGCAGAAAATCACATAGTTGAGGTTTAAAGGCTCTGGAGAGCAAGAGGACGGTAAACAACAGCAGCAGGGGGTCGGCGGTCTCCCTTTAGCAGGGGCTTTGGAAAACACACCCTGAGACACTGCCATGTTTATCCCTGTGGGATGTTATAGCTGAGGATGGGGGGAAAAAAACAAAACTTGTGATGTCACTGTGGGAAAAATGCCATCTCTTATCATGATTGGAATGCATTTTTTTTTTTTTTTTTTGCAGGACTGCTATTTGATATGGGGGAGTGGACCAAAAGCAGCTCATCTGAGGAAGCACTTTTGAGGCAAACAGCTTTAGGATAACAGATTAAAGAATTTCATTGAAGTCACAGGGGACCAGGTGGTTCTTATTCTCATTTAATATACTGGAGGTGATAAAGAAACACAAATCTGGGTAAAATTGTTGTGTTAGGCTCACTGTTTCAGCTTCAGTGTGCACCAGGAAAGTGTGACAGTGCATACTAACAGGCAGATAGTTGTAGAGGACTTTTAGAGGCCAACAGGTTGATTCTCCATGGTGGTTCAGGGCTAAATAAAGACAGATGCCGTTAAGCCGACAAGCCCAGCCTGCAGTCGGAAACTGCTGCCTGCTGTTGACCTGAGCATTCCTCAAAATATCTATTAAACGAACCAAAGGTTAAAGATGTTAATGACAAATTACTGGCTTACCAGTGCAGCTTGCTGATGTGAAACAGTGCAACACATTACTAATTAAAATGAGCATTAATGTTTTTTTGTGTGTGTGTGTGTGAAACACAAGTAAAAAAGGGTAAAACATGGTTCAGGATGGCAGTTTAGTCACGCTTGTTCTTTTTCAGCTGCAATGAGGACCGAGCTAAACTCTCATTCATGATTTTATGAGGTAACTAAATACCAAGGTTGAGGCCAGCAAGAGTTTTTCCATTGAGAATGGACGGCCTGTTTGTGCAATGTTGGTGAAATCACAGCCCTAGACACATTTTGGCGAGCGCAGGCATTAACCAAGGGCGAACGCATTAAAATGACTCATAAAACCACCAAAACACAACACTGCTGAACGAATGCTTTCATTAGTGACTGGGTCAGCACATGTAATTCTCAAGCCCCGGCCCCAAAACATTCCCTAATCACCTAAGCAGAGCATTAAAACCAAAAAGAAAACAGGGCATTGTTTGGGTGGATTCAGTGGAATTCAATTGCACAAATGGATTGAAACGCTGGCATTTTTGGGAGGGCAAGTCATTTCGTTGGGGTTAAAAGGAGCCACAGGCATAAGAGATATGTCAGGATCAAGCAGTGCTGAGCTTTGCCAGACACCAAGGGACGACAGTTCTCCTTCTCAATGGTTTTGGGAAGAGGAAATGGCAGGACCCGAAATGACGGCTTTCCAGTTGACCAGAACACACCGAAACCGTTCACCATGATTACATGAGCAAGATCAAGTGGCACATTAAACTTGTCTTGTAACATTTGCACGTCGTCTTTGACAGAGGCCATGTGTCCCGATGACGCTGTGTTGGGGGATAAAAAAAAGGAATATGCAAACATAAAACTGCCCTGGGTTCCTTTGGCCACCCCCTTCACTCTCATTCTGTTTCCATTCATCTCTCCCTCTCCTCTTCCTCCTCTCTCACTCTTCCTCCACTCACCCAGTCTTCCCCTGCCTCTCTTACACCCAGCCCTCTCCCTATCTCTCTGTCTTTTGCTGCCTTTGCTTCTCTCTCTCTCTCTCTCTCTCTCTCTCTCTCTCTCTTTCTCTCTCTCTCTCACTGCAGCACCCCTCTGCGCAGACTGGTTTCATCAAACATGTGATTCCTATTCATAGAATGTAAACAGTAATACAGCCAAGCCGGCGTTTCCATTTCACATTTAGTGCAGTTCAGCAGACCGGCTCAAGCTTAACCCTTACTACACTGGCAACAGCTCTTACGACAAAACAGTGTCCGACTGCCTCTGAAATAAATCCAATTTAATATATTGCATTTTCCCAAGATATTATGCTTCTAAGATTGATGTCGTTTGCTTTATCAAGTCAGCATTCTTACTTTTCTCACTGATGAAATCTAATCACCATTAGAGAGCATACAGCTACAAACACATTGACACACATCACAATGAATGATGAATACAAACTGATTTCCCAATTAATTTACTTCATATACACCATGTGCTCCACAGTATTTAGTAACAGACTGCCTCTAAAAACCTTTATAAGGCAGACATTTTACATTTTGGAAGATTTGCAACGACATGCTCATCCTCGGTTGCTCAGCCGGTATTTGACAAGCAGCAGGAGGCGAGCGAGTTTGACATCAACCCAAACAGGCATTACATTTTCACAAAACATTAACCTTGGTAACGGTTTCAAGATGATACAAAGACATTTAAGTCCTAATTTCATCAACCAGTGCAGGTAGATGCATTTATGGGTAACGTTTTCTTTGCAACTGCACATTTAGACATGCCTGTTGTGAATCAGCAGGTCAGGACACATGAATAACGCAGCAAAGAGCTCTGATGAAATGTTATTGACATACTGGAAACTGCTGTGTCCGTCCAGCTATCAACAGCTTTAGATATTGTCCACATTCGCATTATCGTCTTTCAACTGAGGATTACATTGTGATGAAATAATGACGCTGAGTTAAAGCACGCAAGTCTGTGGTCTAAATTAATAATAAAAAAGCAAATGTCGATTAAAATCTGGTATAAAATGTGATGTGAAACAAATGTGGGAACATTATTTGATGACAGTAAACTACTGTGCAGTTCACTGAACATTAGCGATTACTTAAAGTTACTATGTGCAATATTTCAGCATTCCTTTAGTGTCTGTTGCTATTCCAGCAGATTTTTCCTTTGTATTTCCACGTTGTAAAAAGCTAACAATTAAGAATCAAACATAAAACTAGGACTGCAAGCAGGCATGAACAGGGCGGGCTTGTAAATAAATAATTGAATATGAGTATATTATATAATTAGGTTCCACTAAGTATGTGAGAATACAAGTAGGTAAGTTTAAGTACATCTCATTAAGTACTATAAGTTAGTAAAAAAGAATAAATAAGTGAGTAAGTGTAAGTACTAACAGGAAATACTGAGTAAAAGTAGGAATAAGTAGGTATAGGTAGTAAGTTGTTACAATAAGTAAAGTAAGTAAAAATAAGCATAAATAGTAAGGTGTAATAATATGTAAAAGTAAGCATACTTAAGTATAAGTAAGTAGTAGTAAAGGCAGCTTCCTATTATTATTAAGGCAACAACCAAGTGCATGATCACCACTGTCCATACATATGAATGAAGTTCATCGTTACAACAATTTAACTCTCGATAAGCCAAAATCTGACATTTAAAAGCGCTCTGTTTTCTATTTATGACAATTCTTTACACATGGGCATTGAATTGTTTTGTTAAAAATTACATTTTCAGATATAATTGTGAAATTTTGTGAGTTTCAACTGTTATTTGTGCAGGTTTTAGGGCAATTAATTTTATACCCTTTGCAAAGTATGTTAGACTTAATTATTTTAACAGGTTTTAATAAAAACCTACTGGTGGATTTCATAATTATGTACAGGTCGCAGTGTACAAAAGGTGCCTTTGTTTGGGCCAACAACCTCAAACAATTTCTGAACTGTAGCATGTATTGTTGATTTTTTTTTTTTTTTTTTTTTGGTTGTTTTAAACTTTAGACCACTGTCATAGCGCCACCCATGGGCATAGTTTGTCATTGTAACAGAGCTATGTGACACATTTGATGCATTTTCATGCAAAGGAAGGCAAAAAAAAGAAAATACAAGAGGACAGGCAACAGAGGTGGCCAAGGCCCTACTGTAATGCTACATATTGTACATTTCATACATAATGTTACTAAATCTAGCACAGATATTGCAGTGTCTCTGTTTAGCATAGATTTTTATTGCATCTATTTCATTATTTCATTATTTATTTATTTATTTGCACACAATAGGGTACTGCTCGTCATGATTTTGTTGTAAACAACAAACAAAAAACCACATAAAAAAACCATTCTGCACACAGAAACTTTTCATGTTAGCAGAATTATTGTTATACACTGATACTGAAATGATCTCTTATGATTACCATTATATTCATCTTGCTCCAATCACCCAGCCCTAATCCAGGAGGAAATTACAGATCCTGGAAGGAAAATGCCAGTTACGAAGCATGACGAGTGTGCCGGTCGGGGTGGGTGTATGCGCCTGCCTGGCTGCAGATTCCTCTGTCTGTGTGGAGCGGTGCATTCTTCTGCTTGCATATATGTAAATGGGATTTTTCAGTGCTGCCTTCATGACCTGATTCTGTACAAAATTAGCTGTTTGTGTATTCAGGGGAATGGGTATGCTTAGTGTGTCTCTCACATCAAGTGCACTGGTGGAGTGTGCTTGTCGGTCGATTATGTGTGTATGTTGGATGCATGTGTATTTGTATATTGCTGCATGCTCCTGGGTTTGTATTAGGGCTGGGCATTATATTGATATCATATTGACATTGTGATATGACACTAAATATCATCTGGGATTTCAGATATCACAATAATGTGACGTGGCGTCATTGGTGTTGTCTTTCTGGTTTAGAGGATGCATTACAGGAAAGGGATGCAATTTTCTGACTGTTGGAGCCATTCTGTGACTGGACATCATATAACAACTGTTTATCACGTGTAATCATCATATGTGAGTGAATATCTGACGAAAGCATCCCTACGCTATCATCAAAATGTCAATATCAAGGTGTTTGGTCAGAGACTACATGATGTTTGATTGACAGTTTGTATCCTTTTGCACAGTTATGAGAGGTTATGGGTGCTTATGCATGGCCAATGCTTGTCTTTTTTGTATGTTTACATGCGTGTGTGTGCCCCCGCGGGGTGCTCTAACGCTCCGGGTGTAAACCCTCCCTGATTGTGAGGGTGCAGACGCAGAGTTTCAAAGCCAGGTTTGGTCTCAATATTCCTTTCATTGCCTGTCAGTAGTGCTGATGCGGGCTATATTGTGTGAAGGGCATTTGCTGATGCAAGACGCTGAAAAATAAAATAAACAATCAATTCTCGTCAAACACAGGGCCAAGCCAGACTTGCTAATTGGTTTAATACATCTATGCATGGCAGCAGAATGAAATGAGATTTTCACGGGGTTGTGACAGTGAGTAGAGCACCCCCCCCACACACACACACCCCTCTCTCTGCTTAACACTTCTGCCTGTTACAGCTTGGCAGCCTGTGGGTAATAAAGTTAATACCGTCAGACGTCGTCTCATCAGCTCTCTGAGGCTCTCCGCTGCGGTGGAGTCTTATCAAGCCTCAACACAACACCATGCAGCAACCATGCCCCTCCACCCCCCCCACACTTCTCAGTGCCTTCATTATTCATGTGCATTTGCCCAGGTGAGAACAAACCCGGGATCACAACTTTGCGGAAAAGCTCATGAGATATTTAGACAAGGCTGGGTATGGGAGAACGGAGTAAGGATGTAGTGAGAGGGAGAAGGGAGACATGGCAAACTGTCAGCAAGGGCAAAAATGTCACAAGTAAATAGGCTTCAGTCCCACTGGCCAGTATTAGGGTTGTGAACTGCTAACCCAGGAAGACCTCAGCGGTCTTGAGCAAGTCACAAGAGGTCACTGTCAGATTGGAGAACACAAACACGAAAGCTACCGAGCAAACTCTGGATCCCCTCTCTTCCAACGTCTGCTTCTTTCTCACACACCCCGATACACTCCTGGGTCCAAACTGACCAGGGCAGATCTTGCGCCATCACCTCTCGTGTCTCTGGGTAATCTTTTCCTGTAGTTTCTCTCTGCAAGTCTTGCTGTATTTGACTCTCTCACCCCTCGACGTTGCTGCCTACAGCTTTTTTGACGCTTTCTTCTTAAGCCTCGGTGTTGCTGCTTAAGCAGATGAAAGTCAAATCTCAACGTTTGCTTTCACACAAAAAACAATATTGACAAAAGATCGCTGACGGTAGCGGCCGAATACATTTTACTAAACCAGTTCACCTTGAACGCTGGCCGAGAGCTAAGACGATTGATTCCACTCTACTTCCATTTTCGGTGAGAAAGCTCCGCTGTGCTCTGGAATAACTACCATTCTGGGTTGATGTGATTCCCCTGGATGCAGTGATAAAACTGCAATGACATGAAATAACGAGATGATCGACTGAAAAAGCGCACGCTGCATAACCCGGCAATCCTTTTGTCTTGCCTCGAGGTAAACAAACTAGCTTGTGTTGACAGTGGACATCAAGTCGGCTTCAAATGGTTTACATATTTTCATCTCACTGTAGTGTGCGTGTGTAGGTGCATGCGTGTGTGAGTGTGTGTGTGTGTGTGTGTGTGAGTGTGTGTTTGTGTGCAAGAGCATGGGACCAAGTTAATGGCTTACCTTTTACTGGAATTTTCTATAAATATGCAAATTTACTCCACACCGTGTGAAAAAGCAATCTACGCACCACATAAATGGCAGTTTGAGCTTTCGAATGGAGGATCTTTTCAGCGGGAAATTGCATGCCCGGCTCTATAGACCTATATCAGCTTGGAAAGCCTGTCAAGAAAACAATCGCTCTCTGTATGAAGATGGACGATATATTCCTGAAAAGTTTGCCCACTGCAAAAAAAAAAAAAAAAAAAAAAGAAAAAAGAAAAAAGAAAGAAAGAAAACAGCTGACGACTTTAAATGCAAAAGCTCTGAATCGTATTTGTTTGTGCTGGAAGTGAGCAGGCGAACTGATCTGTAAGGAGCCAACTAGTTCATCAATAGCCTGCCAAAGTGCATTAGCAAATAACGACATTGTTCAAGCTGGTGTTATTGATTCCGGAGGTGACAGATGCCCGGTTCAATACTGAGGCCTCAGACACATCAACAATCCTGACTGTTAATATGACAGCTGTCTCCATTAAGGAACATCTCTGAGAGAAATGGCTCACTGTGGCACTGAGCTCCACTGGCATCACATGGAAAGGAGGACATTCTTCCTCGCCCTTGCAGTCCTTTACAAAGATAAAGACAAAAGAGGAATTGGTTGTGTGTGGTAGCTGTGTGTGTCTTGGAAAGAAAGAAGAAGGCTAAGTAAGAGATAGAGAAAATATCTCGGTGGCAAATGTGTGTGTCCTTGTGTGTGTGTGTGTGTGTGTATGCCCGCTATCTCATGTGCATGCTGTTCCCTAAATCTGCCTACGCCGGCAGCCAGGGTTCAATCTTCCAAACTGTCTGCGCAGCCCGCCAGCTGGGGGAAATACATTTATACGCCTGATACAAAAGATAGTACAGATGAAAGAGTTGTCGGAGTTGTCTCGGCTGAATCATCCGTAACCCCATTACACACAGTCAGAGCAACTAACCTCGTTTTGGGGGAGCACACGGCATCTTGCTACCTCGCTCTCCGAATGGAGGTGTGGGGGGTGGGCGGATAAAAGGTGTGAAATGACAAAATTAAATTGGCAGTTCAGTATCTAAACCCGAGATGCATTTTCCATCCCAATCCAGCTGCCCCCCGTGCGTAGAAGGGGATATTGCTTCACACTGCGCCGTAATGAGCCTGGACACATGCAATGGTCATTTTCACACCACCGTTAAACCGAGCAGAAGTGGACCGGGCTGACCTCGACTGATCTTGACTGGTGGTGCTCAAGACCAATCGACCGCAGGTTTTTTTTTTTTGCAGGGGCTCAGCTGCACTCGCAGTAATTCACGCCTGTAGCATGCCATTCCATAATGCAAGGACTGTGAATGAGAAAACGAGACCAGAACAGCTCAGTTAAGCTTATTACGATTTTGGTTCTACCCCTTGAGCGAAACGCTGTTAGTTACCACTGGGATTGCGCTGGGATGTTTAAACATGGATTATCTGTGCGGGCGCGGTACAGCTCGCCAGGTCCAGTTCCACACCGGGGTGAAAAGAGGCTGCCTGAGCGCGGGTCAAAGTCCGTACACTTCTCCCGACACAATACAGCCAGAGGGGCCGCTTGCCACTTGCAACTGCGGCAGATGCTGCCATTAATAAAGCAATAGGTGTTTGTGAAGTGTTACTAGGCTGTTCTGTTATTCATGATGGGAGGGCGTCAGCGCGAGAGGGATAAAAAGAAGAAAAGGGAAGCTGAAAGTGTGAGGCAGAAAGGGAGGTCAAGAGAAATCAGTGCAAAAATAGATTACACACAGTGAGGAAAACAAAGAGAGCAATGGAGAGAGAGAGGGGGAGGGGTGGGGATGGGGGTGTGGTGATACCTTGCTGTCGGTATGACCCCAGGGAGGGGGTTCCTGTCCTCTGTCCCGGTCCCTTGCTCTACAAAGTCACAGCCTTCTATTTATACAGGACTGTAACGTTTGGAATTTCCTCTGAAGGGGGGGAGGATGAACTATTGTTTTTCTTGGCTGCACTTTTCTTGGCCCCGCGGTCTGTGCACGGTCAACTGTCAGCTGTTTTGCTCTGTTTGTTTGTTTGGTTCACTGATACTCTTTTGTTCCATCTCGAGATGCAAAATGTCATTATTGTCGGTGAGGTGAAAAGACATGGTGCTTAATAGCAAAAGGGAACGAGGCAGCGGAGCCATTTGACAGGTTGAGGTGGTGTTATTTTCTCAACATTTGCGAAACACTGATAAGAGGCATGCGGCACTGGTGTGTGCTTCCTAGAAAAGAGGAGACCACATCACCATTCTGCCGCCCAAAATGTAGATATGAGCTTGGTGACTGTGGCAACAATGATGTTGCAGCATGAGAAAAGATACAGTCAGTGCAAATGGGCCTGAGGCCGTCGGTGTCACCGGCAACTTTCCTTTTCCAGAAAAGAGGAATCAGAGGCAACTGTGGTCAGTAAGGGCTGACTTGTCTCAAGTCATAGAAAACGGGTTAACTTCCACTGACTGGCTCCTTAGACCATTCACCAGGCAAATTATTAGACTTAAAAAGAATGCTTCTTTCAATCATCTACTAGTCAGTATTTCTCCCCTATACTATGAGCAATGACACCCCACATAATTAAAAAATTAAAGACCATAAAGACTTATATGGTTAAGGCTGGCTATAAGAACAAGGTTAAATATCTCGTTTTTGATCGAATACCTCAATATCAACATTAAGATGATACTGATGGAAATCCCAAGATGACTATTTACACACAAGAGATTTTTGATAAACCATTATTAGTAATGTGAATATGATGACCAAGCAGGGAGAGGTAAATAACAGAACAGCTACAACAGTCTAAATTCATAAAACTGTATCTCTTTACTGTAATCCAGCCCTTATAACACAGATGCCACGTCACATTATTATGATATCCAAAATCTCATGATATCTAGTCTCATATCATGATATTGCTCAGCCCACAGAACTTGAATGGAGTAGGACGGCCTTTCCCATCAGGAACCAAAGCAGTTGAGAGGCATCTTGTGTGTGTCTGTTAGCTATTTAAAATAAACACTTATTTTCCTCACTGAAGTTTGGCTAAACCGCGACAGTGTGTAGCATTTAAGAAGACATGATAAGTAAAAGTATGTCTGATGATGCTAAGCAGCTAGGTTTGTGAGTCTATGTCGATCATGTTGCAAGTCAGATGATGATTGAAGAAGAAAAGCACAATCTTCACTAGTTATATTAAACGCATTGTTACAGGGATATTCCAGTGTTTTAGGCAAAATAGCCTTTTTCAAACTTACCCACAGCAGCTCATGGCGCACTTTACAGCCCTACTGACTTGTCACCATGGCATGGAACTACAGTCGCCATTTTATTCTATACCAGCCAAATAACCACGCCAAGCAGCTCGGTGACCTTTCTACTCTATTCAAGTTCTGTGGCCCAGCCCTACATATGAGCTTATTATTAAATATAATATAGCGCAAGTCCATGCATAATATATATATATACTTGTCTAAATCAGACCCTTTTCGATGTGAACTGGATGACAAGAAACATTTAACTGTACCGGGCTCCCTTTAATGGAGCTGCCTCTCAGGGGCTCTCTGAAACATTTTGAATAATGTCTTTGTGCGCTGAGAAAACACAAACACACACCCCTCTAACTCTCCCCGCTCGAGCCCCGCAACCAAAGCAGACACAAATCAATAGCTCGTTAGTTAAACAATAGCTGCCCGACATTGCCGCATTTTAAAAATAGCTATTCCCCAGGGCACCGCAATACGAAAGAGAATAATTGTGAAGGTTAACAATGCCTACTGCTATATCAATATTGAACTGCACTGATGGCCTGAAGACTGGAAAAAGGAGCTTATAAGGCGGGTTTACAGGAACTCCTATGACCTGGTCTGCTCTGGATGAAGTGGCCAGCCTCAAGAGCAATTTCACACACTGATACTATTAGAATATTACCTACTGCATGCATGGATATAAGTGCCTTGATATGCAGAGGGTCTTAAGAGAATATCATAAATTCCCAGAGATGATTGCATCCAATCTATCATCCGCCAAGAGAGGAAAAGAGCTGATTTTAGAGAGTAGGTGTTGCTCAAAAAATGCCTGCTGGGCGGATGAGTGTTCACAGTGTGTTTGTGTGTGTATATGTGTGTGTTTGTGTGTGAGTCATGGAGCGAAACACGCTTTTCATTCCTCCATCCTGTGCGCTCTCCCTCCTCCTCTGCCGCCATGACTACTTCTCTGTGCTCCCTGCACTATATAATTCGCCCAAAAATCTACCAAACACCCTTTAAGCTCAACATTTCTTTTCACGCCTCGTCTTGTTTACACCAACTCTCTGGATCTGTCTCTTTACATTTATTTCTTTCTCTGTCTCAATATTTCAACGAAAACTGCACTCTAGACATCTGGCCCGTGCTTGCATCACCAAACCCACGGTGAGTAGAGATATTCATTATAGCAAACAAGTTGTTGTGAGGCTCCACGGAAAAGAGAAGGAGTGAGTAACAGGAGTGTCTTCAAGCGTGCTTGTCTTAGTCTAGACCGATAGAGAACACAGAGCTCCCTGACGTAAAATGACCATGGCTTTTCTATTTCGATAACTTTCCACAAGTCAGAACACTTCCATGAGCCAAAAAAAAAGATGATTCCCTTTTGGGTTTGTCAGCATTGTTCCCCAGCTCAGACTCATCTAAAGGCGTCTGGATCCCAGTGCACTCAGGCTTCCTGTGGAAAGAAACAGCTGAAAATCATCATCACGTACCAGGATGTATTTTTCCAACTTGTTGGAAAAATACAAAATACAACTTGTTGGAAAAATACATTTATCTGAGGGAACCCATTTGTAAAATTCCCTACGAAGAGACTTCAAACGGACGGAATTCAAAAAGCCGCAAATTCAAAACTACTTTCACATGTAAGACTGGGGGTGGTCCAATCAGAACATGACTTCAGTTTTTATTCTTATTCCATGTTTGATTGATGGCCTTCACCCACACCTGTTAGCCCCATCGAACAGTGAGGAGTAACATGAGCCAAGCTGGTGTTGTTCCTCAATATAAATACACCGTTTTACCAAGGATTTTTTTTTTTTTTAACAATCGACATTGGAGGAGGTGAGGGCTAGCAAAACGCTTCAATGTGATGGATGGAGCTGTGCCCTCAAATAAACTCTACTCCTACAAGCCTCCAAAGTGGAGGTTTTTATCAAGTGAGCTCTACAGCATTTCACCTCCAACAAGCGGGATATTTTCACTTTGCTGGACAGTTGGTTGGTCTTACCAAAGTCCAGATGATATTGTTAACCTACAAGAGGAACTAAGGCCCACCTAGCCCTGCTGGAATGTTTTACTGTGGAAAATTCAGTCTTTAAAACTCCATCTTATTATAGCTATTGACTTTTAGGAACTCTTAAATCTTGATTGTGGATGAAGATAATTCTCAGAATATTAAATAAGAAAATTCAAGTTTTAACTAGGTTAGCCATCCATTTACCTTCCCCTATACACCGCTCACAGTTCCATTCCCGTTCTGTGGTTTAACACAGCTTCCTGCATCCCCCCACCTCACACACTTCCATGGAGGAGACAGGCAGTGTGATATATTGTACTGCACCCAGAAGAGAGCCTTCTGGGGTGGGCCGCCTGATCCCTGGCTCCTGGTGCCAGCAGGTGAGATCATGGGAAACACGTGCGACTCTGTGGGAGTGTACGCAGGCAGCTGGCTGTTAACTAGCGCAGTGGGAGGCTGGCAGCCTCCTCAGCCTCAGCTGCTGCTGTTGGGCTGGGGTAGGAAAGAATCCCCCCCCCCCGCTCCCCTGTCTGGGCGGATCCTGAGTGTTTAGTCCCCTAGTGCGTCTGTGTTTTACTGCGCATTGCATTCCTCTCTACGGTTTAACAGGACGCATTGAGGGCGCAATCACACCTGCAGTTTGTTTTCTTTGGTCTCAACAATACTGGAAAAATTTACTTTGTGGCATTTTTCATATTTGGTTTGTTTGGATTCACACTGCCCAATTACAAGCAAACCAGGCCTTGTAAACAAAGGTCACATGGACTCACAAGGAGCTTGTTTGGCGAGCAGAGGTTTGTCATCACACAAGCTCAGACTTTCTGACAACATGGGAGTCAAATCAAATCTGAATCTAGTCCCTGGCTAGAATTGGTCATGCATAATGGATTTGTCTATGTGCTTTTCCATAATTTCCCATCTCTAATGTTTACACAAAGTAGACAGCATCTGCCTACTTATACCCATCAAACCTTGTGTTCACTTAGAAGACAGTGGGGTTTGGTGCCACCATTATTCTCACATGTCCAGATGAATCAAGTCTACAGGCGTAGACACTTTGAATAAACCCTAATGCTTGGTGGGACCGCACCTTGAAATAAGTGATTATTATTGTGGACAATGTCTCTGTCCAATCAGCTTCAATCTGCAAAGTCCCCTGGCTAATTAAGTTTCAAACAGCACGGCTTTCTAGCAAACAGACCTCCACTGCAGGAACAATCCAGCACAATTAGATTTGGCCTCAAGGGATTTCACTGCAATCAGATGCCTTGTCATGTTACTCAAACTTTCTGACCAATTTGCATTTACCCAAAGAGAACCCAGTGCCTATTTATCCCAGGAGAACACAGCCAATATACTGCAACTTTACTCCAGGAAAAAAAATGTCAAGTGTTAACGATTCACCTGTTATTGTAGAGAGAAGTACAGAAAGAGGCACCTTCAGAGTAAAGCCTGTCATATGTTGCACATGTGTTCCTCAATAGCATTTATTTACTATACTGGGACCACATGTAAACTGTTATCCACGTGTACAACATTCATTTGTATATAACACCCTGTCATTAATCTTAATTTGAAACGGTCTGTACTTGTGCGAGATGACACACACTGAGATGAGAGAGGCGAAGTGGAAAAGGGAAGAAAACAAGAGGGGGAGGGAAGAATGCAAAGACGGGAGTGAAAGAAACAAAGACAAAAAGTAAAAGAATAACACAAGCAAACAAACAAAACAAGAGATGGCAAAGCCATAGAGGCGACAACAAGTATCTGCCATGCTGCTGTCCTACTTCATTCAGCAAGTTTGTTCCAGACTTGATGTGTTTCAAAGCGTTTGTTTCCACTCTCCACCCCCTCTCTCCGACCTCAGAGGGTTTCCGAACCCAGACCAGCTGGGCCTGGAGCCCCAGAGTTAAGCCTGGGGCTCTGCCTGCAGCCTTTGGCTTTTACTCCTTTTCCTTTTGGGATTGAACCTGGACAAGCTCTGTGCTCTGACACTGCCAGTTAGCCATCTGACCTCAGAAGCCATGCATAGAGAACACACACAGCTTCAAAATGCCTTATAAGCAACGGCTGACCTCACAAAGTGCATTTCTAGCACTTCAGTACTGATGTTACAGACAAGACCATCTTGATATATTTATACAAATGACTTTGGCCTAAAATAAGTTTTTGACTGAGCCTGCAATCTGAAGTGTGTGGCCTCTTAGTGGTCAAGAAAGATATTACAGCGGGCTTATGACAGTCTGATAGCCTCATTCCCAGGGATCTTTAATGTTTTGTTGAATTCATCCCCTCCTGTAATCTAGCTCATTAAAACACACTGCTGACTTTATCATGTGAAGGCCTGTTTGAAGTAGGCCCAAAATCCATTTTTTCCACTAACTGTTATTTTAGTACACAGGGCTTTTCATTTGGAAGTTATTGGGCTATAAAGGTTGAAGATCCTAAAAACAGACAGTCTATCTTGGCTTTGAGAGCACTGAGCATTAAGGGCTTTTTTTTTTTTTTTTTTTTAGGATTTTCCCCAAAATGCACTGCCCTATTTCTGTCTGCCTCGTCCTGCTCAGATGGCTGTGCCTGCCAGTTGACCAGCTGGGTGCAACTGGTCTCCTCCAGCCTGAAACCAACTTCTAACAGTTATTAAGGCCTTGTCTCTGGCTCCCTAGGGTACATACAGATGCTAGATGCTCAACCAACACAACCATAAAATCCAATTAATATCCTTTTTGGCCAGAAGGAGAATACTTAGCTTTGTGGTGTCATGCGTGACCACTCATTGCCACTCTGCATGCAGCGCGAATGCATCTGGGGGACACAGTATGTCTCTCTTGGCAGGGACCTGCTACCCCCGCTGCAACGGGGAGATCAAAGGAGTGTGGAGACAAAAACAGGAGCCAAGCTGTCACACCATGCATTCAAGATATGTCTGCCTCCATTCCCACCAAACGCTCATTCCCAAGATCTATTGAGTGGAAACTGTTTTCTCTGTTCATGTATGCACTCCATTACCTGTATTAAATTGCTGTATTTTCCACAATTATAGCCACTGAAATTATGCGTGCTCACACCGATACACCCAATATGAATAAGTTCACACTTTATTGCTATATTATAGCATGGTCCGCGTGAATGCTCGTTTCTGACTGGCTGAAGGGCGTGCATCCAAACCGAGTAACCACCACGTAGTCTGGTTCAGTTCATACTAGTGCAAGTATTTTCCAGCAATCCACATTAACACCAATACTGAGCTAGTCAAACCAGTTTTGTGTAGATATTTGCTGTATTTTCACCACTCTAGCAAATCCACAACTGAATAAACTTAGCCACGTTAGCTGGCAGCATCTCTGTTGCTAAATTGTCAGACATGAAAATAGTTGAGTACAATTTTTTAGAGGGTACAGTATTGATGGTGAATGGCCATGCTTTAAGCAGGATATTATGCTCACCATGTAGGTAACCACTGTCTGCTTCATGATGGGTGGTTCATTACCTCTACATTGTGCATTAGCACCACTGAATGCATGGATTATCTATAGCATTATAAAATTCAATTGGAAGATTACGTCCAGTCTTCCCAATGCAAAGAAATTTCCTCCAGTCCTTCTCTAACCGTGCACAGACACAGAGGATGAAGACATCTGCCGTCGCTGAGGTACGATGGCTTGGTGCGCACCGTGATTCACTGTGACCAGCTTGGGAAACAAGAACGGAGGAGGCCAAGAGGTGAATGCGGCGCCACTTATTTGTGATGCACCTCACTCTGTTTGTGTTGCAGAAAATAAGTTTCGGCTCGGGATAGAGGGGGGATGTTTTTTCATTCATAATGTATGACAGTCAAACAGGACAGATCACAGCAGACTAAGACAAGAGCGTACCCTGTAGGAGCAATTCAAGCGCTTCAATGAAGAATCATGAGTAATCCGGCTGCTTTGGGTATTAAGTCAACTTCAGCGAACCTTCATTCCTTGCCCTTAAATATAGCGCCTTAAAATACCCTGATGCAGCTTACTTCCCATTTAAAGTTGAATGAATTACTAAGCAGGGAGGGATTTAATATCTCTGTCTTCTCACCCCAACAAAAAGCTATTATTATGACTGGGACGGGTGGGGGGCGGGGGTGGGCTGGGTGTCTGTCAGGGAGTAAGTCCGTTCTAGTACCTGAGACAGTTTAAGCCGTGCAAGCTGATCGGTTAAAGATGCGCTCCACCTGTGCTCATCATAATTCCCATAAACTGCAGCTAACCATGCTCCGCCAACTTTTGTGGTTTACATGAAGCTTGTTAATGGTCTCTCCGCCTTTGTTCTGTTTTAGATTTGTGCATGTTTGTACTGTTTTGAACGCGTTAGTTAATGTAGTATAAAAGCCACAGCACCCTTGATCATTGTGACTGCGGTTACATCAGCGCCGCCGACACTTCACCATCGTACATGCCGGAAAAAAACCCTCTGGTATTATTGCTATAATAAACAGACAAATAAAAAGAACCCTGCCACAATGAATAATAGCACCAACACTGAGGCCCAGCAGTTCATTGTAACCAAAGCGCTCAGTCACTGATTTAACATTTGCCAATACAGAAGGGTTTTCTCAGCTCATTTACTATCCTTATGCACCCAGCCGATGCGGCCCAGGGTAAAACCTCACGAGCGCCCTGTTCATTAAAGGGACCGTGTCTGCTCTGCTGAGATGATTTATTTGAACCGTTGAGAGGAATTAGTGGAATCGCTGTGGTCTGGATTCGTCGTGGAGAGCTGGGACGCCATGACGAATGGTGGGGTGTAGAGCGAAGGGCAAGGATTTTAAACCATCAGGAGTGCAGCTTCACGGCTCCTCTCGGAATCAGCAACTGCTGTGTGACATTAACCAGCCCAAACACACACACACACACACACACACACGCACACACACTCCTGGTTTAAACTGGGTCTTTATCAGTTTGTATCATGGTGGTCAGACGACTTCTTATGCTAATCAGTCATGCCACTACTGAAATTATTATGGAAATTTACCAAATTGACGTACCAGAGTGCTGTCCTGCATGATTGGGCTGATTTGCCACTAAACAACACATCAAGAAACTGCAATATTTTCAAGACCTCTGACACTGAATAGAAGATATAAAGCTGAAATAATCAAAATTGCTGAGGGTTGATTTAAGAAGTGAGGACCACTTAGACTCAAAAAATGTGTATAAGCACATTCGTTGATGGTGGAGTTTGCATGATTCCAACTAAGTATGGGTTAGTGCACGCACATCAGGGCAGGTGCTGGGGTTCCATCCAGAGTCTACATGGTTCTCATCATCAGCCCGACTTGCAGTTTTGGTAAGTTGCATCTAAAACTGCCTCATTTTTACAATTTCAGTTTGTGCACCTTCAAAGACTGCATTGTGCAGTTTCTAATAACTTTTCGGGCCCTAATCATACAGTGTTAAGACATTTTAAGAAGTTTTCAGGGGCTTTAAACACCCTGTTGCCATATGGCTTTGGCAGCTGACACGTTAACATTTCTCCAACATGGTTTGTTAAAGTTGCTACATATGCCGCTAGAACTTTTGTAAAATAACTTCAAAATATATCACGGTAAAGGTGGGAAGAGCTGATTTTAGACCACACATTTCAGGACAAGTCTATTGTAGTTTCTTCTGTTTAGCAAACTACCCAGCTGTGTTATTAGCGGCCTCTACTAGCACCAAAAGTCAAAAGAATTTCGGTCATTTTTGGTAATCTGTTTTCTGTTTTAATACTTGTTTTTAGTTTAACGCTAAAGGAAAAGCAACACACACATGCACGCACACTTAAAATTAAATGGTCTAGCAGTACCAGCAATGGAATAAAATATTTCAAGTCTTTTGTGCTCCAAACCATGACCAATGTAAAACACCACAGTTCACGTACGCGTCCTAATTCTAAAAGCACCACAACTGTGTTCAGTTGGCAATGGTACTTGATCTTCCTCGATCCATTAAATTCAATCTGAGAGTTTTCTCCTCTTTGACAAAACACTTCTCTAAAAAAAAAAAAAAAACAGTATGGTGTATATCTTGGAAATGCGACGTTGTGCACTACAAAAGCTACTGCTTGCTCTCCGTCCTCTGGCTGTTCTTGGTAAACAGCCAAGGCTTTACAGCACAAAAGGCAAAACAAAATAGGTTAATAGCAACCAAAACAGACACAAAAGACTGAGCTTTGCCACGTGCCTCGAAGCAAAGGGAGGGAACAGCACCCCACCATTCCTGAGAGGAAGAGAGAGAGAGAGAGTGAGAGATGGAATAAGGGAGGAAGGAGACAGATGATAGATGCACAGACAGAATGAGAGAGGGAGACGAAGCAAGAGACACACAGAGAAAGAAAGAGAAAGAGACTGAGAACGAGGGAAAGAACAACCCCAAAGACAGCTATATTGGTTAGGAAAGAGAACGTATGGCTTTCGAAGGTAGAAGTGGCAGCCTAGAGCTCTGTCCTTGTCTGTTCAAGACGGGAGCGTATCTGAGTGTGCCGATGTGTAATCGGCCTGATGAGGCATGTTGTGTAATGGTATGAGACAGGGCAGCTCCCAGGCTTTACAGCAAAGACAGGGACTGGGTAAACATGGGCTAGTATACAGTGCACTCACAGGAAGTGCACGAGGCCGATGGGGTTTGTGCTCTTAGTCTGCCCTATCATGGCTCGCCTCCCTCAAATGGCTGGGAGAGGGAGAGAGAGAGAGAGAGAGGGAGAGACTGGCAGACTGTATCAATGTGGAAATATAACTTAGATAAGATTTGATGTGTTTGATCCAAATTTGAAAAAAGCAGCAAACCCATGAGTGAAGGCAGTGAGGAGGAGTGAGTGATAGGTGATTGTGGGGGTGGACAGTGTGTAGAAAACTGTGCTGTATGGCTTCTGTTAAGTTTAATGGGAAAATGAAGAGTACATCAAATTTGCCCTGCAGTACAGCAAGCACCATTTGTTCAATCCAGCGCTCAGGATTGACTCATTCTTGGCAGATGTTTATCCCGTATCACTGATATGACCTTCAGCACTAAAGCTTGAACACTTGAGCGCGCAGCACCATCCAAACCAGCTCAACAACATGCGCATTCCCTCATGCTGTCAGCTGAGCTCAGTCAGATCATCGCAAAACATGTCGGCTCCATGTCTGCCAGTCAGCATGAGGCTGAATTATGTGCGGTGACACTTGAGCACTTCACTGACAACTTTGCGCTTTTCGTCACACTTTGCCAGGCTATTATTCTGAATGCAAATGCACCGGTGGCCACTTTCTCATTCACTGCTGTTCAAAGGCAAACAATTTGTGATGTGATTTTGAATAATCCTGATCCAGTGCTTTAGATCAATTCAAATCAGACAGCCAAGATTTGGGTTTCATCTGCTCATGTTACAAATGGCATATGCATTTCTGGTCAGATATAACCATTTGTTGAAATTATCAACAATAATCAGCTCATGCCATGCAATGTCCTGTGAAAAATCCCATGAAACATTTAGGCTAATAAGGATATTGCACAAGTATCACATCAAACCAGTAAGTCCCTGTAGGATTATAATAATACTGTACCATATGGTCACTATAAACTCACTATCAGATGCAATGTAAGTCTCTGTAAGAAATTCACAATAGTAGTTTTTTTTTTCTTTTTCTTTTTTCATACAAGTGTCTTGTGTTTCAGAGCGCAAACGTTCAGCTTATTGAGTCTCACGGGCAAGACGCACGAATACATAAAATCGAATATGACTAGAGGGATACATGTGCTTGTTAGTACTGTTCCCTAATAAGCTGCGCTTCCCTAAGCGGGGTCCGGGGACCCTCTGGGGTCCCGGAGGAAGGGGTACTTCGGGACCCCCATGCGCCAAAACAGAGGACGGTGTAAATTCATCATAAGTGAATGGGAACGACTAAACTAGGACAATCATATGTTTCTCAGATTCCACTCTCACAACTGTGCCTGTGATTGCAATTCAATACTAAAGCAACAACTTAAAAAAAAGATTTCCAAGCGGGATGGACATCGTATCAGGTGGGGCTCACTCGTGTGAGAAAGCCCTAACAGAGAACGCCAAGTCTAAGTTTGGAGCCTTATGGCTAAAGATTATACCAGCAGCCTACCTCTGTCATGTTCGTGCGCGTTTGATTGGTGTCCATTCAGGAAAAGCTTACGGCAAAGAGCTCAAGAAAATTCCCATGGGATGATTTAAGAAAGTAATCACTGGTTCCCGTTTCTATTTCACCGAGCGCTTCTGTCAGCCCCGACGCGTCGGAGCGCAGCCGTGAACCTGAAGCCGGCGCGGAGAGACCGAGCCAGACACCTCTCTCTCTGCGGAGAGGAGGGGAGGGGTTTCAGACACCTACCAGCTTTATATGCCGAACTCTCCTTTCTTCTGTCATCTTGAAAGTAGCCCAAAATGAAGTTGGATGAAACACTAAAGGAGGGAGGGAGGAGAGAAAGAGAGAGGGAGAGGTTGAACGGCGGAGGCGAGGCGGCTTAAAGGGACTCCGTCCTTTCCCCAGGTCTGCTCCACACGGCGCGGCGCGGCGCACAAACAACACCCCAGCAAAACCGGCCCGGTGCGCACCGCTCCGCTGGCACACAGCTCCCAGGCAAGCTGAATATTCAACTTTGGAAGAACGAGGGAGGGAAAGAGACAGGCTCAGAGCTAGAGAGAGAGAGAGAGAGAGAGAGGGAGCAGCCAGACAATCACAGGAAAGCGGCTCCTCCTACCCATACAATGCGAAAAGCAAAAGCCAGCAGAGAGAGGCGACATGTAGGCTATGTTCCCCTGTGGAGCAGTGTTAATCCAAACTGTAAAACATTACTTATTTGTCTATTTAAATCCATGTGATTTTTTTGTAACCTAACCCACTGGTGATAGAAGCTCATTACACTACTCCTTACATGTTTTACAAGTCACCCCCTCTCATTCCACACCAAAACTGCCGATTTTACATCCAAAATCCCGGATAACTGGAACACCTTACACCAGTGACCACAGGAGCTAATGATGCCCGGTGTGTCCTATCACTTTGCTCCATATTTTTTCCCCTCAAAACTTTTATCATAAAAAAGCTAATTGAGGGATAGATGTGGGATTATTAGTGGATAAATAAATTATCATCTGATACTTAAAAGGAATGACAACCAAAGCAACAACTACACGTGATTTTTCTACCGTTCAAATTGAAAGTTGCGTTCACTGCGCTGCTTTTTATGGGAAAGTAATGCCATGACTGTGGTGCCTCACTGAGTAACGCGTTACCAACTGGCTCAGCTCCGCATCATTAACTCTTTCACTTCGGCTTGACACCGCAGATGACGGGGCATATTCCCCATATTGATGATGAATGAGTTAATGAGCGCAATCACTCTTCATTTACTTGTTTCTAGAAACTGACGCAACGCCGGGTAATCAGAGCGGCCTTGATCCTGAAAGTCTTCAGTCATTCGTCGCTGTCGATAAAGCAAACGGGGGTGTAATTTCTTGCTCAAATGCAAAAAAAAAAAAAAAAAAAAAAAAAGGCCCAAAGGCGGCAATTTGGACAATTCGTCTAAACTTGTGAAAAAGTGTTTCATGACGATGATATCACTTTAATTTTGTTGATTAACTGCACGATTGCGGGCGTGCATGCTTGTGTGTGTGTGTGTGTGTGTGTGTGTGTGTGTGTGTGTGTGTGGCGCGAGTATTCCTGTAATAAATTGCAGAGTGCTGCTTCTACTCAACAGTGAGTCAACAGTGATCTTGTGGTATCTCTATAATATTCCTATAATATTATTCCATAATGGAGTCAGATTTGATTTTACTGCAACCTTATCATACTTTAAGGTAGTTTACATGGCCTATCATATCACCATATATTCCCATCATATTTGCTGATGTGATATTTGCATATCCCTTTAAGAGTGTACTGTAGATTTACTGTAGGTCTTTCCTAGGTGTGTGTGTGTGTGTGTGTGTTCTAGTGCTTTGGTGTGTGGTGTGTTGTGTGGAAACAGTGCAGAGGTTAAGGGGGTTTGCAAAGCTTTCCAGCAGACTGCTCTAGCGTGTCCTCGCTGCTCTTTGCAAGCCTGTCCTGCACCTGTCTGACCTAACACTGCATGTAATACTTCTTCTCTCTCACTCCCCATGGCACAGCCCTGCACTCTCTCTATTAGGCCCACTCACACTCTGCAGATGCCCCAAAAAGTAACAGGCAGGTGTATATCAGCACCTGCTTAAATATAGCAGGACAGGAGAAACTCTGTATAAATTGCTTTGATTTTCTAGTTCAAGTTTATTTAAAGCCCAGTATCACTGTTACTCACCAAATCTCAAAGGGTTTTATGTGCCAACAAGTTTACAACAAACAGGACGACACCCACTAACTTAATCCACATAGCGGGTAAGAAAAAGCCCAGATGTAACAGGGAAAACATGGAAGAAATCTTGAAAAGGACCACAGAGATGTTCCATATTCTATAGTCAGTCATAGCCTAGTTTCCAGTGTATGTGTTTCTTCTTGCAATGTGATGTTATTCTGCTAAAGAAATGCTTCAGGCTTATGGTTGGGCTTTGTAGAGACCTGTCTGACACGATGACAAACTTTAATACTACTTTCGTGAAGAGATATTTCTGATAATACAGCTCCAGATGCTTCACATATAGTTTGGAATGGAGGTAATGTCCTGCTAAAATGGACTTGTCAGATAGGCTATCACAAACTTTTCTCCTCTGTTATAAAAAAGTATCAAGATCCAGGTAAAAAAAAAAAAAAAAGTATCAATTTGGCCTTTTTGCTACAGCTTTATAGCACCATGAAAGTTTTTATCTATATTGCCCAGTGGGGATGTTTGATTTTGGTGTTGGATTTCACTTTTAAGGCATCATTTAAAGTTCCATGGCTGGATGAAATACTGGCTGAAATACAGAAAATACCTGATTATTCTCAAGTGAATTGCACGAAGCCATAGGTGCCTGCAGCAGTTAGGTAAAGCAGGTGATAGGCTGCTTTGAGTAAACAGTGGCAGGCAAGGAGTGGCCCTGACATGCCAAACAAGCAGGTGTGTCCTGCTCCTGCCAGCAAGCCACCACAAGCTGTCTAGAAGCCTGTCCGTCTGCCTTCGCCTCTGCCTTTGTTTACTGTATTTACCTGTCTGTCTCTATGAAACATATATGTCTACCCGCACTACAAACAATGACACCGCGTGTTTTCTTGTCTTTATAATTGTTTGTTTACCCTGTTCTCTGCCAAACCTGTCTGGAGCAGCGTCTGCCTGCTGCTCTGCCAGTCAGTCAGCCTGCCAATCTAGCTGCTCTCCACTGTAATGTGCCTTAAAGTTTTAGATGTGCCTGCCTTTTTACCCAATACTGCCTGCATTAGTTGTGCCTGTCTGTCTATCAAGATATGGAAAGACCTTACCATCGTGGCCTGAAAAAAAAAAAATACACACAAAAATCCATTCAGCTGCTCAAATCAAGATACAGCGTGCATTCATTATGAGACTTTATTGTAAATAAACAGAGCACACAAAGGCAGGTAAAATTGCATAATACAAGCAAGAGATAAATCTTTATGCTCAAGTGGTTTGGAAAGCCCCAGGAAGCGTGTGAAATGTTAAATTGGTATTTTAAAGAGCTGTTACACAGTTAGGGGCCTACGTTCTATTTGTGTTGTTGTTGTTGTTTCTGCTTTCCAATAGAACAGGTAGAACAAGACTAAGAAAGACAACACAGATGGAGTTAAGATTAGGAGGCTATAACCAGATGAACAGATAGATACATGAGCCAATATCTTGCAGCTTTTACCACTCCAGTCCTCTATTTAAAGAGTAAAGATAGCGCTGGGTCATCATTTTGCAAAACAGAAATAATTTGGGATCTGGACATTGAGGTCACCACAAATTACCCTTTTATTTTTACATCCAAGGCATATTCACAAATAGCACATGGAAACTCTGGTTTTATGACTCTTACCAATTTATACATTTTTAAAGAATATAATTCCCTTCAGATTCTTATATAATCCTGTTTTTCTCATCCAAAGTCTCCCTTGTCTATGCAGTAAATTCCCACGTTTTCATAATGGTTTGCACCGAATCTGTACGTGATTGGATTTAGTTAAAATTATAGATTTTTTTGTGCTACAGTATAGCAGATGGTTAAATCATTGCAATTTAGCCTTAAATATTTAATTCCCACTGTGGTGTTTTGGATTTTACCGGGTAATTTACCCTCCTGAACCTGACAGAATGGCTGGCTGGCTGACTGATTCCGTGGTCTTTGCCTGGATCCAGCCACAGGCATCCATCACTGCTGTCTTCGCTCAGATTTCCTCACTGACCACGTGGACATATGAATATTGTAATTCAGGAGCTGGGCAGCCGTTTCCTCTGAGAAGGCAGTGTGAGCATCCAGCACTCTGATTGAACTCACCAATTTGCGGACTGGGCTCTTAACATGTGTTTACACAGAGTGTGTGTACAGCAACTCTTTGCTGATGAAGGTGGTCAGAGGGTTGTTGTTGACATTCCTTGTAAGCCTCTTTCTCATTATTTTCAAGCACTGAAGTCTCTCAGCGGAGTGTCAGCCACAGAGGATATCACCAGCTGACTACTACAGTGTACTCCATGCCAGTACTGTTGCTTCAGGTAAATATAACATAAAGCTATTACACACAGGCTAGCTGCTTAACATACTTCCTAACATAGCCCATTCAGTTTGGAGCACTAACTGTTTTTTGCACCTATGGCACTTATGGCTCACACCATAGGTGCAATGAATTATGGTCTTTGTAGTTCAGCATGCCTCCAGCGTTTAACAGCATTAGTTTGAAAGTTTGAAGTGGGGTGCATTAAGTGGAGAGTCCAGCGGAGAGGGAGTGAAAGGTATCTGTGGAATTAATCGGACTACACAGAGCTTCAGAAAAAGGAAAATGGTTGATTTAGCATCTAAAACATCAATCCAACATATGCACTTACATGCAGTGGTAATGCCTTGCATTACTGCCTATCTCAAATAACACCTAGATATCAGTTAGCACCTCAAAAAATATACTGTGGCATTTCCAGTCCCTTGAATTTTGAGTGTTTTGACAAGAAACATCAGATTTGCACATCAGCTTCAAATATCAGAGCACCTGAAATAAATCCTTGGCAACTGCTATTTCACTTTGGCAGGCTTCCCCGATAATATCATTAAAGCTCCAATAATTGAAATTGCAAAAATGAGGACTGTTTAGACTCTAGGCTCTAGGACTCTTGACTTCAAACGGTCCTTAACTAAATCGGCCCCCAGCAAATCTGATTATTGCAGCTTTAAATAAGAAGCACTTTAAGGAATAAATGAAGAAATGAACAGATAATGACAGAATGTAGGCCCACAGTCCAATGACCTGCCATAACCTCACCAACATAGCCTAAATATTATCAGTCACTTTTACTGTATTTACAAGGATACAAGGAAGTTTATTGGTCATTATACAACAGGTTGTATAATGAAATTAAAATGTGGTTCCCTCTTGATTGATTAATTGATTGTATAAAAAATAAAATGATTAAACATGGAGGAGTGCAGATGGTGCATTTAGTAAGATGGTGCATTTAGTATGGTATAGTATGGTATAGTATTGGTGCATTTGCCTGTTTAAAAAAAAGTGAAGGAATGTAATTGAAGTGGATGCTTTTGAAAAATGATGAAAACATCTGCATATTTGAAAATGAATAAATATAAGTATATTATATATTTGTAATATGATGAATATTTGTGAAAGACAATAAGCTAGAGGACTGGGGCTGCTGCAGACAGAAAACACACCGGTCACGGGAGACCTCACCATTCTTCTGCTGCGGGGGCACGGAGGGCATATCAGATAGCAAATTACCGTCACTGCCAGCACTTGCCATTTGCACGTGTGTGTGAGAGAGAGAACCTGTAGGTCCACATATATGCATGCTATCAAGCCTGCACACACACACACACACACACACACACACACACACACACACACACTGCCGAGCACACACTTACATGACAAATCACCACCACCACCACCACCTGACAGTGTGTGTGTGTGGGTCCAGAGGAAATGCATCAGCTCTTCTCGTCCCCTCCACCCCCGTCCCCCCTTGCAGCCCTTGGCCTGCAGCTCACCAGGGACTTACTGTACATCAGCAGCCTGTCTACCTACTGCACCAACATGAAGGCGATCAGGGGAAAAACGCTCACCGCAGAGACGTGGAAACCTTTGTTCCCCTCAAAACAGGAATGTTAAGCCGAGTGCACAAAGTAGCCACAGGAGAATGATAGGGTATTCTTAGCATTCTGTGTCTGAATGTGCTTTCTAACAGTGTGCACCGCTCTCATAGACACAGCCCAGTAGCTGTGGTGGTCATTTGATTTCACTCATCTTCGTTCTGGATTGCAATCATCAGTTGTTTGATTACAATCACACATTGTTAACCGAGTGAGATAGCCAGGCAATGTAATGCAATTCTATGAACATTGTAAGGCATCTCATTTTCATCTCGCTACAAATGCACCAGTAATCTAATAGCACTTCCATAATGGCACCATAACTTAGATATGCTGCAATTTCACCATTATTTCTGTGTGATAATATCCCAGAGGACTGCACTAACAAACATTTTATATTGCAGTTGAAGGTGGCATCATGTGGTCACTCTCCCCCCCTGATTTAAAATTGATTTTGGATGCCAACAGCATCTTCATAAACAGATCAATAAAATACTTTGGGAACAAACAAACGGGTAGCTAGGTGTGGCATCGCTCCATCAGCTTTCTATTAGTCTCGCCAGCACCGATCTAATTTTTAGTGCCAATAGGGATAGGCTATAGGTATGCTTTTCACTGCCATCTGCACAGAGAAACTCTAACATTTATGCATTACAAAGTTTAGTAAATTGTCTCTTTATGGAACTGAGAACATGTTTTATTTTTCCCATTTTACAATAGAGCAAGTTCAGATCTACAAAATGATGCATTTTACATCAACGTGGGAAAGAAATTAGGGCACTGTGGGTTGATGAATGTGGCTGCTTCACTTTTTAAATGAGTGGAATGGGTTTGCTTCAACTTTGCAGTCAAATTCACAGGTAGCCGAGCTATCTGAACAGCAGAAAATCACCAGCCGACTATTAACCTTGACTTATTGATTTTTTTCCACTTAAATTCATATGATTATAGTTATTGATTATTCATCTTTTGCTGGTGGTTGTGCCAACATTGCCTTCTCTCATCATAGATCATTGAAAGCTGTCTTAAATGTGGCCTATGCAAGTCGCATCATTCATCTAAAATAAAGTATTTTTTCAAAGCAATTTTTGCAATTTTATCAAAATTGCAAAGACCAAGGCTGCAGGTCCATGCTCAACACGAACACAAAGGCATGACTAGACCTGAGATTTCTCTATGTCCATTTAAGAATGAATTGATTTTTTTGTCATTTATAATTAAGATGCCAGGACACTTTTCATTGTTTAGCTTCCACAAAGTACAGCCTATTTTAAAGACAAGCTTTCTTGAGAGTCTCCTCCACTAATACTTCAGACACCTTACCAGCTAGACAACCTTGATAAAGTGGATTTTGAACTTCTGTCACTTTGTTAGCTGTTAATGTATAGCCTACAGAAGACTTCTTTATTTTGCTTGATGTAGGTACAGTATGTTCAAGTGTTGGATGTGTAATTCATTCACAAGTCAAAGGCCTACATTTAGATCATTAGACATCAGTGTACGGGTCATACACATGAAGTGTCACCCTGGGCGTAGGATCAGATCTATACTTGATTGGAGTACATCAGGTTTGAGCTGGCAGTGTAAACCAAGCCCAAGACATGGTGACCCCTGTCTTAATAAATAATGCTAGGTCCTTTGGCAGAGCTTTGGATGGCAAAGATTCTGTGTGTGTGCATGTACGTGTGTGTGTGTGTGTGTGTGTGTGTGTGTGTGTGTGTGTGTGTGTGTGTGGAGTATAGGGAATACCCTGCCTTCCTTATCATAGTCACAGTGGCTTCTTCGCCCTCTGGCTGCACACCAAGACAAGCTGGAGCCGAACACAGGCTGTGCACGGAGATAGAGCCAACTCTAAAGAGAGACTAGTATTGTAGTTGTTTGTCCCCACAGTCCAAGAGAAATGGAAGCTAAACTGTTTTCAAATAGAAACACAATCTCTATATAAGGTAATTTAAGTGGAAATAGCAATAATCCATCAGCTGCCAGGTTAATGTCTTGTCGTCATCCATTATGGAAAACCAATATACTTTGTAAAGAAATAAAGAACAAAGACAGCATATAACATGTAACACAGACCATGGGCACATTTGAACCCGCAACATTGCTACTGCATCTATTTGCCTGTGCAAAATAAAACACCAGTTCAACTTAACACAAAGCAAAATTGATACTCCACTAAAGCCTGCAAGATTGGTGTGAGAGAAACTCATTATCGCTCACTCAAGAGAAGCAGGGCTCCATTTCAATTATCAAAAAACAACCTTCCCCTCTTGACCCAAAACTGGAATTATACCCGGCACAAGTAGGACGCAAGGCCACAATCATTCTATTAGGAGTGGGAGCAGAACCTTCAGGGTGCTAAATATTGAGCTAACCCAGTGTTTTATTAATAATTTGAGCTGCTGATTTATTTTTCATGCTGTTTACTTCATGGACATAAATCACCAGTAAAGAGCCATGAACACAAAAAGAGGCCATAAAAACATTTATTAAAAGACACAACCAGAAGACTGCACTCAGCAGAGTCACAGTCAGCTCTGGTTTCAGACAAGACAGAGAGAGAGCGGCAGTGGATGAGCGAGCTAGAGCGTGAATGAAGAAAGGGAGTGGCGGGAGCAAGAATTAACCTTCTTCAAAGGTTTGAATCACCACAATCTTGAGAGGTTTTTGATCACACAGCCATAACTGTGCACAAAACACACACACACATACAACCAAATGCAAAATCTCCTCCAGGCTGTATTTGACCTGTGTACCTCCCTATGATGCCTACCATGCAATAAAACTGAGACAGGTGTAAACATACTTTTTTTATATAGCTTTACCTGAGGCATTTATCAAAACTGCTGTATATGCAGCCAAAAATGTATGCCTGTTTCTAGTATTATTTAAAAGCAGTAATGTATCAGTAAGTAACATAATTCAAATGTTTTAAGGTGCCTTTTTGAACAGAAAGCAGTGGGCTCACAACATTAAAGGTACTATTGCAATCTACCTAAACATGCCACTGACGTGACTTAGGACTTGAAGCAATTGCAGTTATTTTTAAAATACAAAATACAAAAAAAAGAAGAAGAAGAAGAAGTTTTCCAACATAGTCATTGTGCAGTCTTTCCTTTCAAAATAGTTGCCGTGTAATTTGGTGAGGTTTCCATTCTGCATCTCTGTGCCTCAATACAATTAGGATGGATGGGTATTCTTTTGTGGAGCCCAAATTCATCCAAAATTCCCATGTGGAAAAACTCCACAGTAACGGCTCTTTTCAAAAACAATGACACGGATGGGAAGAACACTGGCAAACCATATCAATCCACTGCCACTGAGTATCAATTAGACATGAATAGATACAGTTTGTGGATGTTCTTTGGCAAGAAATAGTTCACAATACAACTTTTCACCCCTGAGGACTAAGGAATAATGTTGGTATCTGTGTCACTGTTTTTGGAGATAGCTGTTGTTGTTGAGTGTTTCCATATCTAAATTTTGTATCATTGGAGCAACACAGATGAACACCCATACAGGCCCACTGTATCAGGGTAAAGGGAACCAGACCGGAAACCTTGCCAAATCACACAAACTATCCAGATTCATAGATGCACATGGGGTAGGTGAAAAAATATCTTTTTTTGTATTTTGCGAGAACTGTTTCTTTGAGCTTTCTACTTTTAGAAGGTATGCTTCATGTATCAAAATGTTATTATGATCAATATGCATATAAATAAGTAAAGACCAAAAAGAAAGAATCCAAGTAGATAATAGATCCAAACTAACCACGATGATGGTTAGCAGCATCTAACAGCATCACTATCCAATACCAACCACACGTCTTGTGCACCAAACCAAAGTAATGGCAACACTGTAATACTTGGGTAACTTCATACGACAGGCCCATCTTCCATATTAATATGGCTGTCTGAAAGCCTTAAAATGAACCTCGACTCAAATCCAGCTTAATACAACAGTGTTTCCCTTCTGTCATGTCCATGTTTTCTGCTCGGGTGGCTGTGTAGGTTGGGAACACAAAGCCTGTTGTCAGCTGTCAGAATCTGTAGGATCAATGATGATGATGCTTTTTTTTTTTTTTTTTTTAAATGATGCAACAAGTTGAGTTTTGGTTAACCGTAGTACTAGTGGTGTAGCTACAGTCAGGAGAGAGCCATGGGGTTTGCTTCTACAAGGCGTAGGATGGCTTGTTTGTGTGCTAGGGTTTCAAATATAACCCACCCGGGACACATAGACATTAGTTCTTAATGTTGAGCAGTCCCACACTGCTCTTATTGTTACTGTATACTGGTCTTTAGTCTGTCTCCCACAAAGTCATTACTACCATGTACTGCGATTCAGAGTGACCTTACGAACTGCAGAGGTGGGTTTTTCAATGACCTATAGAAAAATAGAAGTTTGAGTAAGGATGCAGCAAAAGATCTATAGGAAGCATAAACTATTTCTGAGCCTGCGCCAGACTCCACAGACAAGCGAGAGGGCAAGATCTGAGAACTTGTAACACTAGATGAGAAGAATTCTTATTTTCTGTCAAACCTCTGAATCTAATTAGGTTTTCATTTGCCTGGCAGTAGCCCACTAGGTATTACAGTATTTCATAGACTTATTCACTGTATCTTTAAAGGTATTCAGTCTTGTGTGTAAAATATAAATTGTAAAAGAAACAGTTTCCCTGGTGTATGCAAGAGCTGACAGGCTAAAAATAGAAGTGGATGAAATAAAATTATATCATCAATGCCTGATGCTGAGGCTACAGTTATTCCCACAGAGCCATTTGGTAATGGACCCTCCTCTGCACCAAACTTTAAGAGAAATTCCAAATGAGTTTAGTGTGCATTATTGGCCAATTACGTGGAGAAATGGCCAATTATGTAAAACGAGCACCGCACGCCTCCTGGGAAACAGCGGATGTCGTTTAGGATTACAGACATTTGGAATTGGCTCACTCACCTTATCTCCGTCACAGTGGATCAATAGGGCCCTCCTGCTAAGCACTTATAATTTCATTTCCCCTATGGCAAAGACCTTCTGCTTCCTCTTAGGGCTGTCTGCTAACGCCTGTGTGAATTCTGCAAATTCCGTCAGTGATCGCCTCAAAAGCAGTCTTTTGGTCTGGAGAGCTCAAGTGTGTTTAGAGCAGAGTGGTTTTCTGGTTCTCAGAGTATCATGTGACATGGAGGGAGGCTGATGCCTTGCTACATGGAGGGTGATTTCGGTGACAGATGACTAGATGAGGAACATTCAACATGGTGGTCAGTCATTGTGTACAGTGCGTGTGCACATACCGTACCGACGCCACCATGAGAAGTTCTACGGCCTGTATGTGCTACACACCCAACAACACCGCTGCAGCCACAGTCCCATGCAAAACAGGCAAAACGGGCAGAATGATAGACCAGATTATGTATGAGACCACCATTTAAATGGAGGGAATCATAACTGACACAGCTGCGTTGGAATTCAGCCTAAACACCTCGGCAGTGCAGAGAGGATAACATGATTGGTTATTGGTAAACGAGGCGGGCGCACAAAGTGACTTTTAATCTACCCCGCTACTGCAGTGAGAGGCAGGCAGAAAAACTGGGGGAAGAGAGAGAGATGGGGGGTTGGGGGGAGTCTAAGATGTGAGGATAGAGGAAAAAATGAAAAAAAAAAAAAAAAAAAAAAACCACAGAGGAGGGTTATAGAGAAATATGGGCCAGGCAGAGAAAGACAGGGAGCGCTAGATGTAAATCAGAATGTGTAAACATGTTAAGGTCTAATCTCATTATCCTGCCTCCTCCTGGGTCTGTGATCAGATGCTTGATTAAAGCAAGAGTTGGAGGAAAAGAGGTAGAGGAGAGAGGTGGAGGTATGAGGGAGGGGTGAGGCAAAGAAAGGCAGAAAGAAGAGATATCGTGTAGAGTCTAATTGTGCAGTCGGAGTGATGGGGAGTGCACAGAGAAAAGGAAAAAAAGATTGTATGGTAGTGACATGAGGATACTGAGAAAAAAAATGTTTTAAAGACATGAAAATTAGGTTTTCAACCATGTTTAGAACTTGCATGTCCACGTGGTGTTTTTCATACGTTACAAGTCATATTAGGAGAGAAATAAGCAGTCAACGCCATGGCTTTGACTGCTTATTTCCTCTTTGAAACTGCAGAATAGCAAGGACAGCCTCTAAAAGACGGATTCAGATTCAGTTTACGAGGTCATGAACCTAAGGGAGCAATCCTGTCACCTGACACTATGGTGCTTTCCATATCATTAGCACCAGCCTCGCCGGGCACTTGAGGGTTTTATTTTCAAAAAATCAAAAACACCAAAACAACATGGCTGCTTCATATGAACAATATTAATGTAACTAAGCAATTCGCTCAAAAAGAATTTTTTTTTAGATGGATAGATGATCAGTTATGATAAGTAGTGCACGTTTCAAGAAAGTGTGTGAGCAGACATGGGGTGGGCGGGGATTTTTTACATATTCATAGATCCACGTATAGTTAATGAGGGCAAGGTGTAGAGTTATATCTAAGGCACAAAGGGATATTTTCACAGGGAAAAACTTCTAAATATGTGATATTGATGAGCAGAGATGATTTTTAGGAGTTAATCAATGGCTGGAGGGAGACTAAAATAAAACTTTGGCTTTTTTTTTTTTAATTTGCATTTAAAAAACAGATGTTGACATTTAAAAACAACAATGAACACATGCACAAACGCTTTATTTTCACAGTACGAGGTATATGGGTTCTTTCCGGTGCATTCAGCATGACCCAGCCTCACACACTACAGAGGAAAGGGAAAATAAGTGTCTTTAGAGAAAGCCAACACAATGTTATTTTTTTTTGTAAGTTAAACATTTTGTTCGCTTTATCATATGTAGACTGCTATACCACTAGCCTTCTATTTTTATCTTAAAGTTGTCTTATGGTCGGTGTCCATTTGGGGTGTGTACTTGACGGTACGTGTCGCACCACTTCCCAGATTTGGACGCTTGATGAGCATGTCGCCCCTGATGACTGACATTTCTTCTCTCCCATAACCATGCAAACAGTTCCTAGCTGTGCCTGATTAGACAAACGCTTCGCAGTGGCCTGTCCTGTCCTGAATTTCATACTGGACCAATATGGCGGCTCTTTTCAGAACTTCCTTTGATATTATGACCTTATTTGATGTTATGATTATTATAACAGTTCACCGAAATGTGCTTCTGAAAACATCTGAGGCGAGAAATAAAACCTGTCTTTATTTTACATCGATGATGGTTTGTGTAAAAGTTTCATAGGAGTTTTCCAGAGGTGATGAGTCACACCAGATGCTCATAATTTGCATAAAGTAACCTAGACCTCAACTTTATGCAAATGAGGATACACCAAAGTGACGCCCTGTCTCTCAAAACACAACACGATGTTACCAGAATGCATTGCACAGCTGCCTACATAGACAATGAATGGGAAGCATGGAAATGACGGATCCTGTGGACACGTACCATCAGGCTCATCGTTGGGTTACCATTCTGCACCACTTTTGTTTTGTTTTATCAATTTTTGAAATATTTTTCTGTGAATGTAATGCCCATTGGAAATGTATGTATACTGTTTTGCATTCATATGATAGTAATTATCAGCCTGCAGTTCTCTATGCCCTTTAATTGAACCAAGACTGACCTACTTTTAATATTTTCTATTCATTTGTTATATTATTTATTTTGGTTCTTGGTCTTTCAATTGAACCATGATCTACTTGCTTTCATATTTTGTACCAAGGTATAAATACCAATACATATATTGTCTTATATAGTCTTATAAATTGCATAATAAGACATGTATGTCTACACTACATGTGTATTTCCTAGTACCTTGTTTTTTTCACATCCTGATGGAAGCACAATGCAAAAACAAGTTGGTACGATGCTTATGCTGGCCCAGTAAATATTAACCAGCCAGACAAGTGTACAGTCTTAGTTTCAAAATGATAATGGTAACATGACATCCGTTCATAATTGAAATAATCTGTAGGAATGAACCTCATATTTTTAAGAAACTACAATTACTGCTTCGCAGTTGCAATCTTCTGCCAACCAGTCAGGTTGCGGTTTCCAGCCATTTCTGTCCAGACTCATAAGATATTTGTAGGGAAGACTTTGAGGGAATTTTATAAAAGATATCAAGTGTATATTCTGGTGAAACGGAAGATATCGCTACATTTACATGTATGATTGAAGCATATAATTTCGAGTGAGAAACATGCTGTCTTCACTTAGAGTACAGAGGACTGATGGAGGGCTTGGTCACAAGGTGCAACAATAGTCAGCTGAAGCTCAAGGTCAACAAAACCAATGAGGTGAACCACCAGAGGAGCAGGAGGCCCCCTGTCCTGGTTGTCATCCAGGGAGAGCAAGTCAAGTGCTAATACTGAGACATCATGCAGAATAATGGCGGCCAGAAAAGTGTTTTTGCAGGACATTATGATGTCACAGTGAAGTTGACCTTTAACCTCTTGGATATAAAATGTCATCACTTTATCGTTTTATCCCATTATACATTTGTGTGAAACTGACATAATTAGCATATGAATTCTTGAGTTATGAACAAAAACATGTTTTGGCAGGTCACAGCGACCTTGACCTCTCACCACAACAATCTCATCAGTATCACCCTTAGACATTTGTGCCAAATTTGAAGAAATTCCCTCAAGGTCTTCCTTATATCATGTTCATGAGAACAGGATGGACAACTTGAAAACAAAATGCCTCCAGCCACAGCTAACACAGGCCCGGAGGCATACAAACAATGCAACAGTATCTCAGTCGGCATGTAGTGCACAACATGAGGGAAAGATAAGTCAGTGAGAAACTATTGTAAAAAACAGTAATGAAACCAGAATTTAAGCATACTTCAGACTACATGGAGCACAGGGATGAACATTTCAAAACCGCAGCAATCTCTTGCTCTATCCATTATTCATGTTCAGCACCGATTGCATGTCCTACTCATTTTCCTTAAATTGCATAATTCTTGGTTCAGCAGCAAATGACCTCATGACTTTTTAAATAGTAGTCAGGCAGCTATGGCTTTGAGGCAGTTTCTCTCGGCATGCACAACATACTATATGTATGAGTGTGTTTGTGCATGTGGTGCGGGGAAGCTACAGTAATTTCCCTGTAGGGAGGAGAGGAGAGCGCTCCTCTCCTGGAAGAAAATGGTGCAACATAGCATACATACCCCAATATCTTCAGACCATGATTTTATATCAAATCTGTAATAGCAAGGTGATGCCGGACTTCCATGTGAATGGAAGCAGATGCCAGAGTTTTCGGAGGAGTCCAAAAATTAAATGGATGCAAATGAGCAGACCTGCAGCTCTTTGTGGAATAATAAGTAAGAAAAACCTGTCTCCCAGCTATGCAGTAGCATGCCTGGCCTTTTGAAGTGCCTGACAAAGTTCAGATCTGTTAAATCATCTCAAATGAAAATTCAATACACATAAATGCCATTTTTGTTTAAAAGAACAGGAAATTCAAATAGGTAATTTCTCATTCAGTTTTTTTAACTGTTAAAATTGGGTGCAGAAAACAAAAAAAAATGAGGGAATGTGAAGTCCATTCCAGCAAAGACAGGCCTGTCATTCAAATGATTCATTCTGCTGGGAAATGAAAGCTACTTTAACATGTAAGAGTGGCGGCAATCCAGTCAGATCACAAAAATGGCAAGTAGTTTTGGCTGAGGGTGGCACAACAGGAAAAATCTTGAGGTCATCAAAACTGGGTTCATTCTCTTGGGAGCATGAATGTAGTTTTCAAATTTCATGGCAATCTGTCCAGTAGATTCATAGACCAAATGTGACATTTTGGCCTAAGAGTGACACTCAAGTAAAGATAATGATGACAACAAACTTGGCAGGGTGCATCCCATGGGAAGCATGAGTACACTCAGGAAATTACTCAGAAATCTGTCCATCGTATTTAGATATACAGTATGCTGTGTCAAATGTCAAATGTTTGGCCTGATGGTGGCTCTGGAAGACAAGTCATGAAGTCATCAGAATGGACAGGGTTTGTCCTATGAAGAGCATATGGATGTGGAGCACTGTGTGTACGTGTATAAGTGTTGGCGCTAGAGAAAAGGGTAATAAATTCATGACAGGTCTCATCCTCAGGGGAGCATAAATGTCTTCTCCAAATTTCATGGCCATAGCCCAGTAGATTTTGCAATATATGTTTCCTTTGGGAAAAACAGATGAATGGACGTCACACAGTGAGGATATACTTTGTGTGACAGCCTAGAGTCACAAAGACAGGGTAATTACACTTACAACGTACTTCAAAATAAAGGTGTGCACAACCATCAGTGTTGGGAAAGGCCCTTTTGAAATGTAACAGGTTACAGATTACTAGTTACCCTGTTAAAAATGTAATAAGTCATGTAACTATTTTAATTATTTCATCAAAGTAATGCAACTTACGACATTTGAAGACTTTTTACTTTTCTAACAAATGTTTGAAATTGGACAATAAAGCTGATAAACCTTGCAACGGTGCATAACACCAACTGTCAAACTATAATTTAAAGTTCTCCGATAGAGCTTGAATTAAGATCTGAATGTTTTGATTTTTAAGTGCAACCACCAAAACAAATGACAAGTTTGTAAATCACAAACAACAAACCCCCTCGCAGGCATGGCAGACTGGTTGCTTGGATGTGTATTCATTTGACTGTCAGATGAGAAACAGTTTAAATGCAAACAAAAGAACCAATCAAAAACAACGCTCCAACTGCTTGTAAAACATCCCATCCTTGATGGTGTTGCAGCCAAATTTGCCCCAACAGCTTTGTCTGGAAATGTTCCAAAACAAAGCATTCCTGCACAGCAAAAAGCTGCAAAGCAACAAAATGATCATTAAGTTCTATATTTCAGCTTTTTACTGAAAACAATATGTTCAGATGTAACCCCTAAGTAATCACCAACATTTTGATTAGATGTAATTTTCCTCAGTAGCCGTAATGGATTACAATTACATTTATTTTGTAATTTCATTACATCCAACTATTTACATGCATTTACTTACTTTTTACAAGCTACTCCCCAATACTGTTGCTGACCCCTTATTCCATACATAAGCTTTACAGAAGCGCTCCAGTCAATCAAGCACACTAGGTGACTATAATTTACAGTACACTAGATAAAATATAGGCCCTTTGATTCCTGTTATGACTCACTGTATTCACTAGAAAGTGGTAGAGTTGGACTTAAGAGCCTTGTTGAATGACTCTTATTGAAATCTACTTGACCTTTAAAAATACATTCATAACCCAGACATTAGCCTAAGGTAGAAGGTTTTCCTTGATATACAGTACATGTATAAGTAAAAAGACAAAAAAAAAAAATGAATGAAGGGCTCCCAGTTTTTGAGCGTGCTACACTAGAGCAGTAGCAGTTCACACTTGAATTGCTTTCTCACACAGTCAGGGCAGACACCATGAAATAGCCTATAAAGGTGTTGTCAAAACAACAACTAGGGCCCGCTCTAAAACCAATGTGCAATGTCAAAATGCTGTTATGGCAACACCAGCCTCATCAAATCACGACTTGACATCCCAAGTGTTGAAAAAAGTGGTACTGTCCTTGCACTCCAGGTCTCACCCTCTTCTCTGTCTCTTTTTTTTTTCTTGCAGCCCTGTTCTCTCTCTACTCTGCTGTGAGCTTTTCATCAAAGCTCAATCAGCAAGACTCCTCTTGTTCCTGCTCTTTCTTTACAGCCCACCGTCTCTCGGTCTCTTTTCATATCTCTTCATCAATATTTACAGCCGCTCATTGCTTCCAACCCCTCTGCCGATTCTTCCATTCAGCACTGCATTACTGTTTTTCCGGCTCCTCCTGTTGTTGTCCTCCTACTCATACCCCTACTTCTCTGTCTCTGCTTCCACTCCCCTCTCCTCCTCCTCCTTCGCCTCTCTGCAGAGCAGCAGAGCTCTTCATCACGCGGACTTCAGGCATCTGTCGGAGTCCCGGCCAGTCTTGGCATGATTGATTATTGGCCCACCTGAGTCTCTCGTAATGACCAACTGTCGGTTGTTTTACTGCCGCACTGCCTTCCCCCACCAGTATCTCCTGTCACTGCAGCTTCCAGGGGCTAAATCACCGCCTTCAAACCTACAGTAGATTATCTAGCTTGTCTTCAGATAAGATTTATAAACCTATACAAGAGCGTCAGCTTGTCCTCCCTCCAATCACAGAGGGGAATCGTTTCAAGGATGGTTATTTTAAAGCAACGACTCGTTTGCGTTCTGACAACATGTGTTTACGGCCATCGTAATGTCTCTTTCACGCTCGCGGTTTCCAATTAATTGCGGGCGATGATTTTTCTGACTAAAACTAATAAATGTCTGTTTGGATTTGTGAGTTCTGTTTTGTTTTGGTCCAGTAACGGCTTGTAAATGGGTTTGGAAGCTGAGGCCTGAGAGCATCTTCATTGGGAAGAAATTGTAACTCTGGAGCCCTGCCACGTAGCGCAGCGCTGGCAAGACGCATTTCCTAAGCGGCCAGCCAATCTCATTTAAACCAGGAACTCAGCACGTCCTATCGATTAGCTTGGAAAAAGAAAAGTTTGGTGGGTATCGCCAAAGCGAGATTTCACCAAACGCTATTACAAGTTAATGCCGTCATCACCTGTTATTTTCTTGCAAGAATGTGTTTTTTTTTTTCTGAAGCTTGAAACTCTTTTTCACACAGAGTTAGTTTTTCGAGTCTGTCATGCCCGAGTTTCAATGCGAGATGTGACTCACAAGAGAGCCGGGAAAGGGGAGAGCAGCTTGCTTATATTGTAGCAAACTGATAAAACAAATCCAGCTGAAGCAAACGAAGACATCAAAGCTGCCTTGATAAGGCGCTCAACCTGAACAAGCCATTTAAATTTCAGCTTAAGGGATGAAGTTCAATGGATTCTGTTAAAGGCAGAGGAGGGTACATCTTGAACCGAACTGAGACCTCAGTGTGACTCCAAGACATTAGATGATGAAAACATGTCAGGATCACGTTCAAAAACTCCTCCGTGCCCCTTGGCGGCCTCCAGACTCGAGCAAGGATATATGAGAGGAGCTTCAAACAGGAAGCAGAGGGAAAACAGAGGCACATCACTTCCCCTGGCTGCACTCACCTGGTTGCCAAGCTTCTTTGATCTTATATAGAGGCCAGGTGCAACTTCCTCATCTCGAGGTGAGGCAAAGTTTCTCTCTCTTTCTCCCCGTCTCTCTTTAGTTTCTTCATTGTCGTCCTTCCTTCGCTCTCTTCCCCTTGCCTTCCTCCTCTCCTTCTTTCTCCTTCTCTCTGCCTGGCAGGGACAACACAGTGCCCGTGGAGAGCGGGAAAAGCAGCAGAAGGCATCTTTGAAAGAGAACTCTGGCTGCAAACCTTTCATCTAGCGCTGTACCTGGCCAAGGCAGACTGTGGGATACCTCGACTGTCAGAAGGCACATGCCAGGGGAGGGAGGAGTGCAGAGAAGAGGAGAGACATGAGACAAGAGGTAAAGAAGGGAAAAGAAATCCAATGAGAAGGAACGAAGAAAGGATAGTGTGTCCACGCCTCACTAGTACTACGCTCGTTCTGCTTCTGCCAGGTCCAAAAAAGAGGGAGTCAATGAAAATTAAGAAGAAGCAGAGAGCGGGGAAAGGAGGGCAGGAGAGAAAGGAGCAAAAGTGGAGTGGAGCGATGACAGAGAAGCTCATGGCTCACAGATGAGGGCCATTTTGCAAAGATCCTGCTAATGTAGTGACACAGCAAAAAAAATCTCCAGCTAAACCACTCATTTCTGTGTCATCTTCAGTCTTAAAATCTTTTTTTTTTTCTTAAAACAAGTGAAAAAAAATCTGCCACCAGTTTCCAATGCTAATCAACTTGTTTGCAGAATTCAAATGTCATTTTTTTTTTTTTTTTTTTTTTTGTTACTTGTGGGCCGATCTGCCTTATTTAAATACATCTATACTTGTTCCCAGAAAATATACTCACTTGTTCTAAGAAAAACTGGATTTAAAAACTGGAAATGAGACTAAATGACTTCTTAAGATGATTTTCTTTCTTTTTTTGTGTTTACTATCCAAGGAACTCAATGCTGGATCACATTACAAAAAAAAAAAAAAAAAAAAAGAAAAAGAAAAAGAAAAAAGAAAAAAATAAAGACCATGGTGCAAAAATCACAGTATTAACATGCCTGTAGGCAGTTGAGGCAGTAAAGATAGAAGAAAGAGAGACGGGGGTAATATGCGACAAAGGTCCCAGGCTGGATTTTAAAGGCAGGACATGGTGGCGACATGGTATCAGCCGTAGCCAACTGAGCCACCAGGATGCCTCCAGTCTGTCATTTTTAATTATGAAAGGCCTGTAAACACTCCGCCAAAATAGCTTGGGATTGCACTAAAATGACTGCTGTTCATTCAAAGCCTTGAGTCAGTACTGTACAGAACATCACAACTTTGGCAGCTTTACTGTGCACATTATCTCAGCATGCCACTGCTTGGCCTATTGCATCTGCTGCAGAGTGTGTCTTCTTGACAGGCAAAGACTGAGTACTTGGAGAGTGTGTGATGTGCCTCGACAGGAGGCGGTCAGGAAGAAGGGAAAGTTAGCATGTGTGTGTGTTTGTGTGTACTGTGTGAGTGCCTCTATGTGTAAATGCTTGCGAAACTCCCCATCTAAAAACAGGCTGCATGCTTGTCTTGGTGAGGCACATAATAACTCAAAAGTCTCCCATTGACAGCTGCTGTCTATAGCCGTGAAGGACTGCAAGCTTGACAAATGGATTTTCTCACGAGCGTCTACCTGCGGAGGTTCTGCTTGGGAAAATTCCAAGTGAGGCAGGAATGCTGCGAGGCAGGTATGTCCTTAAGTCCCTGCTGCAGCGTCTGGGAACGCAGACGAGGGTCATTACCAAGTCAAACCATGTAGTTAGGGCTGACAAAACGCTGTTTACCTCGGAGATGACCTGGCCACTCAACTGCCTGCATCACACAGCTGCAAAAATGGAAATGCTCATTTGGAATCAGCAGGTATTTAAAGCATAATCTTGGCTTGAAAGGCCGTCATTAAGACCAAACAATGCATGCCAGTAGGGAAGAAACTGGCTTCAATGACTTTTGAATGAATCTAGCCTTTGTCATTTTTTTTTCTATTTCCTCTTTCAGTTCATATCAAAAGACAACCTTTGTCAAATCTGTATTTAATGTAAATACTTCACATCAAAGAAAAATAAACAGTGTAACCATGGGAACCAAACCCCCTGGCGTCAAAGAAACAAAGGCTTCCCTGTGTGTAGCCCTCTGTTGTCCTATCTGAAGTGTTACAGGTACAGTAGCAGATAAAAAGGCTGATTAATAATCAGTGTGGCTGGTATCTCATCTGTGGCGCCAAAGTAAGCACCTTATAACAAGGCACTTAACCCCACACTGCTTTTGAACTGCAGTAAACGCAGCACATTAACCTGCCTGAGTGATATTTATGTTAATATATCACAGTAAGCTACTCTATGTTTATCTGGGACACATTTATGTGACAAGACAAAATCCATTATCTTAGTGTAAATTAACCCATGATGTCTCCATGCCATGATCCCCATGTGGTAAATACAAGGAACCTGGTCTGTAAATGAAAAAAGTAAATGGTGAATTCTCATTTCGGACACATTTCCTGACCTTAGCATTTAAGGTTTTTCTTTTTTATGAATCAAAACTTTGTGCTTGAGATCTGTTTAGGGTCAAATACTTAACAAGATAGAAGGATGATAACATTTTTACCAACTGGGAAGTCAATTTTCAATATTTATAATATTTAACTGCACTACTTTATAAATCCAAACTCAAAATTGTATCTGTGTCTTAAGAAAAGTTTTCCAATAAGCCACTTAAAACGAATATCCACCAGAGATAACAGTAATGATTGAAAATTTCAATTTGAAATTTATGGAGAGGAAGATTATCTACAAGCAGCTGTTGATACGGTGATCATTAGAAAAGCAAAGGTCTACTTATTAATAGGGTGGAGCAGTCTTGAAGTTGCATAAATCAGGTTTGACTGTAAAGATGAGACTCTTGCGGATTCAGTGAGCCACATTTGATTCATGTGTGATGATATTAACCCCATAGTAGCCATTTCATTGTAGTGAGACCATTTTTTCAAACTTGACATCGCTGTGTAAAATGACCTATAGTGACCTCTAGGATAATCACAGCCTCATGAAACTTTACAAACTAGAGACTAAGGGCATTCAGAGGATGTCTGGTTTTCTAATGTTTCATCACTATGCCACAGTGATGAAACATTAGTGTATTATTTTGTCCTTTTTTTTTGACAGTCTATACAGTGGCAAAAGCGATCGAAAACACACTGATAATAGATGCATTTATCAAAGGGAATCTCCCGTGGAGATTGTGTTTCTTATGAGGCAACACTGTGAAAACTGATCTCATCTAGTGTACATGATTTGCAAATACAGAAAAGGCTGTAGGTTTTAATGAGGAACGCAATTTGTTGGGTAGCCTCATGTTGTGGGCAGCATTATTTTTATGATGATGATCATTTTGCAACATGCGTTTTTTGTATTTTTCACTACACTCCTGCAGTGTCGCATTAAATAGGAAATTTCTTTATAGTAGGTAAGTCATCCACAGATATAGATGCTGAAAAACACTTTGTCTGCGAGGGGAAGTCATCCTCTGATAAAGAAAATCTTTGTCGAGTGCAACCATGTTTTTTTTTTCAACACCAATTCCCATTTCCACGACATAATAGTTTAAGAAACTGCAAAAACAGAAACAGACAGTGGGAAACTAGCTGTAAAGTGTAGTTATGCGTTACGGGAGCCATACTGGGAATTCATAGAACCCCCTTCAAAGCTGTTCTTTACCATCACAGGAGCACAAATAAAACTCAGCAGCTGTTTACTAGAGGGAGCTGCACACCCACTCAACCTGTATATAACAAAGTCAACCTGTGTCTTCCTCACAAACACTTGGAGCTTGGAGAGCTTGCTACTTATCTACTGGAGGAGGAGGGGTACTGTAAGTCCTTGTCAGGGGGATATGTGCAGCGGGAAAGCAAGACGAGCGATGCTACAAGGCAAGCGGTGGCAGAGGGGAGCTGGGGAGGCCCAACAAGCACATTATCTTTTGCCTCGACAGGAGGTCTGAGGTGGCTGCCAGGCTCCACGCGAGGCGAGGTGGCAGCTTAACAAAACAAATGGTTTAAGACATGAATTAACTTACACTGTGACAACAGGCAGTGGCAGTGCCAAGTGGATTAAAACCCGGGTAGCTCTCAGCAGGTTAAGGCGCATTACATGTACTTGTGCTAAAATTGTGGGTTTGAATCCTTATCGTGACCTTTGTCACATTATCCCTCCTTCTCCTCGACCTGTCATTCTACAAATGCATAGGTAACTATAGATGCTTCATGGTGAGTTGACACTATTCTGCTTTTTTCAGAACGCTACCGAGAAGAGGGGACAGGAGGAATAAAAAGTGCTCTATTCTTACATGTGAAAGTAGCTTTTAGTCCCCAGCACAACTCAGAGGCCTATCAGCTGAGAAATCAACTGATGGGCCTCTCTCTGCACAGAAAGGAACCTCACCATTTTACAGTATTTTCTACAAAAGGAAACATATATTAAAATGAATACTTTTTTTAGTTTAGTTTGGCATCACAATACTGAAAAAAAGTGGGTACAGCCAAAACGTTGTTGCGTGTAATCTCTTTAGGGCAGAGCACAGGTCCTGCCCTGACCCCCTGCTTAGCCTAGTAACATTAGTTTCTCTTCCCACAGGAAGTATTTTTTGTTGATTTTTCAGAAAAGCAGACTTTGGTGAGTATTTTGCTTATATTCTAAGCTCAGTGGTGCACTACCATTTCTGTAAATAAACATTGATCATCTTGTGATTTTTGCTGAAGTAGAGCAACATTTATTTTTAGCATTTAAAGAAATGTTCTGTTTTTGAAGGCACATAATAAACAGGTCGCAGCCATAAAATAACCATTGTGAAATCTCTGGCTGCCTATTTAAAAACCACACTGCTTATGACTGAAGTTAGCTAGCTTTCTGCAGGGGAAAAGTTGTTTTTATCTCCTACTAAAAAATGCAGATATCATACAGATTTGTGACACTGTTAACCCAGCTGACATTGAAGATGTGAGCACACTGGACTGTCTTGGACTTGTTGGAAATGGTGTTCATTCAAACCTGTTAAAAGTACTGAACTGGCAACAATATTGCATCACTTTTTTTTCTTAACTGACCTTTTCTGTCTCAATTTCTCTCCACTGACGTTGCTCCACACTGGATGTATCAGCAGAAGACGCTGAACGTTTTGATGATATACAGTGGTCCCTCGTTAATCGCGGGAGTTACGCTCTAAAAATAACCCGCAATAGGCAAAATCCGCAAAGTAGTTAGCTTTATTTTTTACAATTATTACAGATGTTTTAAGGCTGTAAAACCCTTGACTACATACTTTAGGCAAGCTGAACGCATTCTGTACTGTACAGGAGACACGGCACAGAGGAGACTGATTGACAATGGTCTACAGTCCCTTAGCCAATCAGGACGCAGAACACAATGCGCTGTAAAAAAAAAAAAAGAAAAAAAAAAAGCATGCAAAATTGCATTAAAAAAAATCCGCAAAACGGCGAGGCCGCGAAAGGTGAACCGCATTATAGCGAGGGACTATGGAGGACTAAAAGGGACAGAATGAAATAAATAAATACATCTTTAAATAAATACTTAAAAGTGTCATTAATTAATTAAAATGGGAATTAAATAAATAAATGTGTCATTAAATAAATAAATATGTCATTAAATAAATAAATGTTTCATTAAATAAATAAATGTGTCATTAAATGTGTCATTAATTCATTAAAATACCAGTTCATTTAATGTAAAAACATATATATAATTATTTCATTATTTATTTAATTATTTCATGGACCGGTGTTGCAGTGCTTCATGAATTAATTTTATCTGTCAAACTCACCCATCAAAGTCAGTGGGCGGATCCTAACACCTGATTGGTTACCCGGCACAGCAAGCCAAGACAGATCGACTTCAGATAATCAATTGATGCAGAGCAAGTAAACATATTCTAGAGTGAAAGTTTTTAACTGTTTTGCTTAACCCAGATGCTCAGGTTGCATAACCTACAGCCGAGAGACTTTACTAAACATCAGGTAAAGCATGCTGCAAGGACTGAGGCTCTCTGCTTTGATGTGGACACACTACGGCAGCACGGGATTTTACCTGCGTCTACACCGGCTGTCACCAGGGAGAGAAGGGAGCGCAAGCGGTGCAAACGTAAACAAACGAGGGGGAAGAGAGCCGGGATCCACGCTAGGCTACAGGCTACAGGCTAAAGGCTACAGGCTACAGGCTACAGGCTAAAGGCTAAAGGCTACAGGCTAAAGGCTACAGGCTACAGGCTAAAGGCTACAGGCTAAAGGCTACAGGCTACAGGCTAAAGGCTACAGGCTAAAGGCTATAGGCTAACCCCTCCAGACCAGCAGGACCGTGGCTCTTGCTCTCTAATGTTCGCTCCCTCGACAACAAGCTGGACGAGCTACGCTTGCTAAGAGACACCCGCAGGAGAGAGACTGCTGTGTGCTTGCTTTTGCAGAGACATGGCTCCATGGAAACATCCCATCCCTGCAGGAGTAGAGCACTGAACACTGTCAGAGACCCCTCTCACCCGCTCCACAAATACTTTGAGCTGCTTCCATCAGGCAAACGGTGAAAAGCAAAACCGCTAGAATGAGCAACAGCTTCCTCCAGAAAGCTGTTAGACTTTTAAACTGCTGACTTTACCATCAGTCGGGGATCCTAAGTGAAAAACTCTATCTCATTTTGTGTGCACTACTGCTGTATGTGTAGCTTAATGACAATAAAGCTTGATTTGATTTGATTTGATTTGATTTGATTTGATATTCTGACACACTTGGTGGCGCAACCTTTACTCGGTTCAAGCAAATGGGGGATTTGCAGGAGCAAATGTTACTGCGGTGCGCGATGCGTGCTAGATAGGTGCAGCCACAAAATGTCGAGAAGTTGCCCAGAACTACTTTAACTGGAGAGGCTCTCAGCAGAACTCCTCCGGCTCCGGCAGACTTCCAGGCTTCAGACCTAAGCAATCGATTGGGCTAGATTCACGTTAGTCCCGCCCACTGACTTTGATGGGTGAGTTTGACAGATAAAATTAATTCATGAAGCACTGCAACACCGGTCCATGAAATAATTAAATAAATAATGAAATAATTATATATATGTTTTTACATTAAATGAACTGGTATTTTAATGAATTAATGACACATTTAATGACACATTTATTTATTTAATGAAACATTTATTTATTTAATGAAACATTTATTTATTTAATGACATATTTATTTATTTAATGACACATTTATTTATTTAATTCCCATTTTAATTAATTAATGACACTTTTAAGTATTTATTTAAAGATGTATTTATTTATTTCATTCTGTCCCTTTTAGTCCTCCATAAGGGACAGCTGTATTGTGTATGTTTGGTTCAAACTGCAGGCGTGGACAGCGACATGATTGTGTATTGCACTGCTAAAGGGGGGGTCACCAGCATTACCCACTCTAGCAATGCAATACGCAATCATACTCTCCATGGCTGCACACACACTCACACACACACACACACCCATATATACCATCAAAATGCTCAGCGCCTGAATCCAGCCCTATCCAGGGTGGAGCAATCTGACAGGTGCTTTTGCCATGATGCCCATTAGAAGCCGAGGAGGTGCCTCAACACAACACAAAGCCAATGGAGAGGGATGAATTGTTTTCCCCTTTAGGCGGGCCGCACTTAAATGTGCTCTGAATTTGCCTCCTAAACTCGGTGGAAGATAACAAATGGCACGGACTGATTTGTTTTGTGAGCCAAGCAATCACAGCAAAGAAGAGGTGGAGCTTTATATAAGCAGCTCCTGCTCGTCTGCCCCCATCACTAAAGCCAACAGCAGCACTCTTCTTAAAATAGGCAGGAATCCAAACCAGTGGTGCATGCAACATGTGTGTATCTGCTGTTTGTTTATGAAATCAAAATCTATTTTATGTTGTATACAGAAGTGCACAGGCCGGCACCAGCTGAACAGACTGTCTGCTGCCTGACAGTGTTGTGGAAACAAAATGTGTGGCATCCCACCTGCCTTTTCATATAAACAATACAAAATGCAGTTTGACAAAAAAAAAAAAATGTTATAGTGACCATAAAATCCTAAATAAACACACAGCCCACTTGGCTGGAGTGGCAGAGAGGTGCTGACAGAGATGTGACTCCAGGTTGGAGAGGGAGAAATCATGGGGAAGGATCCTGCCGAGTGGAGATAAAAATAGAGCATGAAGGGGAGGAGGAGAGGGAGGAGGAGGGGACATACCTGTGGGCTCGGAGGCAGCCTAGTTAGCACGGCACCGCTGTGGACGATGAGGGTCTGGAGAGAGCTGGGGAGGGAAACAGATGAGAGAAAAGGATGAGGATCAGGTAAGGTGGAAAAACAGAAAGCGAGAGGAGGAGATGACAGATAAAAAAAGAGCAGAAACAGAGAGAGGAAGTAGAGACGGAGCAAACACGGTGTCGAGAAAAAACATGTCAGATTAGCAGGAAACCCTGTGTTTGAGTCAAAACCAGCCAATAATTCCACCTAAGGCTGGGAATGGTGGCTGTTGTGGGACTGTCGATTAAAGGTGCACATACAACATGCTGACAGCGTGGTGTGTGCACGCACACACACACACACACACACACACACAAGTAATTTATGTCCACATTCCACTGTTATTCCCTCGATTGGCTAACAGAGAAACAGTGCAGCTAATTAAGATCTCATATATTTTTTATTCATAAAAAACATAGTTTGGGTCATGTTGTGCCATGCTATTATAAAACACAATGTAACTCGATTGGCACTCACAAAAAGTTTTAATTGACTTGTGGGATATTTCAACTTTGAATACCTCTTGATATGATAAATTGTGTAAATAAGACAGCTTCGGAGTCGCTGTAAGATTTATTATTTCACTTTGAGGAAGCTAGGCTAAAGATTCCCATAGACTTCAAGTCTTTATGCTAAGCTAACATTAAATGCTATCCACAGGAACCAAACCCCTGGATGCTCAGAGGTGAAAATGTTATCAAACATCTTGGCAGTCAGAAAAAGGGGCTTTTGCCTGAAAATTGAAGTATTCCTTTAACTTATAATTAAGCAATCAAAACACAACATAGCTACTCACAATTATGTAAAAATTACATTTGACCAAGAGCTTTTCCATCTGTTTTGGTGTGGGGGTCTTAAAGGAATACTTTGCCAATTTCAACCATTACAGCATCAGTAGTATATGCAAATGAACAGTGTTTAGCTTCCCTCCATGTTGCCTGCACCCAGAGCTCCCTGTTCACATGCTGGCAAAAGTCCACCAGATGAAACGGACGTCTGAAGTGCAACAGTGTTACAGTTATAGTGTGAAAATGCAATACATGCTTTTATGAGGCCCATTTAAGACTGGCTCAACATATTCACTGCCCCAGTTTGTTATCTGCACAGTGCACTCTGATTGTGCAGGCTTTCTACCTTTGGAACCAAAAGGGAAACTACAGCCCCTTTTCTCTGTTTTCTTTGTTTATGTAGGACTAATTCCAAAAATATTTGTGCCCTTCTGTTGCACAGACAGCCCAGATTTATGACAACACCATCTTTCCAGCAGTGAGTTATTCCTTCAAGAAATCGATGGCTATCCCAATTTTGGCAGCCATGATGGCTTGCAATCAAACCCTGAGTAGTTTCAGACATGGCAGTATTTTATGTTTTTGAATTCAACAAGAGCCACAATTACATAACAACCTGTCCAAACAAACAATTAAGCTATCCATCGCTTCCAAGATCAGACACTTGTGAAGTCAAGAGCGACAACAAAATCCTTCCAAACACGTCTCCTGTCTCCAAAACACACACACACACACACACACACACACACACACACAAGTATCCCCTATTCACCCACAAACTCAGTTCCAAAACTACCATGAACAAACACCGCAAACAAAACCAGTGCCTTCACTTTAGGAGTGCGAGTGAAATTAATGAACAGCACCCATGATTTGGTTGCCAATCAGGACACGACACACTTCACTGAGTGCCCTTAATACAATATGAAATAAATCCAATTCAGATAATAGAGATGTAGTCTCACAGAAAGGCAGGTAAATATTAACAACAGGCGGCAGTCAGTTGAAGAAACACCACCGTAATCAACTGGCATATTGTTTACTTGAAGGCCGGCCAAGTGCAATGTCGCTCTTTTGTTGGAACCTGAAATGGTGAGAAAATAGTACAAGGCCCATCATTTGGTTGCTAATATGCCATTGTTCCTGACAAGTTCAGGAGGGATTGTTGTGGCTGAGTCATCGGCGAATGCTTGCAAACAGAGAGGGAGGCTTGGCAAGACAGACCGTGCTGGCCAGCTGCAGTAAGAAGACATCCAGATTCCAAAGCTTAATACCCGGACACGGGGGATACTGAATTTGTCATGGCTGTCAGATGAAAAACATGTATCTGCAAAAAAAAAGTCACATTTTTGGGCATCAAGAGAATATGTTTAACCCAGAGCTTGTGCATTTTGGATGGCTGGGGTAGTGGCTGCACGCAAGTTCTCAGTGTGGAAGTCCTCCATACCAGCTTCCTTCCAAAACTGACTAAGGCCTTGTTCAGACTGCAGGGGAAACTCAGATTTGTTTCTCAAATAAGATCTTTAAGACAAACCATCTGCGCTGTTTATTTGCAAGTGATCAGATCGGATTTGTTTGGTTCAGACATTACTAACCTATCTGCATGGGTTGCTATGGTAACAACGTGGGGGTCAGTTTCTAATCGCTGGAGATATGGTTTATCAGAGGGCGAGGGCGAGAGGGATTGTTTGGAGCACAAGATCCATCATCTCGCCCTCCAAACAATCACGCTGTCAAGTCGCAGTGCAGAACATCTCCATCGCATTAGACAAATTCAGCAACAGAGGAGGCTGATAGGCTGATATTAATTGAGGTATCCATAGTAACACCAGCTGCTATCGTGCACTTCCATCACTAAGAAACTTACGTTGTCATTATGTGTGGTATTGTGAGTGATGTAACAGACACTCCGAAATCCTATGTAGTGCCCAGAGCGTCCGGACTGAGACGCATCTGTAGAAATCTGACTGGAATCGCGTTTCAAACCACCTCCAGATGTGGTTTGGATCTGATTTGCAAAAATCACATTCTATGCTTTTTTTTTTTTTTTGGCTGTCAAGACTTTCTAAAATCTATCGTGATACAATCTGGATATGACACAGAACAGATTTGGGCTGCAGTCTGAACAAGGGCTAAATGAACTGATTAGTTATATGGAGAGAGCATGATCTAATCAGTCACAGACAGACATATTAAAATATGCACCAAACAGAAGCAATTGTGTGTTAAATGTAAATTAAAATTCTAAAAAAAAATAATTAACCAAACTTTTATTGAAGCCATTAGATTTTGAATGGGTTGCACGGTGCAAAATCCTGAGAGTTGGCGTTACAAGCTTTTCTAACAATACACTTGTGATCAATGGATCCATGTTTTTCAATTAGGTTTATGCGCTGCACACCGAATAATGAATAATAGATATAAATCACCCTGAAAGCACTCATTCATTGTCTACACAGCTCATTATTTAGCATATTAACTAATTAACATGCAGCTAATTAAGGTGTGCCAACAACATCATGGTTAATTATGAACAAAGTGGCTGCATGTTGCCAATCTCCCCTCCCTCTCTCGTCCTCCATCTCTTTTTCTCTCTTTCTCTCTCTCTCTCTCTCTGAGTCTTAATCACTGATGCACATCGTTGTGCCATGACTCACCACTATTGCCTAATAAGAGCCAATAAGGGGAGAAGAATGGGCCTGTCAATGGTCTATAAAGTGGTGTAACAGGTTCTCATCTTCTCTGAATGCTAAGTTGTGGACACTATCACCTTGGACAGAGAGAGAGACAGAGAAAGTGAGAGAAAAGGGGCATCACCTTTGCATTCAAATCAATCTCAAGAGTCTTTGTCATTCACTCAACTACCCAGAGGATGCACGACACACTGTGCAACCGAGCCAATCTGAGCTTCACAGGACACGTTTTTCTGTTTTTTTTTTTTTTTTTAAACTTATTTTTACTGTTTGTTTTTTTCCAGCAACACACAGACCCAAGGATGACAGACAGGTTATCACAGGTAAGGTGAAATGCTTGACGTCATGTGTAACAGGAAATGGAGGAGGGAAAAAAGCTGGGATACAATGTAGTGTCCAGATCCACGAGTCCTTTGTGTCTATGACTGTCCTTCAAGATAATAAAGGTCCGTATGGTCCATGCATTTGATCAGTGCAAAGCTAGGGTATCCTGAAGGAGGAGGCTTTTTTAAAAGATTATTTTTTGGCATTTCTGATTTATTTGATATTCACAGTAGAAAGAGACTGGAAAGAGAGGGGATGACATGCAACAACTGGTCTGAGGTCGAATTTGAACCCAGCACGCCGTGATCAGGACCTTAACAAGTGGTGCATGCTCTTACCAGGTGGGCTACCAAGGGCGCCCCAAGGTTTTTCTATTTACTCCAAACCTAAAGTCCATTCTGATGGCCATGGGAATCACTTCAGATTTCCAGTTTTTCCAATATTTTTCACATTTTTAGCAGCATGTCTCATTTTGGAGACTCTTTACACAGCCATTACTATCGGTGAAATATTTTTAAAATGTTGAAAACTGTATTTTTAAAGCTTCTGACTTTGTTTAACATCAAAGAAATTCAAACAATTGTCATGAGGCTGTAGCTGGCTGAACCCAAATGCAGACTGAAGCAGGTGGGTGTGGTGGAACACAGAGGTTTACTGATAAACAGACTGGGAACGTGAGGAAAGTGGCTGGCATGGCTGACGTGGGGGTGGCTGGCAGAGCAAACAATGATCCGACAGGGACCGGTGGCTGGTGTAGGGTTTATGAGCAGCGTGGTGACAAGGAGATGACTGGCGGGTGTGCTGATATAGGATGACTGGCAGGTGTGCAGGGACAGAGTGACAACAATTGCACACGCTGAATAGAATATACCTTTACGGTGAGGTACATGTTGCTCATATACGTTCTGTTCACAATTCTGATTTTCTGATACACAAGATCCTGCTAGATTGCACCCGAGAGCGCTGCAGCAAACCACAGCGGTGCTCACTCAGTTCATGTTGCAATAGTGCCAGTTAACATCCAAAATATAAATGTGAATTCAGTGTCTGCACCAGCGGATATTAACCATCTGCTACTGCTACACAGTGACAATTGGAAATGTTCTCTATGTCTTTCAGCTGTCAAAAAATCAATTAGCAGCTCCAAATAGAAGTTCCAATCACATTGTTAGGCATAAATCCCAGTGCCTTTCACACGACTCGTGGTTTAAAATAGTATAGTGTGATTTGTACAGTGCTCTTCACTCTGTCAGTACCTCTGTCAGTCGTAGCAAGTGACAGAATACTGGGAAAAAGACAGAGAATAAACAAATATTTTTACCTTTTATAACACAGATTTTTACCAAGGCTAATAAAAAAAAGTTACTCGCAGTCCCATCTCTAAGGAGAAAGCCTGAATGACAGATTCCTCAAAAGTAGAGATAATTTTCATTATAGGGGAAAGCTATGCAATTATACCTACAGCCAATGAGTTATAGTTTAACACTGCTGAATAGCATAGATAGCAGGCGTAGTACATTTCCACATGACAGCAAATAACATTTAGCTATCTAAATCATCATCAGATTTCAGGGTTTCTGAATCAAAGATCAAGGGTTCTTTCAAGAACCATTTTGCCTTGATGTTCAACAATCCCACAGGGAGAACCCCACCACAGAAGAAGCAGAGACCAATTCGTCCACTGGCTCCCCACTGAAAAGAAACCAGGTAAGCAATGGCTAGTGAAAATCTGAAGGGACACCCATCCATATTTAGTCATCCATTAGCCAACAGCTAACATTAGCATTCATTCCTTAAACTGCATGAGAGTGTTATTTATAATGTGATCTGATAGGAGAGGCATGATTTAAACATGAAATATCACTGAATATCTAGGCCACATTTATTTTTTAAGTTCACCAAAGCCTTGCTGGAAGTAAACTTTAATGTATGTGCATGTAATACTAACTTCTATTAGACCTCTAATTTCTAATAATCGGTCAGTAGACCTTTGTCAAAACAGCCATTTTGACAGTAAAAAGCAGTTTAAACCCAAGTGTTACTAATGATATTAATTAGGACTCTCTTGTGTATAAGGATACCAAAGCCTGAGCCAGCATGCACAACACCAGGAGCCTGGCTCTGATAGACCTAACTGGAATGAAACCATAATTAGTAATATTAGTAACACCTGCGTTTACACTACTATTTCATGTCAAAATGACTGGCGCGATAAAGGCAAGGCACTCTTATTTCTGAATACAAAACTGTTGTCGAGCGTCATCACCAGACCTGTTCCTTCCAAATGAATGGGCTTCATGTAGCCTTAACGCCGTATGTGTTGTTAGCTAATGTTATCAAGTTAACCGCATATACAGACAGATGAATTTTCAGCAGCTGACTTGCGCCACCTAGTTTGAAAAGGTGTTAACTAAGCTACTGGGTTCAAACCATGGTAGACAGAGAAAAGTGGAGCAAGAGACTGGTGAGCGTCTTTCTGAGCTAGCTGCCTCCCTGTTGAAACATAAAGACAATGGGAGCCTCCACTCACACAAAACCTTTTTATTGTAATTTCTCAGCTTAGCTAAATCATTTTGGAATCCAAAAATTTATTTAACTTCTGTTATTTTTATTTTATTATTATTATTATTATTATTATTATTATTATTTGTCGCACTTCCATTTGATCACTTGAATTCTCTGCTAACTAGCTTGAATAGCTTATCTGACAATAAATAAATAAATAAATAAATGTTAGAGTTAGCTAGTCAATGACCAGAAGTACCTGACTGGAAGTCTTACACCCACACCCACACACACACAAAACAACAACAACAACAACAACAAAAAACGTAAAGTGGCCGTCTCCATATTTCTGTAAAGGTGAATACTTACCAAGATAGACCTCTATCAGAAAATAGCCTAATGGCCATCGCAGAGGAAGATAAAATTTGTTTTATTTACTTTTAGCTACCAGCTAACGTGGAATGCAACAAGCTCAGACCTGTTTTCTGGGGCTGTTTAAAAGGCATTCTGGGAAATGTAGGAAATCACTAACTGGCATATATGAACAAGTTGACGGAACGTGTAGCTCCATAGCAAAATAACTTGTGCAATGCGTACATACATGTCAGATTGATGATATACAACTATCTACCCAAGGGTGGATATTTTCCTTGAAGCCTCTCTTTATTCTTTGAGTGGAACATTTGGCGGCCTCTGAATAGAAACAGGTGTGGCTGTGAAAACCAGAGGTCAGCACATTCATGCATTCATAGGGCTGGTGACGCCAGAGAGGTCTCGGTCTTCCTCTCTCTGTCTGTCTGTCTGTCTCTCTCTCTCTCACTCTCATCATGGGCAACCAGAGCAAGCTGGCTGGAAACTGGCTTGTCAGCAACCTGCTGACAACATGGAGGGATGGCTTCCTCTCTCACCTCTCCCTCTTTCCTCTTGCTATTGCTTTCCTCCCCCCCCCTTTTAATTTTGACTACTACTGGCAAAGTCATATGATTGCAGCCCATAATCCACTTCCTCTGGGAGCCAGAAAGGAAGACAATCTGGAGAACACCCAGAGAAAATATCCAACCTATCCATAAAAATAACTCAGGATCTCTAAACCTGCCTTGCTGGTCGGCACTACACACTCTTGTGTAGAAATGTTCCACTGAGTCTATAAACAAGAGGGTGATTTCACTTTGACTGGAGCGCCCTTATTCACAGTTGAGCTTGTAGACTTATTTGTGTCTGTCACTTTCCCTGCTCAGGAAAACCTAAGTGACAAAAAGGCGATGACGGGGATGCTGAAGAGCGTAGGATGAAGCACAGAATGGAGGGATTCATGTGGTAAAAAGCCTAGATGAAACATGAATGGCGCACTACGCAATAATTGCACCAGTGAAAAGAGCTTGACTTGTCTTCATCTTGTTTTGAGTTTTTGTGTTGTGTTTTTTTTTTTTTTTTTGCCCCACATGCTTTCAGGATGCCGCCTCCCACACATGCCGTGGAAACTGCAGTCCTAAGGTTATCTTTGAAATTCACCAGCCTCAATTGAAGTCTGGAAGCAGCACTGCTTCAAAAGTAAAGCCCCAAAATGGTGTTCTGAATTGGTTGCATTTTCAGATTAGGAAGTGATTATTGTGGGGGGAAAAAAATAAAACCAAACTGGTGTCAGCAACATGTGTTGTGCAGCAACAATCCTTTGATGTGGATGAAAGGACTGTCTGACCGCTCACTGGTTTGGCAAACAGATAAGACCACACCATAAAATTTCAAGAGAGAGTCTGTGAAATAGATCTCTCTTACTCTGCAAATCTGTTAGCAGTGATGAAAAATGCAACTCACATATAGTGCATGTCAACATTTTAATCAATTGCAAGTGCTCCAGCCTTAAAAGATATAGATTTATTTTAAACTTTATTTATCTAGGGGAAGTTGACCAAGCACAGTTGGTCTTTTGAGGCAAATGCAATCACAGCTTTTTATGGATGCTACTAGGAGCTGCCCAGTGCAGCTACAGTTTTCTACTGCTGGCTTCTACGCAGCTCCAGTGGACCAGCTGCAGGATTAACACCTTACACAAGTGCACTTCACCAGTGATTAAAAGAGCAAAACAATAACAAGTCATTTAATCTCATACTTTGTATTTAAATCTTATTTTTCTTAAAAGAAGTAAAAAAAAATGCCAGTTGGATGAAACAATTCCACTTGTTTGCAATGTTAATCAACATGTTCTCACAATTTTCTTGATCCAAGAGTCATTTTCTTGATTCTAGAAGGCTTTTCTGCCTTATTCTGCCTTGCTGCGATATATTTATACTTCCTCCCAGAAAAAAAAAAAAAAAAAATCCTGAAACAAGTGAATCTGCACATTTGAGAAACTTTTGGGATTATCTCATCCAGCTGTCCAACAATGTTTCACTTGTTTTAAGAAAACAAGATTTTAAGGCTGAATATGAGACTAAATGGCTTCTCAAGATTGTTATTTTTTGCAGTGTGTATGATCTATCTCCCTCAGGTGCCAGTAAATTAGATGCTGCTTGAAAAATACACTTCCAGGTTGCTCAAGGGGATGTCTTTCAATTTTTATGTGCAAAGAAAAACAGGAGAAAAAAACAACAACTTTGAGAGTCATGGAATTGTCAAACGGGGTAATTAGCTCTGTTATAATCTTAACTTTGCAATTCCAGTAGAAATTGTAGCTGACATAAAAAAATGTCACTAAAGGTCAACTGTGCACAAGCATGGGGATGTTGCAACAGACCCAAGCTTTGCAATGTCTGCAATGATGTAAAATACAGGGAGAAGCTTAACCTGTACTGTGTGAACTGCTGTGGCTTCACATAGAATGTAACATGTTTATTTACATGTAAAAACTTACATACCATAACTTTAAGGGAATGGAGGGCATCAATCATTCCCAGTCCCAGTCACATTTTCCCAGTGAACCAAAAGTTGCCTAAAACGTGCATGAAAAAGTCACATAATATTTTCACCTAAGACCTTATCCATCTTGATCAAATTGAAAAATGTCTCCCGTTTGCTCGGCTATTGCAGAAGAACAAGTAATACGCTTTTAACGGAATCACACAGATAAATGTCAGCGGTGTGATGTACATGGGCTAATGAGTTTTGAACATCACTGACACTATTTGTTTCAAATAAAACACAGAGGACAAGACTGATGACTGGTCCACTATATTCAATTATCCTGCCTGCACAGAGTCTGCCGTCGTGCTCTGTCAACCCAGGCTTCTGTGGAGCGTCTTGCATTTTTCAACTGCAGAGAGTAAATTAACTGTCAAGGCTGTGATAGGGCAGACAGACAAAAAGGTGCATACAATAATCCTCAAGATAAGGACGCCAGTAAATTATTTCCTTCAGTACACCATGGTTGATACTGTACGAACGTGGTTGCTATTATACAGTCACAAGAAACCAATTTGTTTTATCTTTGTTTTGGATGACACGATGTCAAATGATTGCTGCTGAATTCAATATTACAGGGAATGGCAAACTTTGTGGGGAAACACAGGACATTGGTCGAACTTTTGAAGTCGCAGGACGAGCGTTTTATCAGTGAGGGCGTTGGCTCATTCGTCCAGAATTAGCTCAGAGCACACAACTGGGCTCATTATCAGCCAAACCACACCACACAGGAGCCACTTTGTATCGCCAGGGAAACTCTCACACTTCCTCGCCACATTTCCTGGCATGACCTCATTCTCAGCAGAATACAAACATTGTATCTCAACCACCAGCATTTTCCCCAGCATGAGGCCAGCAGTAACAGCTTTTTTTAAACGACACTAAGCTGTTTTTTGTGTTCCAACATGCCTCTTCAGGCTTGTAACACAAGGTTACTGTGCATTGTTGACAAAGTGGCACCGTATTTAAGAGTGAGCTGTGATTGCACATGGCACTACAGTTGGCCATTTGCACTAAATTACATTACCGGTTCAGTGTTGTGAAATTAATCAGAGGGACTTGGTGACTTAATGAACTTGGACGGTGCTGTGGGCTTGTGGCTCGTGACCAACGATCTCTGTAATGGGGCGCCTGTCGCGGCCAGGTCTCAGTCCCTATGTAGCCAGCTCAATATCATCTGAACCTCTCACCTTAATGACTGTCGACTTTTTTTCCTCAGTCTGATGCACTTTTAATTATCAGCTCCAAGGCCCTCGGCAGCATCGGTACCCAGAGGACAAAGCTCGCCTTTTAACTAAGAACCTCCAACTTTATAGAGTTGGCTCAATGTCAAACCCAGAAATCTGTTAGCTTTGCTGAATTCAGCCATACAGCAGCAGAACTGCCCTCTCATGGTGTAACCTTTTTCAACTCTAGGAACTTAGCAAGGTGTGCAGAACTTTGTGAGATGTGCAGAGGTGTGCCGTGAAACCTATTTCCCTGGTTCTGGAATTGCATCCATAGATTACAACAGTTCCCAATAATGTTCCCAGAACCTATTGTCAGTCTGTGGGGTGATACTAAAACCTAAGGACCATGGACTTTTAGGAGGAGGCAGCAGTGCAGACATCAAAAAGCTACAACACATCACAGCCCTTAAATGCAGCCGGTGCCAAACACCAGACTGTGAAAACAGGCTGAACAAATGAAGAGATGCTTGCCCTCATCAGTGCTTAGGGAGAAGAAAGTATTCAGAGGGATCTTGACTCAGCTGTTCGAGATGAAAAGCTGTATTTAAAAACTTGACAGCATTTTGTAGAGCTGGCCATTGACTGGTTGGTTTCTCAAACACATTTTCATTCCCTGGGCATCAAATATTGACACTTTGTCACAGCCCTTCGTGTCTGATACCAATGCCAAAGGGATGAGATGCACTTTTCATTTGTCACATGGTTAGGTTTAGCTAACAAAACCACTTGGTTAAGGTTAGGATTAAAGTTAGGTTTATGCATAAAACCACTTGGTTAAGGTTAGAATTAAGCTTAGGTTACTCACAAAAACCCAGAACTTCATACAGTCTCAGTTTTGCTCCAAAAGCAAGATGTCTCATGGGAATCGAATTTGCAGCTAATGCTTCAAATGTGGTCTTCAAAATGTGGTTTATATGCCCGCCATGCACCCTGACCACCTCCCCTCCCCTTACACTGACGCCAAAGGGTGCCTTTGGCTGCTAATGGGTGCCTTTTGTGTTGGTATCAGACGCCGAAGGGTGTCTTTGGCATTGGTATCAGAAGCAGAAGCGCATGACAAAGCATTGGCATGTGACACCCTGGGAATGAGAATGGGCTGGTTCTTCAGAGGGAGAGCGGGGATGGACAGAAGAATCAATTTGAGAGCTTCACAGATTCTCAAAAGTCCCAGGTTACGGAAAGTTCTGGGTTGCCATTGGTTGTCAAAGAGGACCAGCAGTGTCATCTTTGAGCAGGCACTCACACTATAGCCTGAATGCCAATGTCAGTTACTTGTGATGCTGCTCTGCTTGCCACCTTTTCAGAAACAGCAGTGCCCTCACAAAGCCCATGGTAACAACTATAATATATGATTTATGATTCATTAAGTATATAATCCTTGATCTAAATTGGTGCAGATTCCTCCTAAATTAGGCTGTGACATGCAGATTAAGAAGATTGAGGTGAAAATCCTCTGCCATATTTATCATAGGCTGACTCAGAGAACACTGACCTTGAGAAGTTGGCTGGGAAAGCAGTGTTGGTGCTAAATTGGTTCAAAAAAATCATGAATCATGAAGTGCATCGAGCTTAATTATTTCCAGCTCAGCATCCACTTGACAAACCTGGCTACATCTTGGGATTCTCTCAGAGGCAAGCTGCACCGTTGCATGGGCACATCTTGAAACAACATGTGCTGAAAGCACTGAGCTCCTCTCCCATACTTCTTCTGACAAAGAGATAATAATACATCAGACAGACCTTATGAGAATCTGATGCATCAGTCATGTGCAGAGGGCTTCCTCGGAACAAACAGAAAGCCTAATCAAGCTGCACAAACAGAGCGTTGTGTTTTTCCTGCTGCACAATGTGCTTCTTGTGTCTATTTCTGGGGTTCACCCAAACAGCAACAGTGGCTTGCTACCAAGCAGCTGTTCCTCTCTCCCCACTAAAACCCTCACTGGGGCATCACTAATGTGGAGTACATTAACTTTCATAAGCTTTTGAAGAAAGCATCAGTTATAGGGTCCGTATCAAATGAGATTCAACTGTCATGCTATTTTAATTAGACAAAGAGTTTTTTGGTATGTCAACAAATCAGCTGAAACTTCCATCTGTGGAATCTAATTATGCATTTGTGTTATGCAACCATTTATTGTCATTACATTTTCATGAGCTACTTACATATCCATATAATTTACACACAATAAGCATTCAACATTTTAATAGTGTGAGTTTCAAATAATTCCCTGTATATTTACTCAGTTTGGGAGCAAACAGCTCTATAGTGAACAGTATTTCAGCACAGATGAAAGCATAACCTGAATACAACATACGAACATTAGCTCAGTTCTAGTACATTATTAAAATGTTTCATATTTGTAAAGGACATCTAACAGTGTTCTTTCCTTTTCTGATGTGCAAAACAGATGATTTTGTGTAGCACAAGAAATCACTAGTTTTTCATCTTCCACTGCAAGAATGCACCAGTCTATAAAGGACTTGAGAAATAAGAGAAAAAACACTTGGATTAGTGAGAGATCACACCAAGAACTAAGGATGAGAGCCACATTTGGGCCAGCATGACTCATGGGAAGGACAGATGTCTGATGCTGGCGAGAGTGATGGAGAGTGATGGAAGTAAAGGGAGAGGGAAAAAGGGATGGTGGAGCGGAGGAAGGTAAGGAGGGGAAAACAAAGCCTAGTTAAACAGCATCTACAAGCCCAGTTCAAATGCACAGCCACACAGAGGAAGGTTGCGGAGTGGGAGGCGTCTCGTTCCTGTCCTCACATCGCTCTAGGTTCTTCCTGCAGTGCTTCCTCCAGCTCGCGTTCAGCTCTGTTCTTGCTCCACTGTCTTCCTCTGTGCCATCTAAATATTTTATACATTGCCTGATGTTGTTTTAGGGATCTGTCCCGCTCTTTGATCAGGCAGAGTGTCATTGATTTGTTGCAGTTGTGGAGTGAAACACTGACTGTTTCACCACAGAGGAAGAGCCAATCAACACAGGCCCGCAGAACAAAGAGTATTCAATAAATAATGTATCACCGGCTTGTCTTCATCTGTTTTATCAATCTTTAAAGGCACAATACAGTGCAGTGTCACCATTATACCACCACCAGTGGCTCTGATGTAGCCCCATTGCTGCACTTTTGTTTATGTAATTGGTGTGTCACTTTAAAAGAAGCTCACAGATGACACATCAGTTTGAAATTTATTTTGATGCTGTAAATAGTTTATGTATGTTTCCTTTATATCTAAACATTGCAGTATCTTGAGTTACAATGAGACTTGAAAGGAGAAAGGATTTTTTTTCCTATTAGCACATATTGTGTATCAGTAACAGACAGGTAGCTGATATATAGTTTAAGGACTGGATTAGTAATGAGAAAAAGCAATAATGCAGTTTTTGAGGAAATTTTTGAAGAAATTCTTATTCTAATTCTTATTGTAATATCAGCATGTGGAGGATAAAGGTATTCTCTGTATTTACTGTGAAATCAAGATCTACATTACTTTTATAGTACAGTTTCCCACTGTACCTGTGAAAGTACTCTTAGGGAATGCTTAAAATCAAACAGCAAATGCAGCAATAATTACAGAGGGAGAGTTTTCTGAGTCAGGAAAGACGAGCTGTATTCTACAAAATCATATCAGCTCTTATTGCATTACAGAGCCAAAAACCCACTGTAGCTCTGGCTTTGATGTTCAAACTGCCGTCCTGCACTGCCAGAAAAGAAAAAAAAGAATATATATATATATATATATATATGTGTGTGTGTGTGTGTGTGTGTGTGTGTGCATATATGTATAAAAACTGTTCTAAAAACGAGGCCTAAAATCTGAGAGTGAGAAGAAATGTTGCTGCTGCCATAATCCTATGGGTAATCGTTTACATTTGATCACCATGCATGAATATGAATGCCGTTCCACATGTCCTTGAAAAATCCCCCACTTACAGTCAGTCGCTGGGGCAGAGGGACCGTTTTGAACATTTGCTGCACTTCTTCTGAAACATGACAGCTATTCAAATGACTTACTCCAACCTCCAGCAAAAACGGCTAGCGTGAAACAGTCTCACAGGAGGCACACATTCACATTTACTCAGCAGGGTTTCACGAAAACATCACAAGGGAGACAAAAAAAGAGGGAGAGAGAGCGGGAGATGAGTACGAGAGGATGCCACAGTGCCAAACAATGCCAAGGAGAAGATTACAGATGGCTGGCTTTGCGGAGGGATGTTGGAGCATGTTGTCAGGCTCATTTCAGTGTGATTTTCTCTCTTCATACGTGGGCATGCAGCCCTGCGAAGGGCAAGAATGAGGCATGGGGCCTTGTGGATGCGTGCTTGTGAAGACATGTTTGCTGGAGCAGAATGGCAGACATTTATGTATTCAACATGCATGCATGCACATAACACAAATATGCAAAGCGTTAGATCATTATTGTTACATTGTGTGCTTTTGTGCAGAGACAAATTGTGAGCGCAACTTTCACTTTTCCAAAAAAAGTGAGAAAAACTGAGCATCTAAATTGAGCTGTAATGAATCACGGTGTCAGGACTTATTTCAATTACGCCAGCTAAGGCACAGATATGGCTCTCGTGTGCCAAATACCAAAGAGCCTCCAAACTGTCTCTTCACCATCCCCCCAAATTAGACATAAAAAAGGAAAAGAGGAAGGAGGAGAGTGCAAGAAATGCACTGAGACATGGGAAAGTGGTGGTGTAATGTTGCCTCGTAAATGGGCATAAATTGCAGGGGCCAGCTATTTTTAACTGGTGTCCCATTTCTTAAAATGTGTTAACTGAAGTTCAGTTGAAATTGGCCCACTAGAATTAGGATCCCAGCGGGAGAGTCTGAAGTTAGAGAGAAGTTTAAAGATAAAATTCCCCCAAAACAGAATTCATGTTTTCACTGCAATCTTGCAGTTCGGTCTCGATTTGAGAACATGAACAAGTCTCTCCGGAGGCTAAAAAACAAGAGTGCTGAGGCTCTTCTCTGTGATGTCCTCCAGAAGTAAAGCCTAGAGTTGTTCTATTAACAATAGATGGAGACCAACTTTGTGGGCAATGTGGCAGAGCTGAGGCTGATTCCCCAGGGATATGGGCACACATTTTTTGCTTCATAACTGCCAGCACAATAATAAAATAAACATCCATGTCCACAAGATAAGTTCTATTTCAGTGCCAATGTAGCAGCTTCAAATTGTACATCACCAATTATACTATTGGTTCTCTGGTTTGCTCTGACATTAGGGTACATGTACTTTAAACGAATGAATGAATGCTTTTTATGCCTCTGCATCTGCAATAGCTGAAGCTGGAGGCATTATGTTTTCAGGTTGTCTATCTATCCGCCCAAATGTCCACTTGGACATGTGTACCAAAGGGTATAGTAATTAGATTTTGGGAGTCAAAGGTCAAGGTCACTGTAATCTCACAAAACATATTTTTGGCCATAACTCAAGAGCTAATACGCTAATTATGACAAAGTTCCACACAAATGTATAATAGGATAAAATGATGAAGTCATAACATTTTATATCCAAAAGGTCAGATGTCTTCACTGTGACATCATAATTGTCTGCAAAAAAAAAAAAAATTTTCTGGCCACCATTATTCCACGCCATATCTCAGCATTTTCACTTGACTTGCGCTCCCTGGATGGCAACCAGGACAGGGGGCCTCCTGCTCCTCTGGTAGCCCAACACAAGTTCATTGGTTTTACTGATATTGAGCTTCAGCTGATTATTGTTGTAACATGTGACCAAGCTCTCTGTCAGTCCTCTGAACTCCTCTGTAAAAATAATCTCTAAGTGAAGATGGCATGTTTCTCACTGGAAATTATTCACCGGAATCATACAAGATAATAATTATATGAGTGTGACATGGGTGTAAACTACAACCTGCTAGGTTCTCTGAGGCATGCAACTGTGAGGCGGTAATTCTAGTTTTATTATTGTTTTGTGCCACGCATTGGCCCATCCCACATGGGATTATAAGACACCATTACAACTAGACAACATAATACTGAATGAGGGCCCCTGCTCCCGACACTGCCTCAGACACAGCAGCGTTAAGGGTCTAATGCAGCAAAAATTAAACATAAACAAACCCATTTTGCACAATATAAAAATGATTTCCATAAATTCCATGCTTTTTCCAGATATTCTGCTGAATAAAAAATCATTCTCAAGGGTCCATGTGAGGATTTCACAGTCACTCATTGCAGTAAAATCCACTGTAGATTTCACTTTGTAGAATAAGTCTGTTCTAGGTTGGAGGTCCATTTAAGTGAGAACCGTTGTTTAACTGAGAGTCTATTGTTCCCTTCATAAGTCTGGTTAGGGTTCAGGGTTAGGGTTAACAGTATAGTCTAATTTATTGGAATCTAAACAGTCCTCACTTTCACGATTTCAATTATTAAGAAGAATCAAAGTTCTCTCCACTTTTGGGTTCCACTTTATCAAACAGCCACCGTCTTCAAACCACTTCACCATCACGTTTCATTAACAATTCAATATTAATTTAATGTGAAGCTGCAGGCCAATGTGCGAGTCTTTTAAAGCTTCATATGTCAAGGCTAAAACATTTTCAATGGCCTCAGTCAGGGCTCAAATTTGTCTCTGCATTTTGTTGCACATGACTTTTGATTTACACAGTTCATCCGCACTCTGGAGCGACTGCTTTTCATTGCATGTATCTTGTTGGAATACAGAGGTGCAGCCCATCTAAAAAATAAATTACCTATCATGTGTTAGTGAAAATCTCTTCCGTGCATGTCCTGAAAAGGGAAGAATGCTCCACACAAAGTAATGGCATGGTAGTATATGGGAGTATCTGCTGAGTGGGTTGAGATTGACCGTGGCTTCAAAACAAGCTGATTCACTGAACTGAGTGTCAGGACTCAGCTGCAAAAAAAAAACATCTCACCTTGGGGAGGCACAGTAATCAAAACTGAAGCTCCAGTATAATGGCCTGCAGTGACTTCACACATAAGCTGCCTCATCATAATGTGGGAAATAATACTATGATATGACTGAAACCAGAAACATGAGACTCACAAGTCACAGCAGTACCTGGTTCCCATGAGTCAAACCAAGGACAAAAAGCCCCGAGTGAAGCGGTCACAATGTAAGCGCAACCCACCTGACTGTATTTTCAATGTATAAGCTTCAGAGGAGCCGAGCATGAAACAGGCCCTTTGTGTGGAACAAAGTTTTACAGAGAACAGTGGCATAATATCTGCTGGGTTTCCCCTTGAGTCAAAAGATGTTGAATATGCACCCATATATATGCACACACAAGACACACTGCATGCACAAAGACCATGCAACTGAATGCTCACATTGACACAACGCACATCCATGTTCAGTGGACTTGCACGCGCACGCACGCACACACACACACACACACTTTTCACTCCCCTTTTCTCTCTCTCTCATGACAGAATATGCCCTTTGTTCATGTTCTTTGAGGGAGCTTTAGGGAGCCAGGCCGCTGAGGCTCTGGGAACGGACATGAATAAACGGACTGTCCTTCATGGCAGCATGAGGAGAGCAGCCGAACACACCACGCTGGAGATCTTACATCTCATTATCAAAGAGGCCTTTTTGTAAAAAAGACTGTGGCTACACTTCTGGCATGTTTGAAGTGCTGAATACTGACATGCACATGTAACCATGGATGGACAAGTCTGTTGTAAATGCATCCACATGAATGTGCAAACACATGTAGTATCAATGATACACTTTCTCACACACACACACACACACACAAAAACACTATTAGCTTGGTGAAGTGGGAGCCACTCTCCCAACGAGACCCCCCACCCCCGAAAGAAACAAATTTTTTAATTTGTTATTTACGTAATTTGTGGGTACTTGTTTCATTTCAGCTCAGTCTTTACTGTGTTTTGCTGTCATAGTTTCTCTCCTCTCCTCTGTGCGAAATCTGCGTATTCATGTAAGTTAAACTTTTTCAACTGAGTGGAAAATTCACGACTGTATTCACACGAGTCAGCAACACAAAAAGTCGCTTCTCGCATTTGGTCTGAACACACAGTTATCCCCTCCACACACACACAGAGCAGAGCAGAGGAGAGACAAGGTGAAGTGAAGATAACGTTACTCAAATTACATTATATTACATTACTGTAAGTGCAATAAAAGCTTCCCAACAAGAGTAATTTACTGATGTAGTCCGTCTACAACCAAAGCTGGAAAACCCCCAAATGTGTGAAATTTAAAAATATCTACACCCAACCTGTAAAATACGACTCCTTTAACTGTTTGTTCAGGTCCAAATGTTCTGAAATATTGTAATTCATTTGGTGAGCACCACCTCCCGTCCCCAAAGCAGTCAACCTGGGGGAAAAACTGCACAAACACAGAAAAACATTCCTCTATATATTAGATCCAATAAAAGCTCTCTATCTTCCATCCAAATTACAGTAAACCAAATGGACAGTTCTAAAGACTTACGCCATGAAGAAATATTGAAAGGGGTCTTTCAGAATGGGAAATTAATATTTGATTCCATGCCTGCTGCTTTTGAGAAAGCGCTGTCTTGTAAGTCCAGATATGGAACGAATGTATCACTGGAGCCAACTGTCTGCCCACTTTGAGTAAATGCTCTAAGTGAAAGACCGAATCGTGTGTAGGCTACTAAATGGATGAAAGCAAATATGAACATGTTCTTTTTTTCCATAATTCACATGTTTACTCTGAAGTCCTCTCGTTTTTTTCCACTTCAGAAGGCTGGAGAGGGATGTTAATCCTGACATGCTGATTTCATTGACTAGCATATTTGAAATGTTAAAACCATTATTCTCCATTAATATGGACGTGTCTCGACTCCATGTGGCCTCACTATCCACATCACGCAAAGTGATGCTATAGTGCCCACAGTTTGCTCTCCTACAGGCGCAGGCTTACTTGAGATCACTGCTATCTTAGGGAACATATCCATGAAATAGCTCCTCTAGGGTGCCGCAAAACTATAATTAAATTACTGTAATCAAGGGCACCACACTTGAAACCCATGAGAACTGACTAGACTTCACTTTGTAATAAGAAACAGCACTTGAATAAATCCTTTCACCTAGTGGTTAGAATTGTAAGAAAACTACTTCAACTTACATTAAAGAAGTTTTCTTATTTTGCCCAGTGAATGGATACATTTTGAAAAGAATTGTATTTTATGTTGGCATCTGTCAGTGGGCTATCATGATAAGACTGGGCATAATAATATAATTCCACTACAGGACAGACTTGACAGTCTCTGCAATTAGGTGCAAAAATGAATAACTAACTATCTAACTATCTAACTAACTAACTAAATAAATATGTGTGTGTGTGTGTGTGTGTGTGTGTGTGTGTGTGTGTGTGTGTGTGCATATATCCATATCAGCATTAGCAATCGGCCAATCAGCATATCGGATATTGGCAAAAAATCTAGTGTTGTATTTCTTCCATTTTTGCCCACTTCAGCTTTTTTTTTTTTTTTTTTTGAGACCGTTAACAGTGATACTGGGCTCTAAACGAATTTGAACTTGAACTTGATTGTGCATCCCTACCAATAATAAATATGCACACTGTACAATTAATACACAGCTTATAAAAACAACAAATCCGAAAAAGTTGGAACAGAATTGAAATTAGTAGTTTCCGATAATAAATGCACAATGAGGATGGTATATAATAAATAGCTCTTTAATAACTCTTACCAGTGGATTTACACCACAATATTTTGACTAGACTGAAGACTAGCTGAAAGGAATACGAGTCCTTTTTTTCTCTTATGGCCTGGGATAGTCTCATTAGTATTTATAGCCATGAAGAGCCCTGTCCCAAAGCCAGAATGATCGGATCATAGGGTCTGGTCTTAGTTCTCTTATGTCTGGATTTGGGAGAGATTTGTTCATGATCACAAATATTGATTGGACTGTCCTAGACCATTAGAGCAATGATATGAATTCTAAAAGCTGCACAAGGCAACATCGTGACCTGATGGCCCCGAGTGGCAGAGAGAGATGCCGGTATACTATTTTGAAAGTTTGAGGGACTTCATCACTCAGAAAATATTCCACGTGACGTCAATAATCTTTACATATGGAAGGCTTCAGTGTCTTCTTCTTTATGCCTGGTGGGGATGAAAGTGGAGCAGCCTTTCAGTCACGGTAGGTGAGTCTAGCTTTCTCTGCACAGATCACTTACTAACTGCTGTTGGCAGATGGTTTGTATTTTGTTCTGATACATCACTTCCTGAGAAGTGTGTATGTCCGACACCAGAAAGTCAGACTGTTGCATTCTGTTGCAGCCCCAATTTGTATTTTTACATAAAAATCTTGCATACAATTAAAGGAACAATCCTTCCAAATTACAAATTACAAGATATTTTCCCACTTAACCCTTGAGCACTCTGTTGATCTGGATAGTTTCTATGCGATTTGGTGATGTTTACAGTCTGTCTCCCCAATGCAAAGGGGCTGGATGGGTACATGTGAAAAAGCCAGTCTCAACTGCTCTCTCAATTAGGAACTATTTCCAATGAGCAGTATGTGTCTGCCTACAGAAAGTTTGAATTGATTCAACCTAGTATCAAGACAAAAACATGTCATAGACACAGCCGTCCACCATAGGAAACCATGTCAGTGTAAATTATGGTTTGTTTAGGCATGAAAAGTATATAGATGCATAAAGCAGGAATAAAATAATATAGTACAAAGGCAGCAACAGATCCAGTCCACACAAGGAAGTAGATGGGGTGGTGGATCAGTCAAACACAGACTTTCCCCTCAGCAAGTCCAAGCAACACTGGAGTTTTTAACGTGTTTGCTAACATAAACTTGCTTATGGTCCTGTGTGTCACTGTAACACCTTAGTGAGGCAAAACGTGACACTGACGCGGCTTCCTCTGGTGGACCAGCGGGTCTGTTACACTCTTTGGCATGATATCAGGTTGACAGGTTATCAATACAGTTTGTCGCTGTTCTTCAGCAGGAAATAGTTCCCAACTAAACTCTTCACCCCGAGGACTGTGGATTATGTTGGAGTATGTGTCGGTGTTTTCACAAAGAGCTGCTGCTGTTGAGCATCCATCCAGCACCACTGTACTGGGCTGGGGGAGAACAGACTGGAAACTTTGCCAAATCACACACAAACTATCAGGATGGATATAATGCACTGGGGTTGAGGGACAAAAGTTTCATCCAACATTCAACAAAAATTCTTTTGTTGCATTTGGGGTGAATTGTTCCTTGAAGGTGTTCCTCTTTAAGACGTGCTTCATTAGGATACGAGTGTGAAACTGCCGCGCTGTAGTTTTTCTGCAAGGCCTTCCCTCAGCACCCGCATCTTTAAAATATGGCTGTGGTGGCAACTTTACTTCAAGAAACCTTGCAGCTGCCTCAAGTGCACCTCAAAGGGCCATCTGTATGAGAGTTTACACAGCTGCCAACCAACACTATGCTCTTTCACCGGTCACAGTGAAGGCCCTTGTCATCACTGATTACAAGTACAGTAGATTTCCAAGCGGCAGATATGTGTTTTTCTTTCTGCTGTGAGTCGATAAGCTTTCCCCGTGTTGTCGTGTTAGTTCTAGAGGCCTCGTAAGTGGGTTTGCTGAGCATCATTCATCTACGCACACACACAAACATGCGCACCCCCACACACTGTCAGCCAACTCTCTTGACTACGGAGTGCTCTAATTAGTAGAGAATAAACACTGGAGTTGATGACAGTGTGCTTGTTTAAAGCTAATAGAGCTTCCGCTGTGATTTGATCTGTTAGTTATGACTAGAAAAAAGGTCCAGGAGAGACAAACCCCTACAACTGTGACAAGTGCAGGATAGATAGATCAGTTTGTTTGGAAATTAAAACAAATTACAAATTATGCTTGACTTGAAGAGTATAAATGGCTTGTTAATGTTAACAGTCTGTGACATTTTTTTAATAACACATGCCTGTTTTGCTGCTTTGTATCTGATGCCCTAAACTATACCCATGTGATGAAAATTTCAACTTTGATGTGCTCAACACTCTGGTAGGTGGTGGGAAAAAACCCTCTGGTGCACAGGAAGTGATGCATTTTTGTGTCTGTCAGCAGCAACAGTGGTTTGTTTGGAAACAAACATAAGAACAGGGTAGAGAGCAGTGACAGCCACCGTGGCTGCTAATGAGCATTTTACTTAAGATAGTAAAGAAAGAAAGATCTTGCAGATTACAACATCAACATTTACCTGCCCCTCATCGGCTCAAATCACTGATTTAACACGTATCAGGGGGAAATGGACAAAGGAGACTGTGCAACGGAGGGCAAAGTCTGCAGCTTTTCATTCCAACCACAGAGCTGATTCCACTGATGAGTTCCTCCTCTCTGGCTGGTGCAGACTTCACTGCCCCCTAGCCATGGCCTTCACTGCTGTTTGCCTGAATATATGCTTGCTCCTGTATTTTTATGCTGAAGCACATATCAAACTGACCTGTGAGAACTTCAAAAGTTGCACTATGTTAGATTTTGAAATTGATGGCATAGGTGGGTTTCAGACGCTGTGATAATGTTGCAAATCCTATATGCATGAGAGCTCTGTGTGTTAGACATTTTCCACGGGTCTTGCACTGTTATACGTATGATATCCCAGCACAAGTGTTCAGCACATGGATTTTTCAATGCATCTAACAAATTTGGCCAGGCACCATTTTGTGACATACTGAAGTGCAGAATGCTTACAGCTGCAGCGGGGCAATGCCTGCTAGACTGCATTGATTATTAGGAGAGTAGAGGAGAGGAAGAGAGGAGAGGAGACAGGGACAGGAGAGGAGAAGTGGGGAAACAAGGAGAGGAGAGGAGAGGAAATAGGGGGAGAGGAGAGGAGAAGGAACAAGGAGAGGAGAGGAGAGGAGAGGAGAGGAGAGGAGAGAGGAGAGGAAATGAGGAGATGAAACAAGGAGAGAAATGAGGAGAGGGAATGAGGAGAGAAGGAGAAGAGAGGAAACAAGGAGAGGAGAGGGGAGGAAACAAGGAGAGGAGAGGAAAAAGGCAGCATCCTCCAAGAGCAAAGGAAGGCTAATCCCAAACATGGAGCAGATTAAGTGCATAGCACAAAATGCACGTTTCTGAGGCAGAGTCCTTCACAGGGAAACAATCTACTTTCAGGGATCAAGAGCAGAAACACACACACACACACACACACACACACACACACACACACACACACACACACAAAAGCATCCCGAGCATGCTTACCTTTGGCAATATCATCCCCAACATATGAACAGGCATTAAACATAGGCATGTTATGAGATTTTCACAGCCCATGCTAGCATTGTTGAATTCAAACATATTTCATGTTGCCAGGAAACTTAGTGACTTAGAAATACTGTAATCAAGCAGCAAGTATGAACAACAAAACATAAACAGGGACATACACATACACATCGACACACACAGTCATGGATTCCAAATCCCCACAACACACACCGGAGAATAAAGCTTCATAGCTGCCCTGTGCACATGACACAGCAAGATGATCTGTTTGTGATTTTGTGTGTGAGATATAGATAGAGGGAGAGAGAGAGGGAGAGGGGCAGAGAGGCAAGGGATTACATATCCATAGTGCCATCTAGTGTCTTGCAGAAAAACACACACACACACACACACACACACACACACACACACACACAAACACACACACGACACTTATAGAACCATAGAGAACCGCTATAATGGCTTGCATGGGTAAGACTTATTGGTAGTTCTCATTCGAGATTAATAACATAAAAGATTAAACATAATAACATATGAAGCAAATTATAAATTGCCTCATTATGTATGCAATTATGCCTAGTTATTTCATCTGTGCGCATGTGATAATAATTACACAGATAATTTATTAGGATTATTTATGAACACCATTAAAATGTTTTATAGCTCTTTGCATTACGTAAAAGCAGTTAAAGCTTGTTAATCACATTTGGCAAAATATCATTGGCAGATTTTGTTTTGTGTTCTTCTTGAAACACTAGGTGGGTCGTTTTTTGTTGTTTGTCTGTTTTAATAGTAGTATATGTTAAGTATCAGCCAGAGAAAGTTATGCTCAAATGATGATCTTTTTTTTTTTTCTTTTTTTAACTTTCTGTGCTGCAAAAAAGTGGCAGTGCAACCAGTGCAGCACCTAAACAGGCTTAAGCAAATAATACCAAGAATATGCAAATGCTCGACTCTTATGATTCTGATGGCTTGTGTCGGCTGTAGAGTCATTACAAAGAAATAGCTCCTCAGACATATCCAGAAACACATTAGAATCAGTCACATTTACACACTGATTAAAACATCATGAAAGCGAGGCTACATTTCGAGCGGCGCTGAGACGGACCATGAAAAATTCATTTCCAATTACAGCTGGACGTGGCACAGTCGGATGTTCTTAATCGTTTAAATAATTTTTCACCGAGTCAGAAATGTTCCCTCAACCTACATTTTAGAGCCAAAATAGAACGCTTACTATAATACCCTGCCAATGCTCTGTGTGCACAAACACACGTTTTTTGGTGCACACTGGACTCACACAAACACTACGGGTTTCAAATGATAGCAAAGTATTACTTCAGTAAAAACCAATAGATAAACAAGAAACCATTAAGAAAAGCTGAACCTGTATGCTGCATGTCAGCTTTAAGCGGAGTTTTAAAAGAAACGGCACACAGTCTTGACAAGAAGAGAAACCAATAAAATAGCCAGCATTCGACTCCATTGCTGTGCAGTATTTAGCAGCAGTGCTACAGTAGATGTTGTTACTGTGGCTGCTGAAATTCAATATACTCTGCCTGGCAGGAGCCTTGTCCTGTGAAATCCATTACAAAACTGGGCTCTACTTACAGGCACAAAAGCCCCACCTGTACATATTTTGTGTGTGTGTGTGTGTGTAGTGGTTGTTGAAGGTGTTGGGCCCATGGGGGCACCCACTTGATAGCAAACTGTCCCAATTCCCCTCCTCTCTCGTTTCCCTCCTTGGGCATTTCCAGTCGCCTGATTCTTCCCCCTCTCCCTCTGTCTCCATCTGTTCGGCCTCTTCCTCCATCCTCCAGGCTGCATCACCCACCACAGCGGCTCCTCCAGTGTCCTTAATCAGTCCCTCCAGGAATTAATGACTTTGCAATGGAAAGACTGTTTTTGCCAAAAACAAAAGCCCCTTCTCACAGTGTAATGTCTTTCAATTTTCTCTGTATAAACCATCTCACCTCTAACTGCTGCTTTTTATTTATTTACATTGATCAGTGTTATTTTAGTGTTCAGAGTGTTCACAGGCCTGAATGCACATATATGGTTAAGGATATGGAGATATGGGTTTTGGAATGGATTTAAGGATCAGTTCGCCTAATATGTAAAAAGTTTTCCCACATACCCCAAGTGCAATTAATCCACCCTAAATAGTTTGTGTATGACTTGGTGACCTTCAAAAAATGTAATGTAATTGGGCAAACTTACATGAAAAACAGCAACAGCTCTTTTAAAAAACAATGACACAGTTACCCGACATAATCCACAGCCCTTGGGGCCAAGTTTTGTTGGGAACTATTTCCAGATAAAAAAAAAAAAAACACCAGCAAACTGTATCCATCCACTTAATGTGTACTCACAGGCTGTGGATTGATACAGTTTGCCGGTGTACTCCAGGAGGAAATAATTCCCAATAAACCTCATCCCCAAGGGCTGTGGATTATGCCAAGTATCTGTGTCCTCCTTTTCTGAAAGAGCTGTTTAGTTTTTCACATGTAAATTTTTTATGTTTTGAGTGCCACAAAACAATAGTGAACCAGACCCGCTGTATTGGTGTGCAGGAAAACCTCGCCAAATCACACAGAAACTGTCTGGTTGCATTGGCTGCATTGTGATTAAATGGAAAAGTATCTTTTTTGTATTTTAGGTGAACTGTTCCTTTAAAGTACATGTGGCAATCCACAATCCACTGGCCACAAAAGCAGCAAGTTCTTTCCTTTTTAACCCTTGATACGTTTAAAATTATATTAAAAAAAAAAAAAAAAAAAAAAAAAATTGTCTGATAATTAACAATTTATATGAACAATTTGTAGTAAACTAATAATAGATAAAGAAAATTATCAGAAATAAAATAAAATAAAAATAAAATTAAAATAAAATTAAAAAAATTAAACATTACAGGACAATGATTGCAAAATTTGCAAAAAACACCACAAATAAGTCCAGAAAAACATATGTGCAATGATTATGATTGGATATGTAAAAATTAAATTACAGGAAATTAATAATGAAACAACACGAAAATTACAGAATAATTGAGGACTGAAGGAAATTTTTCTCAGATGATGAAGTAAAACCTTTCACAACAAAGATTCCTGGGATTCAAAGGGTTAAGGGGAACCTCTGGGATTGCAGTTATTCTGCACAAATCCTTGGGATTTGATTGGCTTTTGGAGGAGGCACCATCAATGTCCTTGAGGACCGCATGTGGTCCGCGGGCCAGACTTTGAGTAGTGTATGATCTAGTGGTTTTAATTCAGGAGGTGGCTTGACTTTCAGTACAGGAATGATTTAGTAAAGTTGCATCTGGCACCAGGTCAGACCAGGAGCAAGGTATTGGTGAAGATTTTTTCCCCACCACATAATAATGTCAGAGGGCTTTAAAATTAACTGTGTCTCAATGGTCTACATCACGACAGCTCAGTAAAAGTAATGGATTGGATCAAATCTACCAGTCACTACCTAAAATACAGAACTTGGAATAAGACTTGGCAGCCCAAAAAGTGGTACTGGTAAATCCCCACCTACGCTTGTAATATTATCTGTCATAGAACCGTAGATAAGTTGCCTTCGATGCAAAGCCCTCCCTCTGACTGGCGCCTCTTCAAACATGAGTTGGAACCCAAAATGGGTCACAGAGCTGTTTTGGTGGCTCTCTGTGCAAGGCAAAAATTCTCATTTGAGTCTCTGGTGAGGAAAAAAAAAATAAGGAAGATTTTTGTTTTTATTCCAAGCTCCAAGCCATTTTATTTCTGGTCTCCTTCCCTTGTACTGTTTCCTAGAGTATGTTGAAAGGCACTTTTAAAATGTCATTAATTATTAGCGTCTCCCTTGTCAATGCAGTTCACAGTGAAATAGAGAATACGCATACATCTCTGGAGAGGCAGAGGTGATTGGTAAACATAAAAAACTACCCTAATTCAGAATAAAAGTAACTCAGTCATCACACCGGGGGATATCTCAAGCTGTCACTGCAAGAAACAGCTGCAGAAGTGCCTCAAAAAGAGGTCGGTGTGGAAATTTGTGAAAACTTTGTCTGAATGTTACATTCAATTTTTATACTCCAGGGGAGAGTGCCGACAGCTACAAACTATCACAGGGGAAGCAAAAACAGGGAGGGAAATCCATTTCAGCCTGTTCAGGTTGATTCACCTTGATAAGGGCTCAAATCTCACACTCAGAAATGTGTGTTTTAGAACTTGTGACTCATATTGTTTTGATCCCCAAGAAAGACTGAACAAAACCTTCAAATAAAGCCTACACATATTACACACACATTTTCCTCTGTCCATACAGAGCTAAAGAGACAACACAATAACTGGGAGTCAAAACCAGAGTCAGTTAAACTACTGTACAGCAGCATTCAACGTTCTTCCTGCTGTCTGTGCTTTGTGTGGCGTAACACAGCATCATGCAAATGATCATCCTGCCTCTAAACAATGGGCTACTGTCAGCCAAGCACAGCAGCTAGCTGCAGTAAACTGTTAGATGTGTGCCAGCTTCAAGCCATAATCACAAAGGACGCTTCTTTGAACACATCACTGGCTCAAAATGCAAAATTGTCTCCTAACAGCAGCTAGGGAGCACTCCGCCCACAGAGAGCTGGACTTACCTGCAATGGCTGAACCTCTTCATTACCTCCAGCCCTATCAGATACTATGAAGAGGAAATTTAGGTCTAATAAGTGTGGAATTTACTGATATCACACTGCATTAACTCTGGGTATTTAAATCTTTAGATTTTGAACAGTTATCTCTCACCGGCACTGCAGTCACCAACTTTCAAACTTAACCAGTACAGCTTGTAACATCAGTGCAAATCAGTCCCTCCAGGATTTGCAGAGCTTTTTGGGGATTACCATGGCCTAAAATGTTTGATTTCACAGCAGCTGGTTTCAAAAGTTGGGGTGCAAGTTTTTGGATTGCTATGTTTTGGGGTGTTTTATGCGAAAAAATTGCACAAATGAATAATATTCTCTTCATTAAAAATCTAAACATTACAAGCAGGAATTGCTTTGCATGTCAGTGATTTTTCTTGGTAAATGTGAAACATTAGTTTCAGTAGCACATGCACATTCAAAACAAGAAACAATGGAGTGAGTTTGGTGACGTCGTGTGGTTTGACATTTTTTGCTATTAGTGAATATTGTAGGAAACTGTGATGACTGGTCAAATTTTCAGAAATATTGCGGAGACTGGACAAAACAGATTTCACAGAGATTGGCTGATTTTGCATTAATATTTGCAAAATCAAGGGATCCTGGAGGGACTGGCAATTGCACAGTGCTAGGGCTACTGTATATATTTGACCCTGGGCTCCTTGTAAACAGTGCTGTGTGACTGACTGATCGATTGACTGACTGACTAACTGACTGAACGGGGGCTGAGTCAGGATGCTGTGACACTTATATCAAGTAGCATTTTAGTTCTGTCTGCTTTGCTGTTTGTGAAATGGGACCACAGTGTCAATTTCAGAAAAAAAAAAAAATGCACATGATTCAAAATGCATAATGGGGCCTAGAGTTGAGTGTGAGGCCAGTGATTTGCAGAATGACATGAACGCAGTCATGGGGGGGTTCATGCATGTGTCTAGCAAGATCACTAGCACAGTGTGTCCGATTCGACGGATAGCTGGGTTTTTGTCTATAGAAGTTTTGAAGCAGTCCACCCAAGCCTAAATAGGCAGTCAGGTCAGTTGTTGCTCTGCCATTTGGGGCACTAGAGCTATTCATGAGATAAAAGACACAGAATAAGGCAGCTAGAATTGTCTTGATGTGTACGTATGACATCCGAGAGATGAAATTGCACAGTACTCTAGTGTGGTTGACTGAAAAAGACACCATTGACAAAAGAAAACGAGAGCTATTTATGACAATTACTACTACTACAGGCACAAATTATGTCTTGCCAAGGCCAAAATTAGAGCTTGGTAAAAGACAATTCTCTTATCAGGCTTGTTAAAGGTGGAATAAACTACCCGCCATGACTAGAGTGATGACTATGAATAGTTTTAAAAAAATATGTTGGGTTTGTGTATGCGAGGCAATGGAAAGATTAAGTTAATGAGGATATAGTTCACTGTATACTGGGTGGGTTCCTTGCTGCTATCCACAGCATCAATTGAAACCTGTAGTTTAATGTTTAAATGGGCTAAAAGAGATCCTAATAATAAAAAAAAAAAATCAAATCATGCATGTGGTCACACACGCCTGCATACACACTAGAAGTGTCACAATCCATTCATCACATGGATGCATCAGTTATAAATTGTGCCGGCTCAATTGCATTGATCTGCTAAAAGAGGTAAATCGCTCCGACTTTGACCAGAATTGATATGCTTTGAATCATTCCAGTCATGAATCTTTTTCTTTTAAATGTTAAGTAATTCTGTGGTCTGATTTTTTCTTTTATTAAATAGTTAATTTGGCATTCCAAGTCAGTGAATCTCTGTTAAGCCAAAGAGTCACACAACACAAACACACATGCTGGGACTAGTATCATGTCCTTGATGGCAGGGCACATGTGACACTCAAGAGACAAACAAGTCAAGCCTTGCCCATCAGAGGGAATATGTACCATCAGCAGCCAGCGAGGGGGCAGACAGATCATGCCGCCTCTGGACCACAGTTTACATGCACAGCATCTAGGATCTAATTACAAGCTGGAGGCAGGCTAGATATGCCAGCCTCTATTTGGAGGCACAGCGAAGATCCCTGGGGAAAGCCCAGAGAGGCTCGGCTTCTAAATACTGTCCCCTCTCTTTCTCAAATGCTCTTCAACTGTTGTCATACTGAGGAGATTCCCTGTCCAAAAAAAACAATGGCTTCAGTCAGCGTTACTGGAACCCTCTGCAATCTAGCAGATGCTTCATATTTGTCAAAAAAGCATGTGGTGCTTGAGTATTTTTTGGTGTTCAGGCCTTGAGTTTTCTTATTTTTGCTGTTCAATGCCACAATGTAGAATTCAAAATACAGAAAAAAATATAAAGAAGACTATGTGGTATTGTTATTACTGTATACTATTTCTATTAGTGTCCTCATATTAATGAGAAAATGAGTTATTCATGGTCATTTAGGTAGGTACTAAACACTTAGATATACTGCAAGAGACAACAGTATCTACATGCAGATTTTTACATTCAGAAGATATGGAACAAATGGATACACTGCTATATATGCAGAGGTAGTGTAGAGACTAAATAAGGACAGATGTGTCAGTTCAGAAAAATACTTTTGTCCACAGCCAAGTGAAAAGTTGCCTTGATCCAGTCACACAATTTCAGTTCAAACGGCTCTGAGTAGATTCTTCCCAAAAAAAAGCCTTTTCACACATTGCCTGCAGGAGACGAGATGAATAGGAATGCGTAAAACCTATATGGATATCACAGATTATCACAAGAAAAATAGCCTTTAACCAATCCGCTCGGGTCTCCCAACTCAAAAGTGAATGTGTAAAGGGTGAGATTATGTAGTCACCCAGGCGGCAGCAACACTGTGATAAAAATCTTAACATAAAGGCTCTCCTTCATTATCTTTCCTCACTGAGAAACAATCGCCTTCGTTTCAAGATCTCAGTAAGAATGAAAGGGAGACAACATCCACCCATATTTAGAGCCATATATGGCATTTTTCTGATAACCAAACACGCCAACACATTGGTTGAATGAATGCAGTTTTTTATCTCAGATCACGTTGTCAGCACAGCTGCAGAACGCCAGGGGCCGGGACAGTGGGGGTGGGGGGTCCGACTGCATATTCCCAGGATGCTTTGCCGGGCATGGGTTATGAGAGTTTGCTTTTGTTAGGGTTTTCTGAGGATAGGTTTCCTCTTCCCATCGGTCGAGGAATTTAACCACGGGATCTGAAAAAGCTGTGGGGCAACAGTGAAGGTTTTTCTTTTGTGTGTGAAAAACCCAACAGTTGAAGGAGGAGGCCAGATTGCCGGAGCTCGTCAAGCTTCTCAGAGCAGGAGGGCTGATTAAGGATCACTGTCAAGGCCCGCCTGGCCATCTCTTCCATAATGATCGGTCACAACAGCTGACCTGGGAGAAAATGAGTCCACAATCTCAAAAGCCTCAATTCCTGAAGCATCGCAATCTTTGAATTATAAGATTCAATCCAAGTTGAGAGTAGTTTTACACACTGGACAAAGTTTCAGATCCAATACTATACAACTAATATAACTTTTTCTTTTTCACTTCTTTCCTGCAATACTGGAACTTATTTTTGATCAAAATATCACACAGAAGTCTTTTAAGTCCAGGGTCAGGGCATCTTAAAATAAAAGTGACCCCTTGGGTCCTATTGAGTTTTATGTAGTTATGTGACCTGGCCATCTGATCCAACAGGATCAGCATTAAAGCTCTCAGCACCCCCGCGTTTGATGAATTTCAGGCCGAGCCATCACTGTGAGAAGACACCACATCAGTTCAGGGAGGGACGGTCTCTTGCCCTGTATTTATGTGCACAAGTTCTATTTTTTTCAGCAAGTCACGCCTCACCATGCTAAATCACTTCCTTTACAGTCTGCATTAGGTAACCTTCCTCTGAAACCCAGTAGTTATGCATGCAATGAATGTCTGCCTGGAGTCTTACAAATAACACGCATGTATGAATGTACCAATGGAGGCCCTCCATTTCAGGAATGCACTGTAGTTAAAACATGCTGGAATACATATTATCTCCTTATTTTTCATCTCAATTGACTGATTTATAATGTTGATGCCCAAACTTTACTAAAAAAGAATCTTTTACATCTCAAAACTAGCGGATAAAATTACACTGAATGGCAATTAGAGTCTCCACAAAATACATTCGTGCAAGTACAATAATTTGAATATGTAATTAGATGTACACCTCACATCAGTTTATCCTTCTCATACCCCAATATTTTGTGAAACCATACAAGGCATCACTCATTAAAGGAACAGTTTGCCAAAAATGAAAATGTCATTATGTACTCACCCCAATCCAGTTGAAAAACGTGTGTCGTGTCTTTGTCTATACCAGTGGTTTTCAATGTGGGGTTCATGGGCCTGCAGGGGTCCTTAAGGGGCTTGCAGGGGGGATACAGAAAAATAAGGAATAATTTAAGTTCACTGTATAATTTTATTGAATAGAGCTGTTACGGTACAAAAAAACATATGAGCGATTATTTTAGCCATACGTTTTACGCTCACCATTTTGAAAATACATGTTACTGTTCAAGTATGGAGTCTAAACAATTTCATACATGACGCAAACCAAAGTATCTTTTCATATCAGGCCAAAACGAGTTCACATGGTAGTCCACAGCTTAGTGAATATTAATTTGGAAACAAGATGAAAAGTTTTGGTCTATTCAGCAGCCTTCTCAAAAACAACTGAAGTCAGTGGGAACAGTTTTTTTTTTTTTTTTCCACAACAAAACTGACATCATTACTGAGCACAAATCTTCACTTTAACCTTTGATAACAAATCAATACTCACACCCTAGCATTGTACATCCATATTCTCAAACTCTTTTATGTTCATGTGCTCTTAGCCTCGCATAATGTAGCGGTGTAAACGCAGAAATACAACAGAATTAGTCGTGAGTTTGCATTTTACAAGAGACTCACGAGACTCATGGGACTCTCGCGGGTGACTGTTAGCGTGAATGGTTTTGCTAACAGAAAGCTAGGCTAGGTCAAGTTTAAAAGACTTGGCTCATGCTAGGTGTTGGCTGCTGCGTTCAAGACATCTCGCAACTTGGAAAAAACAAGCTCTGAGTTGTTAACATGAATTGAACGGCGTCAAACTCGTAAATTACAAGTCAGAAATTCGGTTGTTAATTCATTTTACTAGCCCCGTTGTGACTAGCTACCAGGTAGTATCACCTGTGTTTTTAACGTTATCGACCAACTCCGCTAAACCTCCTTCAGGCATCCATGTTTTCTCCTGCAATATGAACACAATGAAGTCAGAATTTAGAAATCTCCAGGTTGGAATTTCCAATTTCCAAGTTGTTTTGAACGCAGCAAAAGTAATTTGTTGTAATTTTTTCAACAAAAAGCGGTACCTATTTTCGTTGAATTGTTTTTGAGTAGGCTGCTACAGAGTTGCGCTAGCTAGCTACGTCCTGGTGAGCTGTAAGGACAAAGACACTTCACCTGTGTTTTAACGGGAAGGGGGGTGAGTATAAATATATTTTTTTAAAAAAAAGAAAACATTTTAGGGCAAACTGTTCCTTTAATGAGAGTTTACGACACGTCCTGATTAGAGCCGGCTTCAGATGATTCGGAGGGGTGTTCAGGAAATATTGGTGATTGGTCCGTCGCCTGTTCCGGCGGCTGAATTGGCTGACAGTGAGGTTAACCAATTAGCTGAGGGTCACTCAAATAAATGTGTGTGACCTTCTCATTTAGCACCGCATGCTCGTGACAAATTGTTTCTTCTCTGAATAAGCCCAATAATTAACATTCCTATCGACTCAGCAGAGAACACGTAACAGATAATCTGACTGCAGACTGGCAGTACATAATAGTGTGTGCCGACACACAACAGAACAGGGCCTGCTGGGGAAATGATTAGAAGCTATAAAAGAAAGATTTGGATCACATTTGGTAGACGCCGTGTGAGTGCGTGAAGGCATGTATGTGTGTGTGTGTGTGTGTGTGTGTGTGTGTGTGTGTGTCCAGGAGTGAAGCTGAATGAGACAGAGGCAAACAGAGAGAAGCAGAGGCAGAGACAGAGGGGGGGGAGCAGCAAGGGAAATTAAGTATGCCCATGCATGCTTGTATGTGGAAATCCTTACATCGCCGTTTGGCAGCAGGGGTCAAGAAGACAGTGAGAGGTTAGGAGTAATTTATCGTGGTGAATTAAGTGAAAGCGATGTCGCTGCTACCCTGCCTCCTCCCCTGCTGTGATTTTAAGTAGAATGAGTGATGACGGAGGACAAGCAGAGGTCACCGTCATCTTCGATTCAACTCCCACCGAGATGTACCAGCTTCTACGACCTCCACAGAGAGCCACTAATATATCATCATCACATTCTAATATATCATCTTCTGGTGCAGTTATATAGGGAAAAAAAAAAAAGAGGCGGAGTATTCCGATGAGGGATGGTTCTAAAGAAAAGCATTTCGACGCGAGGATCATCATCACTCGGCTGACGCAGAGCAGAATAAGAGCCGGTCCAAGCCTTTAGGCATATATTTCATCCAAGTACGTCGACACTATATGGAACAACTACATAGAAGGTGATGATTTCACAAACACGGGCTCAAACTCACCCTGGACTGAAAACAGCTTTAAGTAAAGCCAGGGGGCAAAAAATAGGATTAAGCTTAATCCAAATGGGCTGTATTTGAGGCGGTTTGTTCCAAAGCTATGCACTGTTGGAAGAAACAACAAACCTTGCATAACAAAATGATTGCTAGCATTAAACTACAAACTAACAATGGAACGTTTAAACCATAAGCTATCTGAGGGCTTCTGCCCGACATTTCACAGAATGGGATGAGCTGCATTTACTGCAGAATCGGTTTAAAAAAAGTAACAGAAAATGAATATGTATGAAAACAAAAGGAAAAGCATCATTTAGAGAAGCAGTTTGTCCCTGTTGAGCAGTGAAACATCTGTGCCTGCCCCCCCCCTAAACAGATCACACTGTGACACAGCTTGACCCCGCCTGCTCTAAATGCAGGACATGTTGCCTCTGTCATGCAATCTGCTCTTAATAAATGAAATTATTCCAGTGAAGGTAGGCAATAACGTCATGGGACAAAACCGCCTCAGGAAAAAGGAAACACAACACCATAAAATATAACATTATAGTCAACAACAATGCTATATCACAGAAATTCATTTAAATACCGAACACAGCAAAATCGGTGACATTCCTAATTCCTAGAAACTTGCTGTTCACTTCAGTATATATGAACTGTCGTTAGAGTCAGTGGTCCATAAACATTAGATAACCAACCATGCGTCAATTTTTTGGTCATGCTGCTCCTCTGCGGAGGTGGGGAGAGGATGTCTCAGTGTGTGTGTGTGCGCTCGATTTTGTGTGGATATTTGCATGAAGGGCATGGAGGAGGTAACCGTCTCCCCGAGGAGGAATTTATGTGAAGAGGGGCCTCCCATGACCTGGCCTGATCTTGTCCCTTCATTCCACAGTGGGGGTCTGTGTGCATGTCTCTGGATGTGTGTGTGCCTGTGTGCCTGCGTGCATGCGTGTGTGTGTGTGTGCTCAGTGGAAGGGATTTGCAGATCTCTCCAACGGCTGTCCCCCTGAGGATAGGACTGCACACCCACCAACAACTCCCGGCTTTAATCTGACTGACAGCTTGGTCCGGTGCTCAGCTAAGAAACAGCCCACCAGCAGGCCCCAAATACCTGACCGTTGAGGAATCCTGTCTGCTGTGGGATGACAGCACAGAAGCCGCTCTCCCTGCACTGTGCCTGTGCCTGTAAGCAAATGCCAAACCACCTGTCTCGCTCTCTGGCTCCTGGTCTGTCTCCCTGTCTATTTGTCAGCGCAGCACTGCGAGACCGGCACTTCTCTGGACTCAGCTGGATGTGACAGTCTGGTTGTGACGGACTGTCGCGGCAACAAACTGAAAGGAGGTGGGAGGTCAGTGTCCTAGTGTCCTTCTGCAGGCATTTTAAATCACTCTAGAAAAAAAAACACCTTTTACAGAGTGGCCCTTGATGCTTGAAATTTTTTTACATATTCAAACACATTTTTTTTTTTTACATTATCTCAGAGGCTCAGTGTGGCCAAGAGAGAAGCGCAACGTTTTTGGTTGAAAATGTAATCTGTGTTCAAGTCAGCTGATTCAGCTTCACATCACTGAAGATGCACAGTTTTCCAGGGAATTGAAGTAATGAGATTTTAATGTAGAAGATTCCCTCACACTCACAATAAACTTAATTGTCAATGCACAACATTTCATTTCTTAGACCTTCATCAGGTGAGAAACCTGGAGTCCATCACCTGACAAACTGAAATGTTTATTGCGAGTGTTAAGACAGTGTGCGGGGATCTTCTTTTCTTGCCTGTTGGACCGTTCCTCCTCTGCATCTGTCTGCAAGAAACTGAAGGAGTGCCTTCACAGTCAAGTTTTCAGATGGAGAAATTTAAAAATCCATTTTCCAGAAATCAAAGTTTGGTAATTTCTTTGCCATTTATTGTCAAATATGATGGATATTCTGGCATGGAAAAATAGCTAACAACTTAAAAAAAAGGTCATTTTCATTTCATTCTGACTTTAAAATTTGATCTTATTCATTGTAAGCAAAGCAATTTAATCTTATCATGGGGTTGCAATTCCCCAAACTCAAGAACGCGTGACTCAAAAATTCATCAGCCATCAAGACCTCATCTGCATCAAAGGAGATAAAGCTTTGGTATATTTTCTTCTAATAAAAACTAAATGCTTTTGCACAACATGAAAGTCGTATTTGGTGGAATTAAATGCCTCTCAAATCAAGATTGACCTGATCTGATTTAATGAAAACAACACAGCGTTCGCTGTTTGTGCCCCCACTGCTGCACATACCACTAATGAGGCAAAGTTACAAGAAGCTGCCGATGTGTCTGTTTAAACGCCCCCACAGCCATCTGCCTCATGTCACTCCTCCTTCAGGGGCGAACTGGGAGCATATTTAGCTGAAATGCCCACTCATCAATCAGTGGGGTTGTTCTGCAAGCGACTCGATGCAGCTTGAACTTAAGGACCCTCATAATTGAATATTAAACCCCTGATGAGTGGCAAGGTAAACTACTGAGCGACGCCGACTGGAGGCTGTAATGAGTTGCTGTCGCTGTGTTGGCGGAGGCTCGTGTGTGTGGCGCGGCTCCACACCATGTCAGACGCATCCTGCCAACCCCGAGGTTATTCTGTCAAACTGTCGTGATTTCAATCTTTTAGATAGGAAAAGTGACTCCACGTACACACCCACCCACATGCGTGCAGGGGATCACAGATGCGAGAACGCCTGAATGAACTTGGCGCGCATGTAGATAAACACAGCCGACTCGAAATAAATGGCAGAGCAGCGGGAGGGCTGCAGAAATTGCCTCTTGTTCAGTTGACATAAAGGGAATGAATGTGGCTGGTATTTTTTATTTCGCTCCCTGTATGCTGGAACATCTTAACAGGAAGGGAGAGAAAATGAAAATCTGTGGACACACAACAAGTCAAACTGAGGATTACAGAACCGTGACTTGGTGACGTTAAAGCAGGGGAGCACAAAGCATGGCCAAATTCGGCCCCTCACCAAATTCCATTTATTTCTTTGGAGAGTCCCAGAGAGCGATAAGGCATTCTGCTTGGTCTATTTCAATACAATTTAACTACATTTCAAGAGTTATTTCAAAATAATATTCTCATTACAAGGCCAAAAAACAGGATGATGAAATTAGACGTAAGAAGCTAAAGTCTCGAAGAAAACGTCCACTTGCGGGTGCCGCGCCTCCATATTTTGATAGATTTCTGCTTGAAACGGGATGTTAAGGCCGGATGTAAGATAAGGGGGGTCGGTTGAAAAGTACTCAAAACTTCTTCAAAAATGCTTTGTACTTAATCCTGATCTGTCACAAATTTTAGACTCTCTCTAAATAAATAAACTCCAGGGACTCGGGCGCCAGCATGGTGTCTTTGAAAAAGGAAATAGGGTTTTGAGGGGTGACAACTCAAAAATGCATTGCTGTATCAGGTCGCCACTTTACACTTTGAAAGCAGTGGAGCTGCAGGTTTTATATAATAGAGGAGATGGAGGGAGAGCTGTATTATTGGCTGGATTTTTTATATTTCTTACTGAAGAGACCATGAAAAACATGCATTTTGTCCAGGAAGTAAATGTCAAGGGTTTTTTGGACTTTAATACCTAACATTAGAACCAAAATAATATTTCTAAAAATCCAGTTGCAATGTTTGACATGTATAAGTATATATAAACTAATTAACTGATAATAACCAAGCCTGAAGGCTCATGGGAGGGCTGGGCAATACAGACAAAATCAAATATCACAATATCTGACTGATTTCCTCAATATTGGTATTTTGACGATATCGTAGGGATGCTAAGTGATGCTTTAATAAGATATTTATACACAAGAAATTTTTGATAAACTAACAAGTAATGTGGATGATGATGAAAAAGCAGGTAGAGGCAAATAATTCAACAGCCTAATTCAGAGGTGGCCAAATTCTTTCCTATGAAGAGCCAAAAATTAATCTGGGTGGAGGGCTGCGGGCCAAAAATAAATGTTGATGTTAATATGAAATTACATTAAATTAAAATGCATTATATTTATTGGAAAATTAATACCACAGTTCTTAGTAGATAAGATGGAAGTAATTTAAAAGGAAAGCTTAAGGGCACTGTGCTGCGCATTGCCATAAAGCTGAGATTATGTACTTTGTAGATGCACTAACTTTTCGTTGTCATTACAGTTAGGATTTTACAGCACTTTCAAAATAAGAGAACAATTAGTTCAAGAAAATTGCATCCCCATACTGTACTGCAGACCATAAAACCTGGAAAAGACAACACCAATGCCATATCACAACACTACAACACCCAAATCCCTGACAATATCTAGTCTCATATCATGGTATCAATATAATATCAATATATCAACCCAGCCGTAGCTCACTGGGAACTTTTTAACAGGAAGCTGAAGCTCCGTCCTCCATCCAGCTATAATGAAGCTGCAACAACACGTCAGCCCCCCTGCAGTGTCAAGAGGCAGCCTGTTAAAGCAAAGCCAAAGGGCTAACTCTTAGATAAACACCTCATTCACAGTCAAGCTGGCATCAGCTGTTGACAGGCAGACCCAAAAAGAAAAAAAAAGACATGAGAGAGAAAAAAGACTCCATGATGGCTTTCCTTTCAGGCTACCTGGGCGAAAAGATCACTTATTAATATGTATGGCGAGCGTCCCTGGGCAACCAAAGGATGTGACAAATGACTTTTTAAAGATAACTAATTGTTGTGAGAGTCAGTCTTGACAGCGCCAGGATAATGATGTATTCCTCTTTTCATCAGGGAGTAAATGATCTGGTCCTCTGCGACATACAGGATCTCTCTTACTCATCAATGATTAATTGTGTATCTAAGTGGGGGGAACAGGTTATGTAACGCTTTAATATTTTGAACAAGTTGGCAAATTTGAACAATTTAATCTAGAGTACACTGTAATTATCCATGGGTGTTTAGCTTTTTGAAACTTCTATCCATCACATGGGGGTCAATTACTACTCTTAAATTTTAATATTGCATAGGGCCTCTACTGGAGCATGCCAGAAGCAAGAGATGGGGAGGCTTTAAAGGACCATTTGTTTAGTGTAATATCTACATAATGTATATTCTTCATGTTTCTGCTCATCTTTTCCCAAAGCAAGCAGTCATATTTTACAACTCTGCTATCATTTTTCCCATCTTTTATCCCGTCATTGCTTTCCATTCATTCCACTACGGTATGAAAATGAACTTTCAGAGCCTTCAAACTTTCTTCTTTTTCTTTCAGCACTGTTGTGTTTTTATTACTTGAAACTGGGCAGAGTGGAATGAAACCTTTGCTCGACACAGCCAATTATCAGTTCCATTCTTCATGAATGGCGATGACTTTGTTTGCCACAGAAGCAGAACATTATAAGTTGTTTCAACAAAGAATTCAACCTTGAAAATCAAAGGATTGTGATTATATGTTGTGAAATCTTTAGTTCTACCACATTATTTGCAAGATGGTTTGTTGCAGTGTAACATGTGGGTAAACTGTAGTAAATGGGCAAAATATTCAAAATCACTGGTATGGTCCTTTAAACCTTTTGCACAATCTGACTGATGTCTTAAGTTCAGGTGAGATACAGCCCACCCAGAGATATCACTGACTTAAGAGGGAATTCAGCCTTTGATTTGCTTTGAGAAAAGGCGAAACTGAACAGTTGATGTGCAGGCTATTTAATGTGTAAGGATCACACAGGAGAGCACTTATTCAAACTTATTAAAAAATCCTCACTGTCTTTCTCAGTGAATGGAACAGTAATAACACGACCCACAGCACAAAAGACAGTTGCAGCACTTGAAAAGGGTGATAGGCACTAGTTAAATTGTTTTGACACTGGTCTCTTCTTTGTTTGCTCCACAGTCGTATTTTCTTTTTCCAGCGCCTTTAACCCTGTATTTAGGCGTTTACAGCTCCACACACTGACACCACAGAGGCAACATGAGCGACAGAATTAACCAGGTATCCTACACTGGCAATTTGCATCTACTCTGGGGAGCGAGTGCAGTTGCAGTGCCAACGCAGAGTACCAGCCCTGTCTCTGACACAATCAGCCCGACATGTAGAACGTGGCAGCACAGTACGCCCGGTCTTTCCTTTAGAAGAAGGCACTGCTCCCGTCATCATTATGATGTCTTAATAATTATCATCCAGGGGAGAGAGCGAGAGAAAGACAGAGATAAGGACAGACAGTGCGTGCAGCCAGCGCCCCGCAGATGCATGATGAATGAGGGTGTCAGCTGTATTCACCCGACTAGCAGTACTGCCTCTGAGAGGGTCGGGCCCCATGCGCTAAGACCTGTCTCATTAACTACACCGTGCATGAACGAGGGAGAGAGAGAGAGAGAGAGAGAGAGAGAGAGAGAGAGAGAGAATTAATAATATTCCATACAATTGAAATCCACCAGTTTTTTAAAGTTTAATTGCTGCCTTGGAGCAAAAAGGTCACAGTTTAACTTGCTGCTCAACATATAGGACTCCAACAGACTATAACACTTTAGATTCCACTATGCACTCGCCATATGCTACTTGTGCAGCTTCTATAGGTAGCCATGGCTGTATTAATATATGAGGGTTCCAGAAATGCGTAATTTAATAGTTTGTTCCACAACAGTGTCAAAAATGCACGCTAAGCCGAAGGGACTGACAGGGGCCTGCGCTTGCACTGCTTTTATGCCGCTGAATTGTTTTGGGGGCCTGCATTATTGATATGGTGCTGACATTTTACACTCCAAGCCACAGTGCCTCCACTAACACCTGCAGCAGAATGTCTCCACTATACCCAGAAACTCCAGAGAAAAACATATTACATTCCTTCAAGGATTTATAGGATTCCTGTGGCATTCAGGATTGAGTTTGTGGTAACCTTACTGTGCTTTATTGTATTGCTGTCTCTCATGGTACTACCATGCTACAGTATTCTGAAGTTTTGCTGCAACATTTGTAATATTTATTACTGGATTATCTAGTAAGGAAAGCACAGCTGTTTTCTTTCTCTAAGTTAAAGTAACAATATGCAGTGATGACTTTGATAGATCTCCTTGTTTGCTGTTGCCTGAGGATAAGCCTTCTAGTCCTTGTGGATAAAGAGAGTTAAATATCTAAGTTAGACAACTGCACTGGATGGCACCATTAGGGGTGTGGCTGAGTCAGTTCAGGTCAGTGCCTTGGTTCCCACTGAAACACTTAATCATGACGGAATTAAAGGATAACTTATTTTGGCCGAGCTTCAAAATTATTCATCATCACTTCCAGCACTTTTGAGGCGCAGTATGCTGATCTGATCCCGACAGCCAACCTAACACCAGTATCATTCACAAATTCCAAATGAAACAGTGCATGCAATCATTGTTTACTGTAGATGATGACAGTTTAGTTGCAACACTAAATCAGTCACGACCATGCATTCGCTTTTTGAAACAAAGGCAAACGCATAAATATTAAGTCAATGATGTAATGCTGACGCACCACATTAGAGAAATGCGAGGGCACCTCTGCTCTCTCGCCGTGTTCTCCTAATCACAAGGCACACACTCATTGTTTTCATCTTGCACGCATCTGTGCACGAGAAAAGCTTTTTAACCCACTGCTAAACCAGCTGATATGCTCCATTACCCCGCTGCAGTGCATTATTCCACATCATGCGTTGTGCGGTGTTTGCCTTGCGCGCTGCACAAAGTAACAATGTGTTTATTTACCGTCAGCCTGGACGTGCGTTATCTTCCAGTGCACGTTACTCTTTGGTTTGCCCTCCAAAAGCCAGAGGAAAGAAGCGCAGCCTACCTCGGTTCGCCGTGACTGCTCGCTCTGTTGACTCGTAGTAGTGGCTGGATACGACGTTACGCTCGCAGTGACGATTATTACAGTTGGTAAGCGCAGAAGTTTGACGAGTCAGTGGCTGAGGGATCACACACGCACTGTGGAGCACCAACCGCTGAACACCGGCTATGACAACGCCCCGAAAACAAAACTGATCTGCTTAATCTGCCGCCAGATAATTACCGGTTGTCAAAGATGTTGCTGTCCAACTAGGCTGTGCGTAACGGTGCGCTCACGCTCCCTCCCGACGTGGTCCCCAAACTAAACACTCCCCAAGGACACGTGACCAACCCACGGGGGACGGGAATAGCTCTCATCCCCCGACAGCAGCAGCTGGGATCGGTTACACCGCTGTTCCAGTGCCGGTGCAACAAACCCGATCCGTGCGCACCCCTATCCCCCACATCCAAATCCCAAACGGCCTCAAGGGGTCGCTGTCATTCATTTGCATTTACTTGAAGCTGTACTGAAATTTCAAGCTGAAATTATATATATATATATATATATATATATATATATATATATATATATATATATATATAAATATAATCACTCCTTATCGAGCACAAAGTGAGGCTGAAATAGAGAAGAACATTGGCCTTCCATCCATAATGATGTAGGGATAATTGCCCTTTATTTGGCCTAATTACACTATGGTGTCAAGCACGGTCATTATAGTTAACTGAGACGAGTAACTGATATAAAAATAAAAACATAACTAGACTAGAGTAAAAAAAAAAAAAAAAAAAAAAAAACTAATGGAAACAATATTGTGTTCTTCCAAAACTAACCAATTTAAAACAAAATAAAATTATATAGAAAATGTCTTCAGTTTTAATCTTTGTTAGTTTGGTCAAATTTGCCTTCACAAAGTGTTGGGTTTGGACTGGAATACCTGCTCTGGACTTATTATACCTTGGCCTTGACAAATATTGCCCTTATTATAACTAAAACTAAAACCAAAACTAATACAAACTAAACTAAAACTTCACATTTTAAACAATAATAACTCAACTGAAACTCGCAAACGCACTCTGGAAACTAACAGAAACTAAACTGAAGTCAAAACAACAATTAAAAAAGGAAATGAAAATAAAAACTACTGAAAAAAATTAGAATAACTCCATGCAGAGGAAGTGACAAATCAGACCTTACAGTAAAACAAAAACTCTAAAATAGTGAGCGAGCAAGCCTCTGTCACGACCACTTTCTTACAGGTTTCCTATATCTTTTCTTGAAGCAAATTCAAGCACCTGTCAAGCATTTTCAAGGTCCATTTTCAGGCTTTTCCAGCACCTTATGGCTGTTTATGCCTAATCAAAACAATTATTTCACTTTTCAACACATTCAATCAGATGTTATTGTTGTATAAACAACCCAATTTATGTTTAGTGACAATATAGTGCAGAAGGGAGACAAATTAAAAGGAAAACACAGAAAAATGTGTCACGAAACCAGTAATTTACTATGCAAGTAATGTGCTTACAATCTCAAGCACTTTGCAGGACTTTATTCAAAATCCAAGCACTCTTTGAACTTTGAAGATACAACATTAAAATTTAAGCGTTTTCAAGGATTTCCAGCACCCGTACGAGCCCTGTTATCAGTATCACATTACCTCATTTTAGCTAAACAGTTTCTAATTTCTTTCATCCTTACACAGCTGGGATGAGTGACACATTTTTCACTGTCCCACAACCATTTCCAGTGGCCAGTTTGCTGGTTAAAGGAACAATTCACCCAAAACACACAAGGAAATCTATTGTCCCATTTACCCCTAGCACCCCCAACTAGTGTGAAATCGAGGCTGATGTTCTTCAGCAGGAAATAGTTCATAACAAAACTCTTTACCCCTTAGGGCTGGGATTTTGCTTGGCATCCGTGTCATTGTTTTCTGAAAGAGCTCCACTTATAAATTTGTGAATGGCTGAACCTTCACCAAATCGATCAGAAATATCTGGATAGACAGACTGGGAGAATATCTTTTTTTTTTTTTTTTTTTACTTTGGGGTGAACTTGACCTTTAAATTCAGGGTGAAGCATACCTCTGCCTCACTCTCCACACTAGCTATTTGTCAGTAACAAATGTTTGTCAGTGTTATCAATGAAAAAGCACCAAAATTTCACATTGGCTGGATTCAAAATCCAAATAAATGCTAATGAATTTCTGCATTGGGCTTTAGGTTATAACCCCTACACCATCCGCCCATACTGTGAAGTTGGACAAATGGAAACAACAATGTCTCTGCAGTCATTAGCTTGCAGTGCATGAAGGCAGTGAAATGTCACATCATTACTACTGTCTGTCTGTTCTGTTTCCACACACAGTGCACTCCTTGCCTCTGCATTTCTTGTTGCTTGGGAGCACCAGCGTGTAAGGGTAATGATTGTCAAGTCCAGTATATTGATGTGGGATAGTGATGCCTGAGAGTTGATGCTATTTCTCCACACCTGGGGTGTACTGCTGTGCAGCACAACATAGTTTGCAAAGTGGAATCCAGTCAAAAAAAAGTTTCCTTCAGCCTTCTCCTCCAGAACAGCGTATTACTCACAGTGGGATTATACTTTTACCCTTTTGGACAGAAGCTGTCAGACAAAGCTAATGTAAAAGTGCCATAGAAAACTGACAAAGTGGGAAGCAGGGAAAATGTGCACGCCTTTGTTTCTGTGTCAGTTGACTCAGCTCCCTCGGAAGTGATCATGGAGACGAGCCTATGGGTGTGAAGACGAAGATGTGAAGAGCTGTCTTTTGCGGGTCCATAGGTGAGCTAATGTGGGTGTGCTGCTGAGAAACAAGTATTTGCCTGCTTAATAATTGGCTGCAAATCGCATAGCTCTCAATAGCAAATGGGGCAGACACTGAATGATAACAGAAATGTACAGCGGTGCAATATAGCATCTTAATTAGCTCCTCTGTGACAAGCTGCTCATTCATTAGAGACAAGGGAGGCAGCTCAATGCTGAGGGGAAAAGTGATAGGTGGTCCTGCTCTCTCTCTCTCTCTCTTTGCCCCTCTTTCTTCCATTCACTTCCCCAACATATAGCAAAGACCACTCACAATGTACAGAACATAGATAAGTACTGACTGATTGATTTTGTGATAGCATGAATGTGCACACCGCAGAATTACCCAGCATGGCTTTTTTACACTTTATCTATTCATTCCCTCTCTATTGGGCTTGTCAAGGTGCTCCATACAAAAAAAGATGGCAGAAGCAGCCAAAGCCTGAATACAAAAAGTGAAAAGGATCCACAGAGGGAGAGGGCACTGAAAAGAGGCTGAAAAGAAATGTGACAGTCTGCCAGGAGAATATACAGTATGAGGATGTTTGCATGTGATTTGTGAAATGGGACTAGTCTGGGTCAGACCCGGTGGAGGTGGATGAGAAGGGCAGAGCAGTGCTGTGACTCCTGTCCACCCTGTGTGCATGTTTATGCAAGAAGTTGGTAGATTGGTTCCCCGGGGTCCAGTGTGACCACAGGAGTGAATATCAAAGGTGGCAGGTGGTTCTCTGCACCGCTGTGTGAGGACTACAAAACAAGCTCATCCTGATACCAGGCACTGCTGGCTAGTCAAGACTCAATTCATGGTAAGGGTCACTTTGGTGCACAGTGCCACAGAGACAGATTCAAACACTGTGTCGAGACAGAGGGACAGATTCAGACACCGCAGAAAGGTCTCATTTTGTGACAGTCTCTTTCGCTTTGTTCTTCAGAAATCAAGTGCATTCAGGCATACAAGCCACCGTGAGACAGTCTGTTCAGCTCTCACTTGAGATTAACGGCGACAACTGTTGCAGTGTTTATGGCTGGGGCTGCTGCAGCGCGCGCCATCAGGACTGGGACTGTTTCAAAATGCGGAGAGGTGGGTGGAGAGGACGGTGGCGAGGAAGCTGTCACATGACCCGAGTTAAAGTCACGTATCGTGCGTGGGTGTGTGGGCGGGGTTCGCAAAGGCCTGAATTGCTTTTCAAAATGACCTATACCTGCACTGGAGCCAAACAAATCCTTGCCCTATGCTGTCTTCTTCTTCAACTGTTTCTTTTTCTTCTTTGTGTTCAGAAGACAGCTGTGGTTTCACACACACACACACACACACACACACACACATATATATATATATATATATATATATACATATATATACACACACACACACACATAGATTTTCTTCAGATTACAGACAATGCTCTTTCATAAGTGAGCCCATCCTTGCAGTTTACCCAAAATGAGACGGGGAGAAAAGGGTTTCTTTTTCCCCGCACACTGTAATTTCATGTCATGCTGTTTCAACTTAATGTCATGCTGAGCTTCTGGCCAAACAAAGCTCCAAACCGTTCCTCATTTACCGCAGCAAAATGCAGTGATTAATGCTTGATTATTGGCTGTTTGGATTATTGCACACCCCAATTACTTCTCTCAATGTGGCTCACTCGGTTTTCATCATAACAAAATCCCAAATATGAAACTGGGATGGCGAAAAGGCAGCTGCTTTTTAACACGACAGCCAGCTCTCAGGGATTTTCTTTTATATCAAACTGAGAATATAACATGTGGTTAGCCAGCTTAGCATTCACTGAGTGTGAGTCGGAATCCTACCATTTATAACCTGAGCTTCTAAAGGCAGTTTTGCCCTCAGAAAATTACATAGACCATGCAGCACCTTTTTTTTATTATTGGGGAAAACACTGCTGTTTCCATCCATTTGGGCACTGTCATTTAGTTCCAGTGGTGAACTAGTTTCTCAAGTAATTTTAGCTACAATTTGATATCATCAGCCAACAACTGCATTAACAGCATTTTGCAATTAAAGCAGTTGCTATTACTACTTAGTATTATTTCTCAATATTGAGGGAGGACCAGCTCTTGTTACATTCAGTGTCTAATGATCGATTTGTTTGAATAAACTTTTTAATTGTTTAATTGTTCAGATGCATAGGTCAGGTGGACGATCAAAAAACTACAGGCTAATAACTAGGCCTATTTCAGCATCTTTGAAATTAAATTAATAATGTCTGTGGCACATCAAATATCACTGTTGAAGATGATGTTATTGCTCGTCTTGTTATTTATTTTCAGGAGGTATGCTTTACAGAGCTTGTGTTGTTGGTGTTGGTGGTGGTATTAGTCCACTTACATTTATTAAATTATAGAGCCAGTGTACAGTAACATTACTGAGAACAGGGGAAAGCAGCTGCCTGCACTGCTCCCACTGGGGCAAAGCAATGGTGTAGACAGTCCTGTCGGAGCTATTTCATAAGCCAGCAGCTGAGGAAAACGCCAAACGGGAACAGTTCAAAAGGATTTGCTTATGGCGGCTTCTGCTGTTGGCAAGCGTAAATGGGGGGGTGGGTGGGGGGATGTTTCCCCTGCAATCCTGGGAAATGGGATATTTTTCACCCCCCAAAAATCATTGGAAACAAAACTATATAATTCTAAATCACACAATATATTTTAATTAAAGATGCAAAACAATGTGTTTTAAGTTTAGAAAGACTGACACAATGCCCTTGCATCCTACATAGTGATTTGGTCCACTGCACTTCCTGTTTTGATTTCAACTCTCATGTGTGTGTGTGTGTGTGTGTGTGTGTGTGTGTATGTGTAGCAAACTTGATCAGAGTTTGTGATGGCCTGCCCATCTCTAGTAAGTCATCACTCTGCAAAGATACCCTGCGTTCCAAATCGCATACTTTTACTTTTTACTTTTAATATGTACTGCAACTGCCCTTACAAAGTATGTAGTGTAGTATGCAATATGCATGCATATACATACTATTGGGACACACTACATACGTCATCCCTAAACTCCGACCCTCTTGCTCACTTCCGCCGCCGTCCGTAGCGCCACATTTGAATGTTGTTGTCAAAATGGCGGTGCTGTTTCATACTGCGCTGTCGTCTGTCATACACTATATTACCAAAAGTATTCGCTCACTCATTCAAATGATCAGAATCAGGTGTCCTAATCACTTGGCCTGGCCACAGGTGTATAAAATCAAGCACTCAGGCATGCAGACTGTGAAACAAGACATTTGTGAAAGAATGGGCCGCTCTCAGGAGCTCAGTGAATTCCAGCGTGGAACTGTCATAGGATGCCACCTGTGCAACAAATCCAGTCGTGAAATTTCCTCGCTCCTAAATATTCCACAGTCAACTGTCAGCTCTATTATAACAAAATGGAAGCGTTTGGGAACAACAGCAACTCAGCCACGAAGTGGTAGGCCACGTAAAGTGACGGAGAGGGGTCAGCGGATGCTGAAGCGCATAGTGCAAAGAGGTCGCCGACTTTCTGCACAGTCAATTGCTACAGAGCTACAAACTTCATGTGACCTTCAGATTAGCCCAAGTACAGTACGCAGAGAGCTTCATGGAATGGGTTTCCATGGCCGAGCAGCTGCAGCCAAGCCACACATCACCAAGTGCAATGCAAAGCGTCGGATGCAATGGTGTAAAGCACGCCGCCACTGGCCTCTAGAGCAGTGGAGACGCGTTCTCTGGAGTGATGAATCACGCTTTTCCATCTGGCAATCTGATGGACGAGTCTGGGTTTGGAGGTTGCCAGGAGAATGGTACATTTCAGACTGCATTGTGCCGACTGTGAAATTTGGTGGAGGAGGAATTATGGTGTGGGGTTGTTTTTCAGGAGCTGGGCTTGGCCCCTTAGTTCCAGTGAAAGGAACTTTGAATGCTTCAGGATACCAAAACATTTTGGACAATTCCATGCTCCCAACCTTGTGGGAACAGTTTGGAGCGGGCCCCTTCCTCTTCCAACATGACTGTGCACCAGTGCACAAAGCAAGGTCCATAAAGACATGGATGACAGAGTCTGGTGTGGATGAACTTGACTGGCCTGCACAGAGTCCTGACCTGAACCCGATAGAACACCTTTGGGATGAATTAGAGCGGAGACTGAGAGCCAGGCCTTCTCGACCAACATCAGTGTGTGACCTCACCAATGCGCTTTTGGAAGAATGGTCAAAAATTCCTATAAACACTCTCCTCAACCTTGTGGACAGTCTTCCCAGAAGAGTTGAAGCTGTAATAGCTGCAAAAGGTGGACCGACATCATATTGAACTCTATGGGTTAGGAATGGGATGGCACTTCAGTTCATAGTATGAGTAAAGGCAGGTGAGCGAATACTTTTGGTAATATAGTGTATTTGTTATCTACTGTCTTCCTGTTGCTTCTGCTGTCACTGACTGAGATGAGTGCGATATGTGTGTTGTCTTCCGTATGTGGGCGTGGCTTATATGCACAGCTCAGTCAGTGCGACGTAACTTCTGCTGCGCAAAGGATTGTGGGTCAGAATGGCCATAGAGGCATGTTGAAATGCATACTGCTAAATCTGACCAGATGTAGTAAAACATCCTGGTACTCTTGGCATACTGCATCTGACATACTAAGTATTGGGACATACTAATTATTATTTTTTTTTTTGCATAGTAAATAGTATGGTAGTATTGGAACACAGGGCTAGAACTTACAAAAACGAGGTGACAGACATGTTTCCACACGCTGCCCCCTCTCATTTACTGACTGCATTTTGTCACTTCGTTATCTGGCAGTTGTGGGTAAAACATGCAGTTACGGAGTTAAAATCCTAACTCCCTAAATTCTTGACCAATTTTCAAGTGGTTTGCTTTGTAACAAATGTCATTTGTGATAATGAATACATTGTTTAATTATAAAGACTGGTTTTCATACCAAAACTTAACTTAATACTTTACATTGGTTTGTTTTGGGAGTTCTTGATATTGATCCCTGAGAAGTTATGGACTGAAAATGGAGAGAGGGAAATGACACAGTTTTGACAGGAAGAATACATTTGAGAATGTAGTGCCAAATATCATCATCTTAATTTATTTGATAGACTATAATGGAAACAAACTTGTCTCTTAGCGGTGGTCTCTGAGGTGCTTGGAAATTTGAACCCTGTTGTTTCTGTAGTCTTAGACCAAACGCTGAAAAGCAAATTAGATATTAAATGCCCCACAATTAGGACCCCTGACCAACCCTGACCACTTGGAGATCGATAAAGCCTGTCTTGCAAAGGCTGCAGATAAGGCAAATTGCATTATCTCTTACAAAGCTCCCCTAATTTACATAGAGATTAGGCCACAACATATTGTTAATCATTACAGGGTTTATGAATAGTTAATTGGCGAGGGGTAACTGAAGCTGGGGGGAAAGTAATAATTGATGAGGCTGGCTACAGATGGGACAGTATGAGACATCTAATTAAATTTTGGTGCTGATAAAAGACCCATTTTAGAGTCTGTTTAGGGTATGGGTAAGTTAAAAGGGTTTGCTTTATTTCTGTAGTCTACTGTTGACTCTCAACAACCAGTAGATATTCAATAGTGTATCATCTGACTTTCAGCAAGAATTGTAACAACAGACAATCACACAGGTATTTTAAGTTCTCAGCAAATGTTCAGCAAACTATTTGCAATTTATGTCAACTATCTGCAAATTGATTGTCAAGCACATGTGTTGAAATTACTACTATTACTACTACTACTATTAAGGTTAAGGTTAGTTAAGGTTAATGAAAAGTTTAGGTGCATAGAAGAATATGGTCAAATTACATTATAAGTTCGTTCAGCAACTGACTCATTAAACATTTTCCTACGCAGTCAGCTGACGGTCAAAAACGCTTTATTTGATAGAATGATAGGGCAATACTGTGTGTGGGCAACTCAATATTTGAGACACCATTTTTTGTGAACAACTTTTTTTAATTGTTGAGAAAATAGACAAAACAGTGGGTTACAGTGAAAAAACAAGATAATAATAACATAATCCATCAAACAAGTCTTGGCCAAAAAACAAAGTAAGAAAAGAACAAAGGAAAGAACAGTTAATTAAGTAAATAAAAATATATTTACTTATGTGATATAATTATCTACTTTTAGATATACTGTATGTAACTCCATAAGTTGCAACTCATAAGAGCAGTTGGCTGGTTCTATCTCATCACACATGAGCTGGCAGTGGGTGCAGTCCATTCAGTCACCCTATGGATAAGGCACTGGCAAGCCAAGTCCCCTCTGGGGTTACTGAGAGCAGACTGGGGCAACAGAAGCCTGGCAGATGATAGCAAGAGGCCACATCCACATCGTGCTTCTCACAGTGCCCACGTTCACATATCGTTTGTCTTTGATGTTTGATTTTAGAACCAAATAGAACGTGACTGCAATGCTGTTTGGTGCCCAACACTGAAATCCTGGATGTCGGAGCTGTCAGCCAGAATGTGAATGCAACAGAAGAATTGCAGCCTTTTCAAGTCAGAATGGTCATTAAACAAGCCTGATTAAATACACATGCAACAATACAGTCATTTGGACAAAAATAAGCCTGGACAGGATGTTTACTGTGATGCATTATGAATCTCAAGCAACTTTACACAAGTTGTGTTTTTGTACTGCAGTGACATGAATGAAAACAAAAGGCTGCCTGGAGGGTAGAGAAGACATATTCAAACATGAAAACTATGGATTGCTTTGGGAAAATGGTTGGTAGTAATGTAACATACACATGACACCACACGCCAAGTGGGCTAAAACATACATATGCAAGTTACATGCACATGTTAAAATAGACTTCAGTAGAATTTTGTTTTATGTTAAGACTCTGGCAATATCATATTTGGCACCAGAATCGTCTAATACTTGTCAACTTCTGAACTGTAAAAAGTTTTTTGTGTGTGTAAATTCATGGCTCAAAATCAAAGGCCTCAAGCTGCAGGGGCCTGTCTACTGTGATGTTATATAGATCAACAGAAATGAAAGGTACAAGCCGTTAGATTGAAAGGGATAGATTGTTTGATAGATGTGATATGAAAGGGATTGAATGCCACCGTGTTCTTCTGTCCACCAATAATAGAAAACTGGTAAATGTATAGAAATGTATCTAACTCTTGATGGACCAAATATAAGCATCATCTGTTTGAGTTATGTGGTAATGCACCAGTCAACAGCATTGCATTCTGACAGAGCCCTCTGTTGTCAAAAGGAAATCTAAACCTGTGTAACACTTTTCAAAGTTAACATGCAAGCTGTGAAAAGACTTGGATTCCACTTGATTTACCCACAGTTCTTACCTACAGCGCTCTCACCTATGAAGGGATGGGTGGGGTACGTGTCCCCAGGGGCTTTGTCAGATCATGATCCAACCTCAAGTTAACGCCTTGGATATGAACTGAGGATAGATTTGTCAGCTTAAACTGTCAAAGAAGGAACAGGAATGGAACAAAGTGACACAAACCCCCCAAAATTTCTGATCAGCACTCAGCTCTATGCATGGAGGCTAAAACAACAATAGCACGCACACTGGAAGGTTCCAAGGAGAACACTATCGACTGAACATTGCATAATTATCCCATCGTCTCTACCACACTGAATCCCTTCCCCCAACTGGACGCGTTCCAGCATTGCAGTTTGAGAACATTGCTTTGTTAAGCAGATCTGAGGATTTAGGGGTGTTTGTTTTGTCTGTCTCTATGTGGGCTCTGAGGATCAGTAAAGATGTAGGTAGCTGCAAGCTGCTCTCTTGTTTCTTACCGTCCAGTCAGATCTCTTGGTCAGTGAGCGAGCATCAAATAAGAACCAGCTCATAAATGCCTGAGCAGGAAGGGGTCCACTTGCAGGTGGATGTAGACTGATCAAAAGCTGTTGCTGAAAACACAGCAAAGACAGCTTGTTTCATCTCAGTGTTTCACTACCTCGGTTCACACATAAAACCTGCTGCAGTATAGAAGCATCTTGGGAACGCTGCAGGTCAGCTAAAGTGACAGGAGAAGTTAAGGATTAGCGAGCTACCCAGTGCGATCAGGGCCGCAGCTACCATTGAGGACACTGAGGTCATGACCACCTCTGTATTTTTTCTAGGTCTTTAAAAAATAAATATATTTCTTAAAATGTTAATTTAAGCATCAAAGTGCTAAAACTAGTTGGCATCACCTCGCCAGCATGTAACGAGTCACCTGCACACGGTATGGTCCCATCATTCATTTCACTCTGTGAGTGAGGGGGCTGTCATCTACACACACACACACACACACACACATAATGGGCCTTACCAATATGGTAATATGGATGATATGAATCTTCTTAGATGACTTAAAGTCAACACAGAATGGCATTAATAAGTAGGGGTGCTCCAGGTTATACATCTGACCTCTCGCAGCAAGACTGGGCAATGCCATGAATGTCAGGCCTGGCTATAGCCTTTGATAGGAAGTATTCCACCTGACCTACACGCTGCAAACTAGTCACTATGAGTTCCACAACAGAACAGAGGTACCAACTGCGTTCAAGATCTGAGCTCACCAACTATTAACCTATGTGCTTTCCAAATGTGACCTGTCCAAATTTGCACACAGCTGGGAAATTCTGCTCTGACATTTTCAGTGGCTAATGTATTCATGGCAGGAAATAGGCAACTACATTATAATAAAGTTACACTGCACAGCAGCCGCTTTGAATAAACAACCAGCCTACCTTGCTGCAGTCACGCTGTCTATTATTACAGCTCCAGAAGTGGCCACTGTGTGAGGTTCGTTGTGACGTTGTGATGAAGGACTGGATCTGGGCTTACAGCCTTTGTCCAAAATAAACATGTTGGCATGTATGAGGGAGAGGTCAGTTGCTTTCAGGTCATTGTGCTGCTAAAGATTTTAAAATGACAGGATTTCAGAATTCATTTTGCTCTCTCATGCTCTTCATGTATCAGAATCTTTGCAGACAGGAAATGGAAATGATACACAGATGGATAGTTGTGTCCAGTAATTATTATCAAAATTATTCAGTGATACCACGTGTATCACAATAATTCATTGATCAATAATGAGAAATTCCTCTTCTTCTTTTTTGCAATGAAGAATTACATTTATGGTATTTATTTCTTATTTTAAAGGGCACATATTTAATTTAAAGACTAATTATGCCTATGAATCTTTTTATACAAAGTTTCATACAAAGTTTTATATGAATTCCTTTAATCTGTGGAACATGCTAGTAAATTATGCACATACACTGCACTTACACCCATTTTATTATTTAAATGAACTAAAAAAAAAACAAAACAAAAAAAAAAAACATGTATTTTTATTCAGCTACAGCTACTCCTAATTTTTCAATGTTATGCCATTTGTAACTTTTAGACTACAGACTACTTATTTTTTGCATGAACTTGAGTGTTTTATAGCATTTGTCAGGTAATCTAGGGCAAACCCTGAAAGATACTGCAGTTTTACTCCTCTGCTGAATTTGTTTGATTTGTTGGAAAGTGATTTCAGTGTAATAAGAAACTGAACTGAAAAAGATTTATTTTAAAATTGGCTATATTTGTGACTTACATTGCGTCGGATTCGGGTCCAATATTCATCTGTGCATTGACATTGACATTATTTCCTAAATGATTACTAATTTCAAAATGCATTAAAATGCATGGCCCAGGGACACTGAGAATAACTGACTCATGACTAAACCCACCCACCCACCAACCTCCCCGGCTATGGCCATGAGTGTGCTTCAATAGTCTTCAATAGCTCACAGATAGAGTCCTTGTGTAATCCATCAGAAATGTTCACAGCTTGACAAAAAGTGCTAAACCCTCAAGAATCTCTTCCAAATAGTTTCAGGGCTCTATTTTAGATTTTCAACACTCTAGTCTTTCATGCAATGTTCTTCTTTGTTCACTTTCATTCCAGGATAAAGCAGATTCTTAGTGCCACAGTAAGGGTATACGTAGTTTGAGAAGTTTATAAAAAAGCCCAGGGAAACTGAAAATAATTGACTCTTGACTGAAATCCCTTCGGTATTTCTCTTTAACACCCCCTCCCTTCACATTCTCTGCATGAGTTCTATAGATGAGTCTTGAGTCTTAGAGACTAGGGGATTGTATGTTTTAGACTGTTCTGAATCAAAGATTGAAGCAGATTTCCTAGTCTCTCTCTGGTTATATAAGCAGGTTTATTTATCAAAGGAGGGTGATAAATTTAATTTATCAGCTTCATAGCAAAAACTAGCCTTCACTTCAGAAATTACACTAAGAATGCTACAGGAAGCTTAAGTTTGTTGGTGGGTAACCAATAGGCCTTTTTTTTTTTTTTAACAGCAGCCAATTTGAAGTGAAATAGCAGGGTGACCATAGGTGTTATTAATGACATTAATTAAGGTTCTGTTCCATTCCATTCTTTCCAGTGAGCCGGCATCAGGACCCTGGCTCTGTTAGGCCTCATTCTGACTGCACGCAAATAAGATTTGTTTCTCAAATCAGATCTTATGGTATATATGGTCTGCACTGCTTCTTTGCACGTGATCAGATCTGATTTGTGTGTCCAGACATCACCAACTTATCTGCATGGGTTGCAATGGTAACGACGTAGGCGTTAGTAACTATGTATGCTGATGACGCTTTCCATGGATTTGGAGAAATCTACGGAAGCTGCCTACACACAATTTAATTCAGCGTCTGTTGTTCTCTGTGTTGTCCTCCACACCGCTCTGCTGCATGTCTGTCACTCAGGATTTGACGTCGTCATTGTGAGTTGCATTGTGACTTAAGATACTTTGAAATCCTATGAGTGTCCAGAGCATCTGGACTGAGACGCATCTGTAGAAATCTGATTGGAATCACATTTCAAACCCCTTCCAAATGTTGTCTGGATCTGGTTTGGAAAAATCCATACTATGTGGTTTTTTGCTGTCTAGACTTTTTAAAAATCAATCTCAATACAATCTGAATATGACAAAAATGGATTTTGCCAGGCAGTCTGAACAAGGCCTCAGCCCTACATTGGAATGAAACCTTGTCTGGTCAGCAGTGTTATTGACAACACCTGTGTTTACTGTGCTAATTCACTTTAAAAGGTGAAAAAGGTTTATGACCTTAGGTTCTCCAAATACAGATCTATAACTCTGGCTTTGCCCAGCAGTAGACATCCACACAGTGTTTCTGAAAACTTTCCAGCTCTTCCTTATTTGCAAGCCGGTCAGTACTTTTTCAAATTTTTTTTTTCTTTTTGAGTTTGGTCTAAAAATGGTTCCCTGGGCAGCAAGGTGCAGAGAGGATTGAATTTGAACTTTCTGCTTTAATATTTGAAGATTTGGGTCAGATGTGGCTATCGCTGCTTTACCATGTGCATTACTGGAGGGAGGGCTCAATCTCAAAATCAGAAAAGTAGAGAAGTTAGTAAAGTGTGTGGTTTTAGAGCAGATTAACCCAGGGGGGCTTGGCTGCTGAGAAAAGTCTTGTTATCTGGAGTTTGCTAGCCTTAGATATCTCTCTCTCTATGCCACTGCATGCTGATACATAGCTGATAACACACATACACAGAAGGACTTGGATATGCCTGACAATTTAGAAAGACATATGAAGTGAAGCAAATAAAAGGCGAATTAGAGATGGAAGCAGGTGGTGGTAGAGGCCTTGCTGAGGTAGATAAAGGTAGCCCACAACGGGTGGCACAGTGCACTAAAGCCCCTTCTGTCAACATGCGGGCATAGTTGGCACAGCTCAGTGGGAAAAACTCTGCAAGCTCTCCTCACTGTTGGAGGAATGCTGGATGAGAAAGAGGGTGAGAGAGTGAGAGTAAGAGACGGAGATAGAGAGAGAGAGATTGGCATCTGAGTCTGGGTGTGGATGGAAAGGGCTGGCGAAAGACTTGATCAACCTGCTAGCTTGCGTTTTTTTGGAGCCTTTGGCTTTATTGCTTTCAAGCACTTGGAAGGAAATACGGCAAGCTGTGAATATTGAGTTTAATTGGTTGCTTGATTAATTAGTCACTGAAAGAAGGCGTGAGCAGTGATAACAACTCTGCAAGTCCTTGTAGTAAATTCACTCATAGGTTTGAAATAAGTGCTGCATGACTAATAGATTTGCAAGCTTTTGTGTCAGTTTTGGATGAGCTGGATTTTGGATTTGCTTCAGTAATCACTCACATTTTTTTAGCCAGTGGATGTCTTGTAGCTTGAGCAGAATATGGCCTATTTCACAAATGCACTGTTCTAACTCTTTCTGCAGCATGTTCCCATAGTGAACAGTGTTTTTCTCTCTGAGGAATGAAAGCCAGGTGGGTGAAGCAGAAGGTGTAGACGAGTGGTACCATTTAATTCCCAGGCTAATTAACTATCCCAGTACGTCCCTCCATAAGTGGGCCTGATGGCAACTCGATATCTGCAAGATAAAACATTACCCAGCTGCTGAGGACTAAGGGAGCGGTTTCATGCCACACCAGAGTTGGATAGGATACCCAAGCATCTGCTCCTACCTGCCCGGGGGGCACTGCCAGATTAGGGAACCCAGAGAGGCCGCTGATTATCTGGACCTCTGTCTACAACAGGGGCCCTGGTTGGAAGAGGCCCACAAGGAAGTGTCGCCATCCTGAAATTGAATTGGGAAGGATTTAATGGGTTTAAAGGCTTTGGCTCACAGTGTGATGGAATCAGATGGAGGTGAAAACGCCAGGAAGTCCTGACAGACAGTTAGACAACAGACAGAGCTAGACACGGGAACACAGAGTGTGAGAGAGAAAGTAAGAAATAGTTGGACATAGTTAAAGCAAGCAGATGGGAGGTGGATGATTTTGCTGATAAGGTGAACATCCCCCAAGGTTAGTGTCTCTGCTGGTTCCAATTTTGATGTATTCGACATGCCGCACAGACACCAAAAAAAAAAAAAAAAAAAAAAAAAATGAAATGGAACTGTGTAAGATCACGATACTTCTCCAGTGTGTCAGTGCTACCGAGCTGTATGATTATTGCCCTCAGGAAATTATGTAAACAATACATATAATATAATCACAAACCATGGAGGCTGAAAATGGAACATTATCTGTTCTGCTGAATATTGTGTTATACAGTAAAAGGTATAAAGCTATTCATATTGTTGCTCACAGATGCTATACGAAGCTCTGGTGGATCCAAAGACTGTTGATAGGAAATAAACACTGCCATGCTCAGAAAATTGTATTAACTTCCATACTCTGCAGTTTTTCACCATGCATTTAATCATTTAGACCAACGAATATTAAACACAGGATGCCACTTCCTTTTTCTCGAGTTGAAGTCAGAATTTTCTCTCATGTGCTGAATTTAATCCTTCCACAACATGAATAATTGCTGTCTTCGACTAAGCATTTTTGCAACACTTATGACATAGAGGAAATGAATAGTTAATCTACATGAAAACCTGTGCCCTGCAGTAAAAAAAAAAAAAAAAAGAAAAAAGAAAAGAAAATGAGTGATAGCTAATTTGGAAAATGGTGATCGTGCTTGTATAACAAATTATCTTGGGGCAAGAGTGGCAGAGACATTGTCTACAAATTAAGTACAAAAAATAAATCTCTGTCTTTGAAATAATGCAGGGGGGCTGATGGAAAAATGCTGTTGGATGTGAGGCCGAGCCTGCGCAGCAAGAGGCGCCGGGAGCTGTGATGTGTTTTTCCATTTCTCTCTGATCCCTTGAGACATAAAAATCATTGTGCATGGGGCAAACATTCATGGCCAAGTGTTGAGAAGTTTCACATCAATCCATGATATCGACTTCCAAGTGTATTTGTACTTCACATGGCAACACTCGTCACTGGCTACGGCCTCAAAAGAAAAGCATTCATCAGCATTATTGTGCTGCAGACTGAATGACTCATGATCGACTTTGACATCTGCTGTATTTGCCTCTTTGATTTTTCCTCTCAACCATTCTCATTCCCCTCTGCAAAGAAGCCGGAGCATGCGATCGAGACGAGGCTCATTAAAAGTGGCGTGCTGTTGATTCCTGCAATGCAAAAATGCCATATCACACCAGTGCCACTTTTTTAAGATGGAATTCAATAACTATTGAGTTCACATCTGTGGCCACACAAACCCTTTTTTTTCCCTCTGTGGGGGAAACAATGACTGATATGTCATCTATTCTTTTAGAGGAGTGTTTCTGTGTCCCGTCAAACTGAGACTATATATAGCTTGAAGAGGAGGAAATGTACCCAAACCCAATTGTGTTGTACAGTTGTTTCCGACAAGGCAGAGAGCAAGGAGATCAATGCATCCAGATAGCGATGCCAGCGATAAGGGGCCTGTGAAAAGATGGATCTCAGGGCTGAAAGAGCCATTGCCTCAACAGGGCCCTCACTAAGAGCTGGAAGAAGGCCCAGCTCTAGTGGCTTGGTTGCAGGCCATTGCAGTGGCAGGTACAAAGCACATTAACTTGAACTCTCAGGCGACCTGCCTGCTCTGCCCTGGTTTCCCTCCTCCCGCTCCCACTTTGCCGGCTCATGGGCTCTTAATGACACCTTTCAGAACAGGACTTCTCCCCAAACCCAAGGGTCATAACCGCTTGTTGTCATGGTTCCCAACGAATCCCCCAAACTGTCAGTCGGCCAGGAGGGACTGCCTGCCTTCAGCTGCCCTCAGAATCAGTTGGCCTGGGGCATTGCTAGAAGACATGGCTCAGAGGGAGAGATGCAGGGAAGAAGAAAGAGAGAGGGAGAAAAAGGCAGAGCATATCATACTCCTAAGAAAAATAAGTGGGTTAAACTTGTGCTAAAACTTCATACATCAGCCAAAACCAATATCTGACTTATGAAGAGCAAAATGCTTTAGGTTTTGAAGCTATTTCTCATCAAGATTTCAAGGATGAAATGGGTGGAAACGCAGTGCGATGAAAGGAGGGAAGCGAGAGAAGAAGCAGCAAGATATGCAGAGAGGTATTTCACTCAGAGAACAACAGATGCTCAGCTTCTCAGCGAATGAAATGAAATAGGACTTAACTGAGGCATTCCATCTTGAGTTATTGGCAGAGAAAATTAAACAAAAGGGCATAATGTATAGCGATGGCATCCAGCTGGAGGATGTGGGAAATGAGAGTGCTTTGTAGCGATGTTGTTTGCCACCGCTGCCACAAGCCCAGCGGCTTAGAGTAGAAGATCATACTGCGTTGTTGGAAAGAACTTCAAAGGCACGAGCCTCAAATAGTTTCTGTGGCACACTGGGTGACCCAGCAGCATATTACTTCCTCCATATGCACACATACAAGTGCATAGACCCCATATTTGTGCATAAACTATAATCATATGCACACACACTTACACAGAAACACACACATTGGCGCTCCGACATGCTGAATTTGCATTCATGTACAGTAAAGACTACTCTACTTGTCCTCAGCCACCCTCCTGCACTCCTATCATTTGTTTTTCTGTCAAAAAACTGGGTTCATGTAAACTAACCCCAGTGGGTCCCAGTTTCCCAGCTGGGAATTTGTCACACTTGTCTTGACCTCTGACCTCTAACCCTTTGAAACCCAGTCACACCACTCCACTGGCACCGCTGCTCCCTGCAGTACCTCTCAGTGTGGCATTTGTGGACAGGCACACTCATGTGTTTCTCTTGCTAAAGATAGCACAGCAGAAGACAAGCCACACAAGGAGACAGGTGACCACTCCGATGCCTTCACACTTCACCAGCCTTGAGATGTTGTGCACTGTTTTTTACATGAAGGTCCTGGGACGGGACAACGGACTGGGCTCCACCCATCCATCTCAAAGACAGGCCACATCTCCCCATACTGGCCTCTCTTCACCAGCAGCCAGTCTAATAGAGAACTGCTTTTAATGTGGCTGTATTTGTTTTTAAAGCACTCCATGGATTGGCACCAGACTGCATTTCCAATCATCCACAGCCGCTCTTCCACCTCCAGCTCCTCTCTTTCAATTTTTATCCTTTTTATCTTGTCATTTTTAACTCTCGGTACAGCTGGTAAACATCTGTTTTAAAATGTGCTTTATGAATAAAGTTGACTTGACTTGACAATTTCTGAGCCTCCACTGTTTTGGATAAAACTCAGGGGGATGATGGAGTTTGACATTGGATTTTGAATATAAGCTTGATTGGCCCACTACATTTTCAACATCAGGGCAATACTCTTGAACACCGCTGGGTCAAACTGGATGAGCCTTTTGGGAATGGTGCAGTTTTTACATGGATACCCAGTATCCACAAAATGAACGTGACTGGCACACCACAGCATCACTAACAGGCAAAAAAGACACCCCAGGCTTCAGGCAGCAATGACCCAAACAACACACAACACCCAAAAAAACATTTCACCTAGGGCGACATGCACCCATCATTGAGGTCTATATTACATGTGGGTGAAGGGATAAAAATGCAAACTATAAATAAACTGTGGGTGGGCTGAGCTCTGACTGATGAGCATTTAGTTCTGTTTTTTGTGTGTTCAGAGGCCAGTGCACCATCTTTATGTTTCATTAATCAGAAAACTATAATACATAATGCATAAAATTCAAAGCCTGCTGCATGGAAGAGTGTACTTTATTTTGACGCCAGTCAGGATGCATACCATTCACTGCACTGATGCATCACTCTGGCGAAAAAACTCCATAAATAGTGTATGAATTTGTCTTGCAGTGTTTCAGAAAATCTTCCACGTAAATATATTTATTTTCATTTTTGAGCTCAAAACCTGCCTATTCACATTACTTCTGCGGACTGTAGCTTTGTAGAAATAAGTGTTTGCTGCATGTAACACACTCAGTGCTATTGCATCCATTACACAGATTAAATTACTGCCACCGAGCATGTTAAAACAGCTCGTCCTTACAAGATATTTGCATATTCTCTTGTTGAACTAACAAACTGTAATGAGTTAAGAGAGTAGCCTTTTTCATGTTGGGGTAGATCCTAGACCAATCATGTGAGAGGCCCATCAGACTCGGAGAGGAGCTATTCAAAAACATGAACACCCTGAATGACATGCAGTTGGTTGTTCCCATTAGGTGACCATTAACTTCAAAGTCGTCATGTTTGATGTCCTCTAAAATGACCCTGACTGGCTCCTTTATGTAATTGTTTCATCCGTGACGCTTTCAGAATTGAATTGCCATTTGAGAGCATACTCCCTTTTTGGGGTGTACATAAAACATTAGCAGAATGCATATACACAAATATACACTTGCACCACATACACACGCAGAGCAGCAACACACATTACCATCAAGGTTATTCTCTCAATGCTGTTTTAAATGCAAAGAAGCAGACACGACAAAAAACAAAACATTGTTCCAATTAAAAACAGCCCCCGGCCCTCCTCCTCGTTCTATGGCCCTTCATTTCATTACACAGAACAAAGCACATGAGAAAGATTAAAATAATGAAATAATTTCACAGTGATGATTCCTTCTGAGAATGCTATGTGACTGTGCGACAGGATGGACATTGTGGCACCTGCTGCTGCCAGCGTGCCGTCTCTAATAGTGTTTGACCAAAAGGAGCAGGGCCTCTCTGCGGAGCCACCGATGGGAATTAATTAGCAGTGAGTGACGGTGCCGAGACGCTGAGGCTTTTCATGCTCGTTCAGTTTTTTTTTTTTTTTTCTTCACTTCACATGAGATACAGCTCGTCTGCCTAGCACAGAAGATGCGCTTTAAGTGACTTTGTAGTTCTGAGCTTGTGGCGAACTCAGGCTGTAGTTTTGTGAGAAAACAAACACAACTTCGCAACCTCATCTTAATTGGTGAAGTGCATCACTTCGTAAAACTAGAAGAGTGCACACAGTGGAGTGCACACCAGGCATATTTCTCCCTGTCCAGACTGTAGGCTACCTGATGTGCCGCGTAAGAGAGAGAGGGAGAGAGAGAGAGAGAGAGAGAGAGAGAGAGACTCAGCAGCCTATTGTCAAATGCTTTTCTAACTACAAATAAAATTACTGAAAATTACTGTATGACTCAAATTTAATACAGTACAGTATAGAAAAGATACCATTACACCCCCGAAGCCACAAGAGATTAGCTGTCTTGTTCTCTCTGTATCGGTTTTACTCTCTCTCTTTCTCTCTCTCTCTCTCTCTCTCTCACACACACACCACTCAGCAGCAGCTATTTTATGCGTCATTTTTTTTTTTTTTTTTTTTTTTTTTTTTGCAGTTGCGAGGTATCAGGCGATTTAACCTATTTTAACCCTCCTCTTGTTGACAGATCAGCCTTTTCAGGCATCACACATTACATCAGACTTTTTAGTGGTTTTCTCCCGTGTGTCAGCTCTGTGTTCTGTCGACTCAGCAGTGTGTTTTAGAAACTCACCCCCCCAAAAAAAACCCTGCACATACTGGATATTTTAACCAGTGAACCCGGCCACAATAGGATAAGACAAATGTTAGGCTGGTAGACCCAGTGGTGTGCAATGCGGAGGGAGAGAGAGAGAGAGAGAGAGAGAGAGAGAGAGAGAGTGAGCACAGCAGTGGCCGAGTGAGCTAGACAGTGAAAAAAGAGAGGGAGCAGAAGACTGTTTTTCAAAAGTTTAGAATCACCACGACCACGAGCGGTTCTTCATCATACAGTCATAACTGTGCACAAACATTTTTTAGATAGGCCCAGCAGTTTGATGTAGTGCTGGTGTGAAGAAAGTTTTAAGTATCATGTCATAGTGGAATGAATGGCTGATAGAGATTAGCAGAAACACATAGAAGTATGCACACAAGAATATACATTTTGTAGATATTACGCTAAACATGCAAAATCACTGGTATGGTCCTAATTTTTTTTGTCACTATTAAAATCCAGCAGGATTAACTGGAACACACCAGTGAACTTGGTTTTGGGTTCACTGTGGCATGGATTGTTGACTTGTGCGTCCTTGATCTGCCACTGAGGACACACATCCTCCCCGACTGGTCAAACAAATACTGAGTGTTACAACTGGCCTCAGGAGCAAACAAACACACATTAGTCAGCAGTGTCAATCAGTCACTAAACTGTCACGACACAGCAGCTTTTAGAGGCACGCTCAGCCCATTTGCAGCGTACAAATTGTTTATGATTCCATTTCAACTGACAAGTCACTCGTCACTGACGTGGGAAACAAATGAGCTGGAGAGTCATAAATAAACATTTCCATTGTTCTGATGGTGAAGGTTATAATTAGCCGAGAGGAGTTGGACGCTAAAAGCCAAGGCCAATCAATGCTGATCCCGCTGGACAGTAACTCTCCAAGCCTCAGTCAACAGGGGAGGGTGCTCATAAGACGAGTTGAAACCAACACTAATATACTTGCATTTATACGTGTGTGTGTGTGTGTGTGTGTGTGTGTGTGGAGGTGGGGTGGTGGATGGGTGTTGAAACCCTCATCTCTGAAGACTTGGGTTGAATTCCCAACTTATTCCAGGAGGTTTTCTGCTTCCAGTGGATTTTTAATGTTTAGCTTAAGTTTTGATAACTTTATTTGGAATGTCAAATGTTAATACTCAACTTAGTATCAACTCAACCATAAGCTTACAAAGTTAATATTAACTTAAAAGTCATCTGATAGCATATTAATGAGTTGAGTATTAACATTAGACAGGTTAGACAGGTTGATATGAAGTTAAGAATCAACAATGCCTCAACTGTAAAACTCAACTGATACAAGGTTGATAATCTATTACAAGTCAATTGGTTACCACTTTGCAATAAGACTACACTTATTAAGGGTTTTTGAATGATTTATAATTACCTTCATAATTTTGAATGATTTATAATTACCTAATTAAGCTGTTAACACTTTATAAATGATTAATAAATAAATCTAGATCTAACTTAAGATCTGAGATTTAACAGAAGAGATGCAGTGCAGCAGTAACTTGAACTTGCCAAATAGTGAACCTGCATCGCTGGATGAAAACTGTGTTATAATTTGTTTATAACTGTTAATTAATGATTTATGTGTTTACAACCTAATGAAGAACCTAAATAATTTTAAACCACTCATAAACCCTTTATAATGGTAGTCTTATTGTAAAGTGGCACCTGAACTGATACCTGTGTGTTTATACTGGACAGGCTGATATGAAGAATCAACACTGACTCAGTAATGAAACTCATGTGATACAAAGCTGATGCAATGTTGATTATTAATATTGGACACTGGACAGTCCAAATCAAGTGTCTACAAGGTTTTTCTTGTGTGTCTATATTTAAACCTTACCCAAATTGATTGTAGCCAAATGTAAACCAAGGTTTAGTTGGCTCAGCATTAACTCTAATTAAAGTGGTTTTAATTGCCTAAACCATGGGTCAACATTTTGACGTGACAAACACCTGAGAATTGTCCAGTTTGTACTATCGTAAGATAATCTCATTTATGATTGAGGAATAAATCTTCAGATATTTTGTGTCCATTTTGCATTGGGTTCTTTGTATGAGTGTGTTTGTGTGTATGTGTGTGTGCGCACTGGTGCACAGACATCAGTTTAAAAGATTTCATGTCATCTCTAAAATGCTTTAGCAATGGTCTGAAATTGAGCTCTGTCCTACTATGTGAGATTAAACAAGTTTAAAATATGGCAGCTCTTTTACTGCATGCTGTTAGCTGCGGTTGTTTCATTTCTTCTGCCTCCATTAAAGATAATCAATACTTTATGGATTGCTATTACCATTTCTCTCCATTTCGTGAGAGGTTCCTGCGCATGAGGATATTGGGAACACAGGCTTTGCTGGATGATTATGTGCATATCCCAGTATAAATGTGTTTAAACCATTTGCACATTCATCAAACGCTCAGATTTTATTTTCAGAAATGCCTAAAGGCCCATGGTCATGGTCTGCCTCTCCATGGCTGCCAACAGAATGTACTTTAAATGTTTCATAATGCAAATCATAAGGATTTTTGAGTAACAGGGATATTATTTACAAGGTTAGGTGAGATCAGTCCATAATTGGAGTGTACAGGTTTAAGCAGCTCCTCAAGCACAGAATTATGTCTTGAGCTCCACGTCAGCACAAAGCTTAGTCTTTATTAATATCTTTATTGTAAAGTAAAGTGCAGTTCATAGAATGCCACTAAGCCGTTTCCACCTTTTACAAAACACATCTGTAATTCTTAGGGTTGAGACTGTGAATAGCTGAAAGGGTGGAGAATAGAGAACATTGTTTTTCAGTGTCAAACTCTGTTACTGAAAATCCTCATTTGGTTGCAGCATGCTTAATGTTTCCCAGAAGAAAGCAAGGCAGTAATGAAAAAACAGCTTTGCTCAGAGATTGTGGAAAATGATAGCTGAGTGCTGCTGTTGAAAGTGAATCGGCTGCCAAGAAGAAATCTGTTTGAACTTGATACAAGCTGTGGGGAGATCAAGCATATGAATCAAAGTAACAGCACTTCAAACCTTGAGTGAAGAGACAAATGAGTCATAAATGGTAAAACTTAATGACTTGCTTGCTTTACTCACATTTGATATTTGACTGCTGTTGCAATTGTCACAAAGAGGCAAAAATCCTATCCATCTTCAGTATATGACAATACTATCCTCTAAAATGGAAATCAAAATGTATTCATCCTGCAGGCCTGAATACAAAATGTGTGATACATCTGTGTAGTTAAAAATTCTACTCAGAGACTATGGGTCACAGATAATAATCGGAGTTACATCAGAGCCTTTGCCTGTGTCTTTTTCAACATATCGCCCCATCATATACTTTCTCCAAATGCTAAACTTAGTCTGAGCTCAAAGAGTTTCTCTAGGCATCTGCCATTGAGAGGAATAGGGAGGTTTTCTTCCAGAAATAGAGCGTGTCACAAAGTATTATCAAAGGATGAGCGGTTCCTCCTATGACTTTGAAATCACTTCAGGTCTTATTAGGAAGCATCAGCAGATAAGTCTCACATAGCGTCTTCTCTGGCGATTCTTCTGAACTGCAGCTCCCTGAAAAACTTAGCATCTTTTTTTGACTTTGAAATGACTCCGCTGTGGAGCTTTTGTCTCACTCCCTCCCACTGTGGAAGTCTCGCTAGTGAGTGCAAGAAAGCAAAAGACAGGTATGTGGGGGAACCCGTGACAGGGGAATCAAAGACCTTGTCAGACTGCCAGCTCAAATCTGTTTTTTTTTTTTTTTTTTTTTTTGGGCATATCCAGGTTATATCCAGATTGATTTTTAGAAAGTCTGGACAGCAAAAAAAAAAAAAAAAAGCACAACATGTGATTTCTGAAAATTGGATCTAAGTGGTTTGAAATGTAATTCCAATCAGATTTCTATGCAATGCATCTCAGATGTCTCAGTCCTGATGCTGTGGCTTTAAACTGTCACTTATGCCCCTTGCAACATGACACATAATGAAAACATCAACTCCAGAGTGATGGAGGTGCATCAGAGCAGCCGAGCAGAATGGCTGTACATACCAGCCTCCTCCGTCGCTGAGTTTGTCTGATGTGATGGAGGAGCTGTGCACCGTGACTTGACAGTGCTGTTGTTAAGAGGGCAAGATGATGGATCTTGGAAACCTGTATCACCTCCATAAGTAGCTACTGACGCCTACGCTGTTCCCACAGCAACCCGTACAGATAGGTTGGTGATGTCTGAACACGCCAATCCGATCTGATCATTTGCGAATAACAGTGCGGACAGTCTGTCTTGAAGATCTGATTTGAGAAACAAATCTGATTTGCGTGCAGTCTGAACAAAGCCAGAGTTAAGTCTGGTTGGTGGATGGTAATCGAATTTAAACAAAGCTGAGGTCAACCTTAGGTGAGTCGTGGCACCGGATCGATCAGGCGCCTCCTTGTTGAGATTGAGACAGTGGAAGGAAGGCACCGCAGCGGAGAATAGGTGAGTTCAGGGAAACCAGTGGAATGCAAGGTGAACACAAAGAAGGAGAGGGTAGTGCAGTGCAAGAGATGGAGCAGTCGCTGTGAGAGAGAGAGGGTAGGAGAGCAGTGAGTTCAGACCTCAGTTCCCTGACAACGGTAATTACTTCCCTGGCTTAACTCATGGCCTGAATCTCCTTCACAGCCAACTAATACTCACCACTTGGGTATGGCACTGTATGTTCCTGTGATGGCAGATTGCCTGTAAAGAGTTTGTGCTTTACTTTCCCTTGATCCAAGGCGAACCACGGCCAGCACACATCTTAAAGATGACGGGACGGCAAATCTAATCCTCAGAGGGTGAGAGAAGCTTAGGATGAACTGCCGTATCTCACCCACCAATGAGAGGATTTGAGCCTGTGTGGCCCTGATGGCTTGGCCAATCACAGCCTGAGGCGGCGGATCAAGTTCACATGGGAAGGAGCGGCGTGAAGAAATGGTGTAGGGCTGTGTGCACGGTGACCTGAGGAACCTTGTTTTGCCTCACAAAAATTATTTAAAGGAGTGAAGTTTAGTGTGAAGGGTAATGGCTAAATGAATGGGTTTTATTTTATCATTTACAATAAACTTGCATTGTATTATGAAATTGGGATCCAAGCATCTTTCTGGTATCAGTTTTCTAAGCTGGTTAAATATGAATTTCTAATGTGCCATCTTATCATATTGTGAACATTTTGACATTTTGTGCTTCGCTTGAGCTGATATTGAACTTGGCCCCATCCTGCATATCCCCATCCATCATATCTTTACTCGGAATGGATGCATAATGACTTTCATCTGTTAAGCATTAGCAGTGACTAAGTTTCTGCTGATGCTTGTGAGACAACTGCCAGTGAATTAAATCACATCTTCCTGTTTCGTTGGGTTCTTTGGAGACACAGACATCTCAAATATCCTGTGTAAAAAAAAAAAAAAAAAAAAACACAGTCATTGTTCTGTGTTACCTGGTGTGGCTACACTCCCTGCAGCTCCCCTTATCTTCACCTCTTTCATGATGCACAGAGGAGTCAGGCAAGTTGTACACAGATTATACAGCTGGCAGGATGAGCAGGGTGATACCCACAAGCTGTGCCTTGGAAGTGACCTGACATGTTTTAACCATAAGCATTAGTTATCATATTGTAAAGATACTGTAATTCTCAAAATGTTATCAGCCCCCACAAGCCTCACAAAGGACTGCATAGCCCATATGTTCCCTTGGCTCACATCCTTTGTTTGCTTCCTTTGTTGTTGCTGAGGTTTGCGTTCTGTTTTGTATCTGTTCTCTCTGAAAGTGCAGCACAGCACACACAAACACACACACCCTCCTCCAGCCCTCCTCATTTGAACTCGGGAGTGATGTTCGGCTGCACATCTTCAACACATCTTGTGCTTGCTCTCAGCACCCTCTAGTGTTGAAACTGGTGTGGTTCAAGCCCAGCAAGGAAATACAAAAGCAGTTCACCGTTACTAAGGGCCTCCTCCAGTGACATCATGACTTCAGTCATTTTCAGCCTTAGACAGCTCCTGTTGGAAAATGATGTTTTAAGTGTGATTATGTCCACCAGGCACAGTAAGTCTCACAGCAGGTTAATAACGAAGTTATTCAGAGTTTTGAAAATGCCTGAGGCCACAAGGTCACTGGAGGGGTGCTGTAAAAAACAGACCTTTTTCACAGCAGTCATTCTGACATAAACACAGGGGTTATTAATGATATTAATTAAGGTTCTGTTGCATTTAAGTGTAGCAGTGCCTTTCCAATGAGACAACGTGCACAACACCAGGACCCTGGCTCTGTTAGGGCTACATGAACTGCACTTTAATTAATGTCATCAGTAACACCTGTGTTTACCCACTATTTCATGTCAAAATAGCTGCTGTGTCAAAGGTTTGCTGTATTAATTAAGTAATTAACTTTGAACCCTTTTCTCTGACAGTGCACATTCACAGTGATACAGTAATGCTGAATGTCTAAATACAGTGATATGTAGCCTATCATGTGTGCCAGTATGCTTCTGTGTGAGGTGTCCTCACAACAGAGTCACCAGCAATTACATTTCTTTGGACCTGAACAATGAAGTGATTGTGAGGGTGATGATTAAAAACAGTGAGGAAGCTCAGCCAACCTGCCAGTTTAAACAATGGATTAGTGTTGTATTTTAGATAAAGCTGCTATTACTCCTAAAAATAATACAATAATAACAATATCATTTAATATCAAATACAATGAGATAAGATGAAATCAAACCCAACTGAATTAAATAATTCCATTCGTTTGAAAGAGTATTTCAAAAGTACAAACGATGATAAAGAATCTAATTTTCTTAAGTTATCAGTGGCTGGAATCTCTTCGGAGATGATCATTATCCATCTATGTAAGATCAAACCCGGTGGTCTGCGCATCATTTAGGTCATGTGATCTGGCATATGCAGTTAGGCTTCACTTGGTTGGGGGAGGCTGCTCTCAGTTATGGCAGGTAGCAGTGCTCTCAAGCGTTTATATGAATCCAACTGGACTTCAGTTTTTTCCTACTGTGGTGGCCCACCATGGTACGATCACTTTTCAGTTTTATCAAATTAAATAGGCCTAGCTTACTTTTGCATGACACACCTTAATAATCAAAGTGGCAAGCAATGTGTAGTTGTGGACAGAGCAAGAGAAACAGACAGATACACTGCCTCCTATAGTATTTCTATAGTATTCCTATATAGTTCTGCCTTGTCATTCAATAGTGTGCTGCAGAAAATACACTCCCCAGCTCAAGGTATGGCTCTGTTAGGGGAAACACTCTTTAGTCAACAAAACTTTAGTCAGTGAATCATGTTCTATGGATTTTCTCTTGGTAAAAGCATGGTACACATACTGTAATAATATAGCAGATAGACTCAAAACAAAATTATAGGCCTACCCACTGTGCCAAAAACACAGAGCCCATAGTATCCTATGCAGTTTGGAGAGAGTCAATTTTTTTCATCTGTGGCTGCATTTACTTAATAAAATATAATTACTACACGTGCAACTTGCTGAAGAGCGACCTCAGCCTCAAACTGTAGACAGTGGTGCTCTTGTAAAACTGACCCAGCTTCATGTTCACTAAAAGGTAAGCAGTGCATAATTTAGCTTTTTTGGGTAAAAAAAAAAAAAAAAAAAATTCATTATGAACATCTTCCCACCACAACAAACTTAGTATTTAACCCCATTACCTGTAAGACTATATTAAATTGAGGTATCAAGCCTGAACTTACTTATCAGTAAATTTTCAGTTTCTATATTTTATCTAGTACATAGTATGCCGTTTTATGAAGGACCTCATCCATTTTCTGGACTAGAGTATGGAAGTTCTACTTAGTAATGTGTGAAAATATTCTGTAATGTTTGCACCACTTACTACATTAATGTAGTTCAGCTGAAATGACAGCGCTCCAGGGTAATATTGCTAATTATGCAGATGTACTGTACCTACTGGCATCATTACCAGGGATAAGCAGCATTCCACCAAGAAATTACACATCATAACTATAAATACTTAGCAAGAAATATGTGTGCCATATTGTAAGGTGTTCCTGAAATATGTTCTTTCCCTCTACAGCTGATAAACTAGATAGATGCTTGACTCTGTGATAAGAGTGGGATGAAAGGTCAGCAGGTGCCACCTTGGTACTGTTTACTCAAGTCACTCACTTTTCAGGCCAATCAGCCTCAACGGGGCATGGAAATGTACAGGGCCTAGAACAAACAGGGCCATAGTTTCCAAACACACAAACACACAAATGAACACGACTTTCTTAATAACGCCTTACATGGTGGTGATATGAGATGTGGAGAAATTACATGTCGGCACCATGTACGCAATGCCAATGCAAAGTCATGTTGGACACATGAATCACCAGCAGTCTAGAGCAGAAAACTCAACATTAGCAGGTAGTTTTGGTTTAGTGGACACAACTTTTACTCTGTCGATCAGAGTGAGACTTAATCTGGACCTAACCTAAACCAAGTAGTTTTGGTTCCTAAAGCTAACCAAACTGGTGTGGTGGTGGCATGTAATTTTTCCTGTTGGCTTTGCACTGGCATTGATTGCACGGAATTTTGATCAATTTTGTGGCACCACCATGTAATGCCTTGTTAAGAAACCCAGTGGGAATGTTGTCATGGGTCAAAGTAGCAGCTTTCCCACCAGCCTGTCCTGCTGACTGACTGAAGGGGTTATGTCCCATGACAAAAACACTGCTGAAGGGTGTTGGGACTTAAATTCCAGTTGTTACCTCAGCAGAGGTCTGCGCTGTACTGAGTGCCTTCTTGGTGATTCTGTTGTCCAGTGCAGTTTGTTTCTGCTTGTTTTGAATTGAGATGCTTTCATTAGTTAACCTGCAAAACTTGGTAATTTGCATCTTGTCATTTTATGTTCATGTTTTTTTTTTTTGTTTTTGTTTATTTTTATTTGGCTTTGCATCTATATTTTATCACAACTTTTAAGACAACTCAATGACCATCTCAAGCTTGTAGGTTGACTACAGTGTTAACTCACAGAATTCTCTTACAATGTTGTAAATTGCCATCATAACCCTGCCACACCGCTGTTTGCCATGCATAACTCTCCCTCAGATCACGAGATTGTATCTAATGCTAATGATAAGATAACACAAATGCAAACAAATCAAAGTTCAATATAAGAGTTTGAGTCGACTGTGTTCTTTACAGGAGGACGTAAGTGAACTTTGTCCTTGACTGGTGCTAACCGGGTCACTGCCCTGAGCTGAGCTGCTCTCTTTGTAGATTTCCACTTTAAAAAAGAATGTCTTTTCCAGGGTGCACATCTTCACCGGCTTGCGGAGATTAAATTTATTTAAAGATAGCTCATCTTTTTAATGCTATCTAGTCTTTAAATCAGCAAAAAGATGACATCTTCTTAAGATAGATTAAAATAAAACTTGAGAAGTCAGAGCACGGGGGTATAAAATGTCTTAAAAATCACCTTAGCTTGACGTGCTGTACTTTGCGGTGCTGTCTTCCTTGGCAGGACAAAGTGGATAGATAGGCTGGAGGGTTTTAAGATGAACACAGGGGACCCTATTAGTAGGCAGACGACCCAGTTAGTGCTGGCCTCACCAGACTTTTCCACCTGTTTCCACTCATACAACCCCTCCATCCACTGCCGATTCCAATTTTTTTTTTTTTTGATGTTGTTTAATCAATTGCCAGTTCTCTCTCACTGTCTTTCTTTCTTTCTTTCTTTCTTTCTTTCTTTCTTTCTTTCTTTCTTTCTTTCACAAATCTGATTGGCTGCAGGGTGTCCTTTTTCCTCAAACACAGTCTTTGTCAACTAAGTTTGTCTACTTTAGCTGTGAACCGTCACGCCCCATCCTGTTTTCAAAGATCCGGATTGCTTCAAAGCTATTGTGAGTATTTTCCAGCAGTTAACTTCGGCAGAACATTCACCCTGATACTGAACTAGACACTATGTAGCTATGTGTTGTATTCATTTATTTTGGCAGATCCACAGTGTCTCCAACAACTTTAGCCAAATCAGCTGCTAGAGCGCCTCTGTTACTAGGTTGTTTCAGATATATCTGGATGACCGACACAAAAATAGTACAGACAAAAATTATTATCCCTATTTTTAATAACTGGCAAGCACAATGAAATGTCCCAATATGTGGAATTAATGGACAAGGTGAAAGCAAGCAGCAACGCATTTGCCCTTCACTCTTTCACGTTCACACCAAGCATGTGGGATTGGTTTGCCTGAACTCTGATGATTTCCTCAGGTGAGAACAATGCCTCTCAAGTTCAGGTGCCACCAAAGAATCACACCTAAGACACCTCCAAGAAGATTGTGGTGCAGTAAGTTGGAACAAAATACCAACCAAATATATAAAAAAATAAAAACTATACCCGAAATGAGTGGTTACATGAATGAGGAGATGGATGTTGACACCTGACAGTCAGCAGTTACTCATGGCTGGAAAGCCGAGCATAGCAAAATGGCCAGCGGGCAATCCGTCTGGCCTTATGCTCATGTTATTCAGCTATTCAGAGCACAGACAAGTCTAGCCTCGCTGAAGTTAGAGAGACTGGAATCAGTTTTATTGCGACTCCAACCGAGTGCCAGTCTGCAGCCTGGTGGGATGACAGGTTACTAAAAGTTCCTGCGACTCATTATAAGGCCTGGTTTGCTTGAAATCAGGCGGTGTGAACATAAACAAACCAAATACACCAATGCACCAAAGTCACTTTTTCTTTAATTCTGCCTCCAACCCGAAGAAAAAGCAAGGGGGGGACAGTGCTGTCACTGCTTTGGTGTCAACCCCCACTGACACATGGAAGTCCTATTTCCACTGTCCACACATGGCTCGGTACAGTTAACTAATGTGAGCAGTGGCAGCAAGAGGTCAGAACACTGAAGACCATTGTCCAGCTTGGCGTTGCAAACGGGCTTCAATATGTCTCCTGCCAGGAAACTGTTACCACCACAAGGTGTTATTTACTATGCAGCTGGGCACTGCGGCCCACGCTGAGCCAACTCTGCAGATGTGTTCTGCAAACAGTGCCAGTCATTCAGTCGCCTGCCACGGTGATACAACGGGACGGGGGAGAGGTGTGATTATAGCACATGAAGGGCATAGCATGTCTGCAAGACTGAGACTTGTAGAAGGATGATGCTTACACCAACCGCAAAATCCTCTTAATCCATTTTTAAATCCTGCATACAGAATATTACTATGGCTGTTTTTCCATTGTCTGGGTTTATGGGAGAACCAATATTAAGGCAAGAAATGAAAAAAGCTACTAAGCACACAATCGGGTTTTATCCAGTACTTCAGAAGATGTAACTGATTGATGTGATTTCTTTTGATCGGTAATGGGTAATGAACAAATCCCACTGGAAGAACATGCACTCAGTGCCTTTCCAATGTCCTGGTCAGCCTTCATCTGGTGTTAGTTTAGCCACACTATGTGTTTTTACCACTCACCATGAAAGAATGATTACAATCACAATTAATTCCCCTCTAGCGTCCTGCCAGGGATAATGTGAAACTGACCACATTCTCACTGTCTGTACTTTAGTGACTGGTTTTAATATTGTTTAGTTGCTCATCAAAGTAAAGACTGTTGGTAACCATGAAAAACTTTTCTTCTTCTTGTCAATAATAGGGCAAACACATTTTTTTTTTTCCTGTGCCAGAACACGATGGACTCTCTTTTGCTCTGTTTGGAAGAGATCCCAAAATAATTGTGCAGTATTTCCTGCACAGAGTTTGTATTTGCCATCACTGGTATAACTGGCAATGGAGATTTAAGTATAAAGTGCCAAAGATGAAAAGAAGATGAAAAGATGAGAAGGTGATGAGGATGAAGATGAAGATGAAAAGCAATTTGGTGCATGCAAGCATGAGCCATGTCAAATGTAAAAGTGCCAGCACCACTGTTAACCTGCTGGTGTTGAACTGTGAATGGAGAGAAGTCTTTCTCCACACTTCTGATTCCAAAATAGTCTTTACTTGGGTGAGTGACTTTACAACATATATATATTAAAAATATTAAAGCTAGTCACTGAAGAATAGAGGGATGTTGGTCAATGGCATATTACATCGTCTCTAGCAGAGGCTGGGCTAACAACTGACCAGCCATGAAGACTGACAAACTGGAGCAGAGCTAAAGCAATCTGTACAACACCATGTGGCATCCATTCATCATTATATATAAATATATTTTGATATTTTTTTTAATATGTGACTATTATGACATAAACAGCACTTAGAGCTCAATTCCTGAGCAAGGTTATTATAGTTTTGCATTTTTCATTAGTTTTTATTTTTACTTTGTTTTGACTTTTTGTTTTCAATTTCAGTTTAGTTTAAATTAGTTGGTTTTTTCCCCGTAGGTTTGCTAGTTTAGTTTTTATTAGTATTAGTTTTAGTCTTGCTTTTTGTAATGATGGGTACTTGTCAAAAAAAGCATTGTGTAGTGAAAACTCAACAAAACATCATCCCGTTTAGGACAGATGAACAACCAAATAAACAGACAGAGACGAAAACTAATGAAATTTTTGCTCTAATTTTAATTTATTTCAGTTAGTTTTGTAAACACACAAGACAGTTTCAGTCTTTTTTTTTTTGTTGTTGTTGTAAAGGCTCATTTTTATTTTATTTCAGTTCTTTTTGTTATTTTGTTAGTTTTCCTTAATGATAATAACCTTGTTCCTGAGCCCTGTCTCCTAATATATACAGTACAGGCCAAAAGTTTGGACACACCTTCTCATTCGATGCGTTTTCTTTATTTTCATGACTATTTACATTGTAGATTCTCACTGAAGGCATCAAAACTATGAATGAACACATGTGGAGTTATGTACTTAACAAAAAAAGGTGAAATAACTGAAAACATGTTTTATATTCTAGTTTCTTCAAAATAGCCACCCTTTGCTCTGATTACTGCTTTGCACACTCTTGGCATTCTCTCCATGAGCTTCAAGAGGTAGTCACCTGAAATGGTTTACCAACAGTCTTGAAGGAGTTCCCAGAGGTGTTTAGCACTTGTTGGCCCCTTTGCCTTCACTCTGCGGTCCAGCTCACCCCAAACCATCTCGATTGGGTTCAGGTCCAGTGACTGTGGAGGCCAGGTCATCTGCCGCAGCACTCCATCACTCTCCTTCTTGGTCAAATAGCCCTTACACAGCCTGGAGGTGTGTTTGGGCTCATTGTCCTGTTGAAAAATAAATGATCGTCCAACTAAACGCAAACCGGATGGGATGGCATGTCGCTGCAGGATGCTGTGGTAGCCATGCTGGTTCAGTGTGCCTTCAATTTTGAATAAATCCCCAACAGTGTCACCAGCAAAACATCCCCACACCATCACACCTCCTCCTCCATGCTTCACAGTGGGAACCAGGCATGTGGAATCCATCCGTTCACCTTTTCTGCGTCTAACAAAGACACGGCGGTTGGAACCAAAGATCTCAAATTTGGACTCATCAGACCAAAGCACAGATTTCCACTAATGTCCATTCCTTGTGTTTCTTGGCCCAAACAAATCTCTTCTGCTCGTTGCTTCTCCTTAGCAGTGGTTTCCTAGCAGCTATTTGACCATGAAGGCCTGATTGGCGCAGTCTCCTCTTAACAGTTGTTCTAGAGATGGGTCTGCTGCTAGAACTCTGTGTGGCATTTATCTGGTCTCTGATCTGAGCTGCTGTTAACTTGCGATTTCTGAGGCTGGTGACTCGGATGAACTTGTCCTCAGAAGCAGAGGTGACTCTTGGTCTTCCTTTCCTGGGTCGATCCTCATGTGTGCCAGTTTCGTTGTAGCGCTTGATGGTTTTTGAGACTCCACTTGGGGACACATTTAAAGTTTTTGCAATTTTCCGGACTGACTGACCTTCATTTCTTAAAGTAATGATGGCCACTTGTTTTTCTTTAGTTAGCTGATTGGTTCTTGCCATAATATGAATTTTAACAGTTGTCCAATAGGGCTGTCAGCTGTGTAGTAACCTGACTTCTGTACAACACAACTGATGGTCCCAACCCCATTGATAAAGCAAGAAATTCCACTAATTAACCCTGATAAGGCACACCTGTGAAGTGAAAACCATTTCAGGTGATTACCTCTTGAAGCTCATGGAGAGAATGCCAAGAGTGTGCAAAGCAGTAATCAGAGCAAAGGGTGGCTATTTTGAAGAAACTAGAATATAAAACATGTTTTCAGTTATTTCACCTTTTTTTGTTAAGTACATAACTCCACATGTGTTCATTCATAGTTTTGATTCCTTCAGTGAGAATGTACAATGTAAATAGTCATGAAAATAAAGAAAATGCATTGAATGACAAGGTGTGTCCAAACTTTTGGCCTGTACTGTACGTTCTCCTCTATGTTTTGTTGGAGCGTATCACAGGAACATTTGTAATCACTTGGTTTGAACTCATCACAAGGAGGGCGAGCTGGGTGCTGGATGGGTCAAACAACCCATTTTCACCTCACTGACCCGTGTCCAGCGCAAAGTGATGTTCGTTTGTTGCAAATGTCACATAAATCACGTTACGTTTCCATAACCAGCTGTTTTTTATGCCTAACCCTAACCTTTCTCTGACCTTCACCAGGTGGTGGCTGAAGAAACTGCCCAACATGATACACTGATCAGAAACATAGATGTAACATGTCAAGCAAACATAATTTAAGACAAAATACATTTTCCCCTAAAAGTAATTATGAATGCAATATAGCTGTATGGCGACATAGTTTTTAGGAGGCAGGGCTGCAGCTCCTCCAACACTTGGCCCTGTGACGACCACACTTGAGAACAAATTGATCAGGCACACCCTGGCCTGACTTTACTTATCAGTGTACTTTGGACCGATTTTAGGAATGTGCCACTGATGCAAGCAGCTTCCTCTATCCTACTTTTACTGGCCTACTTTATGCAGCTGTGGGAATCAGTGTGTAAAAGGCAGATCTACTCACTTTAGTAATTTGGCTGCTGAGTCCACATGATTTACTGCGGTCTAATCAAAATGTCTGAACACAAAATGTTATTCCCAAACAAGCTGCTTCAGAAACAAGACTCCAATCTGTCATGTTTCACTGATGTGGTGCTGACAGATGATCCAGGGATGATTTATGTCAATCTGACTCTATGGATGCATGGAATACTTCTCTTAACTCTTACATCGATCAGTAATATTTATTCTGAATCACAGCGTGTGTCTTTATCTTGAGAACATTCTTGTGGGCACTGCCTCTGGCTCTGTCCTTGTTTATGCCCCAGGGAAGTTAGCTGCCTTGAAGTACATGATAAACCAACACATGCACTGAATCTCAGCTGTGTGCCCTGCTAAGGAATAGGTTTTGTAACTTCAGAGCACAAGCTGTACCCCAGTTTCAAATAACGGATCAACATACATATTCCACGCCAACATATTTTCTGCAACAAAAGTCTTCTCTAGTCTCTAGTGCACTGTCAGGCAACACAACTGTGAGATGAATGACCTTTTAAAGAGCAATAATATTTATAGGCAGCAAATTCTGCTGCTTACAAAAACAGCCAAGTAACATTTTGAGGAATGAAGTACGAATATTGACATTAAAGTCAGAATTTTGAGATGAACGTAAAATGTTTGGGAATATTCCGTTTGCGGAAGCCATATTGCAACCCTTTTACATCAAACATGTAATTTTAAGTTTGAAATGTCAACTTTATTTTTGAAATGACCTCGGCTGTATTATGAAGTTTACTCTGAACATTTCAGTCTTGAAATGTTGTTTTGTCTTTTTTTCTTTTTAATTATGCCCCTGGTATTTTTCCAGAGATATTGCTCAGCAGATTCAGTGATTCAAAATTCCTGCTGTTCCTGTGACTTTCTGTGACTCTTACTAGTTTTATCCAATATAGTGGAGAGCAAATCCATCAAAACTCACTTTACCCATTTCTGTAGACTGATAAAAATATTTTCTGGTGAATTCAGAGGACACATCAAACTACAGGCATCAAACAAATATAAGTCATACAGATAAGGTAATGTAATTTATTAAATTATTATCTTTTTTTCCAGAAATAAAAACAGCTGATTTTTGTCATTGTGTGCTCTAAAATGATTATGCATGCTGGAGGCTGCAGCTTACACTCCTTAATTACAGCACTGACTGTAACACCAAATGCCCACTAGAGGGCAGCCTCTATCCAAATCAGCCCTCGTCCCCAATCACCCGACAGCCAAACAGAGGCAGCCTCAGCCTACTGCCCTAGGACATTATTACACACTCAATAAAGCAATAGTCAGTCATTTTCTTTGCCTAATTGATCCCACTGCTGCCCAACAATGCGTGCTGTGACATTTTTTATTGCAGCAGCAGCAGCGCGCCTCGCAGAAAGACATGTTATTTGCAATTATCTTGTTGTTGTGTTCGTGGCTGACCGGCCATCTGTAGCCAGCATGGAGTGTGCTTGTTGGTCAACGGTCGAGGTCAGGGGCTCAGCGGTGCGCTCTTCTTGCAGACGTCTGTGCCGCTCTAATCACATTGTCCCAGACTTTACCAGGGCTTGTGAAACACTCGTCTGAGAGACAAGAACATCCCAATCTCTTGCCACATCCAAAGCGATGTGGGAACAGATATGGAAATTGACATAATAGTAAACAAACAAGCACAGGGGAATGCTGATAAGATAATGTTTATGTTTACCATGCAAAGAGCGCACGCAGTCTGTTTCTCTCACACATGCACAGTGACACAAAATGGACCAAACGGCTTGCTGTGCACTATCTGCCATAAAGCAATTTGTGGAGATATTTAATTATATGACAGGAATATAATGATTTTGATTGCTTGGAAATTGTCCTACATCCCCAGCACACCTTCACCTACATCAAATGTCATAACAATTCTGTGAAACTGATAAATGTATTACTTAGAAAATGTTTAAACCCACTCATTTAATAACAAATATTGCCAACAAGCATAATCCAAAAGCTCAATACAAGCGATACGGGGTATTTCAATCAACATTCTTTTGGGCATTTATGCTGTAAGTGTGCACAGATATAATGATTAATGAGTATATCTGTGTTATTTTTTTTTTTTAGGATATAAAAGTTCAGTGGAGTCAGGTGCAAATGTACTAAAAGCAATCATATCAGATATGAAAAGAAAAAAAAACATGAAAAAAGGGAAATATTTTATTTGACCGACTGCTGGCTGTATTTAAAATGCCATGCATGCCGGGAGAAAAATGCTTTTCTTTTCACAAATCGGCGAGAGAGGCAACTTATCATGGCTTTGTGTGTGTTCTTTCACTGCCTGGCCCGGCCACTCCTTGTGCTGTCAGCATGGCAGGGTGGAGTTGAGTGGAGCTGCACATGTTTTCAGCATGCTATGAGGCATCTCCTCCCGCCCTGTCTGCCTCTCCTTCCTCCTCATTCTGATATGTGCTAGGCTAGACTGAAAAAGAAAGGAGGAGGGCCCAGTGCATGAACCAGTCCTGGTATTTACCAATCACAGGGGTTTCCCCACCCTCCCTCTGTCTCCCCCTCTGTCCCTCCCTCCCCTTTTGCTCCCTCCCTCCGTCTCTAAGCACGCCAACCAAAGAAAAAAAAAAGTGCAGGAAAAAAAGTGATAAGCAGCTTCTGGGTTTTGCTTTCAGGCGCACTCCTGCTGAATCGGTATGAGTGTGTGTGTATGTGTGTGCGGGGCGTTCACTCTTTCTCCAGCCACAGTAGCAACACATTGCAGCAGCGTCGGCCCCCGAACAAAAGGCTAAAAGCAGCACAGCCACAGGAGGGGAAACTCAGGGACAGAAGCAGGCTGTGTGGCCCAGCGTGACTGCACTTCTCAGGGAGGAACTCAACCTGCCGTTTAGCCCTCCCGGCCCCCGGAGAGGAGACGGGACGAGACTCCAGACCAGCCCGAGCTGCCTGTTTGTCTCTCGGGCTGTCACAGCTGAGGAACACACCCTGTTGCTGACAGCCCCTCTTTCACTTTGTCTTTCATTCACCTCCACCTCTCTGTGTCTGTCATCCTCTTCTGAGACCACTGCACCTGTCCTCCTCCACCTGTGCATCTCCTCCTTCACCCTTCACCCTGTCCTCCATGATGTCGGACGATGACTGCCGCTCGCCCATTGGCCTGGACTGCTGCAGCTGCTGCCTGGACCTGGCCAACGGCTGTGATGACTCCATGTCTGGCAGCCCGGGTCAGGGCCTCGGTTCTGGCCTGAGCACCAGGGGCCTGCCCGCAAGCCCGACCAGCCCCAGCGTCAACCAGTTCCGCCAGCTCCGAGACCAGCTGATGTACCAGAACCTGAACACGGACAAGCTCAACAACATCATGAGGCAAGACTCCCTGGAGTCGGTGGTGAGGGACCCCTGCTTCCTGCTCAACGAGGGCATCTGCAACAGCAACATCGACCAGACCATGCTGTCCATCCTGCTCTTCTTTCACAGGTAAGGCTCTGGTGTTTGTTTATCTGAAACAGATACAGGTGGCCCGGGGCGGGGTTCAATTCCCTTTGAATCTGGTCAACTCAGGGGAGAGATTTTCTTCCAAATTCAGCATGAGATGCCAAACTCTATCAGGAAAGAACTTAGAATGATGGCTATTCATTAGTAAACAAAGTGCTGTTTCTAAATGCGTTTCGCATTGACTCAGTTGGAGGTTAATTGACTCCTGCCCTCTTCCGAACTTCAGCACCTAGTCTGCTTTCTGACTTCTCGGTCTGCATGCATTAAGAGTCTCAGAATAAGTGCTGGTTAAGGAGCAGATTTACCTTTTAATTTTACTGACTCAGATTATCAAATGGGATCTAATAAATTATGTTTAAGCAGCACTTGTAATCTACAAGTTTTACAACAGGTTTTGACAAGAGAGTTCAGTTGTTTGTGCTGGAGAAATTAGTTGGAAATCAGACAGTGAAAAAGCACATAATCATCATTATGTAATGAATGTATACACAGTGAGCTGCACAGGAAACTGTACAGCAATACAGTATATTTAGACTGAAGTCCAGATGGTGAGGTTTAATTTTCAATGTATTTTCATAAAACAAAACAAAGCCGACAGTCTGCGCTTTAATCTCATAGCTTTGTCAATTCACATCCAAAGTAATACAAGCAATAAAAGTGTGCAGACAAAACATCAGGCAAAGTCCAAACACTTGTTGAGCTCTCAGCACCTTCATATATTTACATTCTCCATGACCACCTTACATCTTTATATGTGACATATTAAATAACGTAACACTAAAAATGACTTACTTACAACTGTGTATATATTGCTGTGTATATTGCATATACTGTCACAATGCATTTCTCATTATGAATTTTATTTAATTCAAAGACAGTTCATGTTTTAGCTTGGAGAAAAATATGTTTATAGATTCAGCCTCAAAATAAGAATGATCATTGAACTGAAATGGACTTTCCTTCAAAAGAACAGAAGTCTTCCTGGAGCAAAATAAATAAATAAATAAATAAAAACAAAACAATTAACCTATAAAGTCTGCCTAAAAACACAAGGTTGTTCACAATCACTGGCTTGTCATATTGATTCAATTAAAATTCACTTTTATTGCCTGAGGTCAATTAAAACTGGCCTCTTTCCTTCTCTGCTGCTGCCAAACAGTGTTTATAAAGATGTTTGTTTGGCAGCGTGCTGCCATATGTTTGTGAGGATTAGGATGTCCTGCTACATAGTTTCTGCCAGTTGGCGAGTTTGTTTGGCAGCTACTTTTCAGTGACTTCAGCCTCAAATGAACAGTTACCATCTTGTCAGTCAGCTGCAACTCTGACCATCACTGAACTCTTGAACCCCGGCCAGCACTTACTGTTACAGTACAATGCTCACTCTGAGAGGCAATAATTACATATGGTCTGTCTAGTTACCAGAGCAGGAAAATGTGGAGGTCCAATGAGAAATGGCAACAGGCACTGAAGCGGCCACCACGAGCCTGTTATCATCTTAAAGGCTACCTTTGAATGTCATATACATGGAAACTCACTGTTGTTCCTGCCTGTAAAGCAGAGATATGGGTTAATGGTCCATGACATATATGTCGGACGTGTGTCATATGATAAAGTGAACCTGATTTGATAGTACAGGAGGGGATTTTTGTTTTCTCTGGTACAAGAAGGGAATTCTGCTATCATCCTCCACCTTTGCCCCAGCTTTTTCCTGTATGAATCCTGTTTTAGTGCTGTCAACGACAAGTCACTGGGTATTCAAATCCACAGTCTGGATTTTCCAGCCTGTTGATGCCTGGGAATGCTTATTCCTAACTCTTCCCTTACTCCCACTTTTGCATAACATCCAGCAACAATTTTTTTTTGTTCCATCACTACTTCATTTAACCTGCCACGTCAGATGGTTTGTTACACAGAACCATCGAGAAGTTGTCCTGAAACTGTTTGGAAAAGTAGAAGTATTTTCAAAAAAATCTTAATAATCAGGTAACTGGATGAACAAACCATAAGACATTGTTGGGCAGTGATGAGGAGGAAGCAAAAACAAAAAGCCATGGTCAAAGGAACTTAAGAGCCAGCAAGCAAGCCAGCTTAGCTAGCTATTCTTGACATCTTTTTAAGGAAAATTGGAACAATCCAACAGTCACTTCTCACTGTCGTCACACCTGAACCACGCCTGCAGCTGCTGGTAGTTCCTTATTGGACACTGATAGGCGCAAAACACAATGATTTCCATAACTTCAAGTCTTACAAGATGGATTCTTTTGTGATCATGATCATGATTGTGATCATGATCTTGCGAAACCAACTGCCTCACAAGAAAATATTTCATTAGAAGGCGAAAGGTAAATCTAATCTAATGAAAACGATCTTTATCTGAGATGTAAGTGGTTGCCAAGCACTCCCAGACACATAGCAGATAAAACACTCAAAGATAGAAGTCCACACAGAGAGACATTAATGCCGTTTCATGATCGTTACTTTAATTTCAGAAACCAGCACAACTTTGAGTTGACTTTAAATCACACAACCTGGGAACCACAGGAAAAGATTTATTCACTTTAATCAGATTCCATGTCTATAAATAAGTGTATCGTAATCACTTTTGCCTGGAACGAACATTAGCTATTTGTTATCATGGATCCAGTTGTTTGCTACTGATAACCTTACTGTAATGTTCTCTGGCCAGGGAGCTTTATCAATATTTTATCAAATGTCTCCAGTAAAGCATGCAAAGAATATCCAAACAACAAGTTAAATTTTAACCTCCTTTATCGTGAGGAGGCCACCTCGCTCCATAGCTCCGGCTGTTTAGGCCTATTTTTATCACTTGGAGAGATGATAACTAGATACTGCATTAGTACACACAGTACCAGAGGGCAATAAACCTATCTACTGTATACTGTACAACAGCTGAGCGTGCTGGTGGGCATAAACATAAACTTCAGCTCCGTTTATGTGATTTGATCCTGTTTGGTATTAATGTGTGAACACCAGATTATGTAGACTGCAGAATTTACTTTTTATTATTTATTTATCAATTATCCTTTAGTACGCAGCATAGGGTAGGATCAGCGTCTGGCAGGATAATGTATCATGTAAGCTGCTTAGTGAATTTCCATAGATCCAGTATATTTTCCATATGTTGTCTCCATTTTTTCCATCTGTTTAACTGAAACAACAAACCATTTGATGCTCATTAATCTGAGACGATTATTCAGGCGATGCTGCTCTTGCTCTGGAGCTCTGGAGGATTTGCTGGGGAGGGAAAACTCTGCGCTTGATTATTTATGATAGTGAGGGTGTGTCAGTGTGATAGGATGTGGAACAGCGGGTCAAGAAACTTTTGGGCTGCGCACTGCAGCTCCCATCCGACACGAAGTGCTAATGAACTCCCTGAACAAATAATACTCGTCAGACTGGCTAGGTTTTATTTCTGCCCTTCTTTTGAGAGGTCCTGAGACTTTACTGGAATATGCTCCAATGAATTATTATTCACCATTCATATTTTGAATAATGCAAAGCAAGGGGAGCTTTGTTAAACTGCTGTTCAAGTGGTTTGTTGTTCTGCAAATCAGACTTACTAATACACTGATGCCATATGGGGTTGTAGCTTCATACAGTTCTTCAGGCTAAGAAGACATCTGACACTCACCAGGTGGCCCAACAACAGACAGGAATTTACTGATATCAGTGAAAATATCAATTCTACATTATTAAAATAGATTAAATATTGATGTGCTGATCTCCTTATCTAGTAATGTGAGAAATCAGGGCACTAATCTGCAGTGCGGTTGAGTATATTTGACACAGAGCTCTGCCATTTCCAGGCAGAGCAAACAATCAGGTTACAAGTGCCAGTATTGTGACATTTCTGCTTAGAGGCAGTGTTCACCCTTGTCATTGCCCGGTGTGACCCTGCATCTGTCGGTGCCAGCTCAACTGTTTGCCTGACAAACAGACTCTTTAGCCAGAACAGTTTGTCCCCTGAACCTCCCCTTCTCAGGAGGGAATCACAGACACGGGTCATGTGACTTTTGCAGAAAGGCCCGCTCGAAGATTTAAACATTGATTTAACATGTGCACGGCGTGCCCACATGCCCATGCACATGCACACACAAGGATGTGGAACCACAATCATACGTTTGCCTAATCCTGTCTGCTCAAAGTGGAAAGCTTCCTTATTGAGCGGAGCCTTGCAGAAGTTCATACATTTTTCAAATACTTGCCTCAGATGGGCTGAAAGCTTGGCCGAGGCTTACACCGTGACCTCACCCTGGGTGGTCAATCCGCAAAAGTCGCCATCATTCCCATTTGCCGTTTGTTAACAGAATGAAATGTTCAGCACAGCCTGAGGAAGCATACCAGGACATCTCTTGGACTTGTTGAATATCTTGTGTGAGGCAGCGGCAGCGGTGGCCAGCAAATGCGTTACGTAAACGCTTCAAGGGTCACAGCGGCGTGCTGAGTGGAGAATTTCAGCTCTTAAGTCTTGTTTGGTGTTTCAGGGAGAGCCAGATAGCCTCGAGGGGGGACAGCTCTGTGATTTCCACGGGATAAAAATCGGAGGAAATGGGCTGAGTACACTTTGAGGCTTAGAGAAAGAGAGCAGCACTTGGCTGAAATGAGAGAGATAGGCTTCCACACCTTCACCTCAGGCAGCCAGTCAGTCAGTGCTTAGCAGCCACTAAACATCATCACAGTCCGGGGTGAAGAGGGGTGAAGAGCCTGCAGAGATGATACGAGCATTTATCGCAGGAATTCAGCTCAGCGAGCAGTCAGAACGCACCTGATACACAAAAGTGAAAGAACTTCAAAAAGCAGTTGAGGGAGAAAGAGCAACACGAAATGCTGACAGCTCTATCAAACAGGCTGTCTCCGCAGAGTCCACTAACTCAACCTCAGGGCAGCGCTGAAGAGGGGCTCAAAGAGGGCTCATTCAGGGTTTGTTGCTGGGGTTCAGTCAGCAAGTCACTTACCTGCATCTAAGCATCAAATCAAAGAGACAAAATGTTTTAAATCGTGCAACGCTGAGGTGACGTGACGTTCCCTTGCTGTAGCCCACAACCACAAAAAGAGGAAAAGCTTCAAAACCAACAGAGAAAGAAACAGTCACATTTGTTGGCAAAGAGACATAAAGTTTGCAGGACAAGATGTGCGGGTGAAAAGACTTTCTTTTCTTAGCTGAGACTCCAAAGAAGATGATTCCAACCTGGTTGAGAAAGAAATGATGAGGGTTTTTTTTGATCAAGAAAAAGCGCCTGTCTGTGAGTAAGACCACCAGGGGAGAGGGAGTTTACTGAATGCGGGACTCTGAGGTTGCATGGAGAAAGGATTAGAGCGTATCATGAAGCATTTTCAGTTATGCTCACTGATCTGGTTCGATTTTCTGCTTTGAAATCATTACTTATGGCGTGTGACAGTTGCAGCCTCTTAAATTATGCCTCATTATGGCTGTAAAAGTTCCTTACTTTGCTCTAAAATGACAACTGCTCATTTTGCAACTGAAAACTGCCCTGGCTTGGGTCCATGTGCAACTGCAAGTAAATGGGTAGCACACTGCCAAAGGTCCAAGTTTTTGGCATGAAAACGAATATTTAGTAATGCGTTGTGGGAGTTATGGACGGCTTATTGCATATCTGCAAGTCGGCCAAAAAATTCAACTGTACATATAACAATCCTTACCGTTACCAAAACATGCAGGATAGCAATTCCATGAATATTCTGGACAACTTTCTTGGAAGCCTGGATGTAGGACCATCTCATCCATCTCATACTTTTAATACATGACAGGATAACAATGCTCCACAATACCACAGAGGAAGAAATAGAAATAGCCTTTTTAAATCTGCCCATACAAATAAAGTGTCCACTACAGTCCATTTACATGCTCATCAGACCTAAAAAAAGGAGTGCTCTGTGTCAAAGTGGCGCTGAACTGAATCCTGGGAGCGCACTTGTGATCCATTAGTGGCTGCAGTGCATCTTGTTGCATTCCTGCATGTCTCTGGATGCTCCAGCCAGCTGAGTCCTCTGCACTTGTAGTGTGCTGTTTACAAAGAGTACAATCCAATTCTTCAACTTTTTTTTTTTGTTTATTCTGTTTATGTGCAGCAGACAGACTTCCCTCAGGACATTACATCTATCTTGTGTTATTATCTTCAGGACAAAGAGAACAATTCGGGGAGCAATGCCTTTAAAATTTCACTGTCTCTCAGGGTTATCTATCACCACATTATAACTCCATTTTAATGTTTTTGTGGTGTTTGTGCTGTAGTAGCTACAACGGAGAGGAAAGAAAGATGAGACGGAGAGAGGACATTTGAGGTCCTGGGCCCAGTTTGAATTTGTGACATGGCAAGTTTTAGCTTGCTGAGGTGCCAAACCAGCACTCTTCTTTGAGGCCTTGCTTTTCATTACTATGGGAACCACTGACCTGAAAGAAGATACACCTATTTGGCCCAAAAAAAAAAAATATGGTTTCAAATGTCTACTCTGAACTTGGATGGATCTCTCACAAGATGACACATCAATTCTTTTATCTTTCTTTTCTTTCCCATGCATTCAGGTTTGCACTGTAAATAATGCGGCAAGGCTACAAAAGCATGGAAAGCAGCCAAGAATGTAGACATATAGGGAAAAAAAAACATAAAACATGATCAAAAAAGCCCACAACAACACTATTATAGTGCCATTGAGGAGATTTACTATACAGTATACAGATATGAGCTTGTACACGCAATAGGAACAGTGACAGGCACTGGGAACAGGAGTGAACAAAAGGAGCAGAACTGAATTTGAAATTCCCAACAGCTCCCACTGCTACAAAGACATTCCCAGAAGAAAACAGTGTCAGAAGGTATAATAAGGTAAAGTATAGGGATAGTCTAGTGGATACCACACACTAACACACTGAAGTCATCAACTTTTTAAGCTGTTGTCCTCATCGCTCTGCTCGTCTGTCTTCCCGCTTTAGCCACATTAAAGGCTCAAATATGTCAAAAACAACCTTTCTGACAACAAAGCCCTTTTTTATGTTTTTTTTGATGTTCGCCTTTATTCAAAATGCAACCAAACACAGTGTAACATGGCGCACCCTCCCTCTTTAAACAAAAAAAACAAAAAAAAACAAAAAAAATGAAAAGAGTTCCACAGAGTTACATAACATCATGGGTTGCAGGTGGCAGGGGAGACGAATGTAAACAAAAGCGGGGATTAGCGGGGAGAAAGCAAAGGGAAGGAAGTCGGGGAGGAAGAGCAGAATCACGGACAGGCAAGTCGGGGGAAGAAAAACCCCCGAACAAACAAAAGCTGTGACGGCAAGGCTTGGAGCAGTGTCGTGAAGGAAATAGAGAGAGAGAGAGGAAGAGAGGGGGCGAGAGACAATCAGAGAGAGTGAAAGAGAGTGAGAGACAAAGACAAACAGCCAGAGAAGGGGAGCTGGTATACAGACAAAACATAGACAGGGATCGCTATAAATAGTGTGCTGAAGCTTGGAAGACGTGTAAGCTATACGCAGGCACACTGCACAGTCCTATAGGAAAAGTCACAGCCTCTCTGCAGCTTAGGAAGTCATTGTTTTTGCCATATCGGATCGGAGGAAGCCAGAAGCCGTGAAAAGCGTTTACTTTAGGGCTATTTTTATGAGTTTCCTCCACAACACAAGCTTTGACCAATTCTGCGTTAAATAAAGCGACATGAGGGAAAGTGAGTTTGATTCACAATATTAAGACGCTGTGAGAGTTTGTAACATGAAGCTCTAAAGGGCTTTCTATATTTTATATTAGGAGTGTCTGCACCTCAGATTAGCCCTGTATGTGATTTTATCACTCAGGGACCAATAGATAGAAGCACGTACAATAATGGCTTTTTAATGGAGCTCTTGAGTTACTGCCTTGTTGTGACTGTGTGAATAGGCTGTCCTTGGTGCCGTGCCAGAGGATGCCTGGAACTGCCGCGAAATGGCTTGTGTGCATGTGAATGAATGTGTGTGTGTGTGTGTGTGTGTGTGTTATTTGGGCACATGCTCCGCTGGGTGCAGCAAGCACTGTCTGCAAAGTGGTAATCAAGTCAATGTTGCTCTTTATGGAGAAGGCACGCAATGAATCAAGCCCGCTCCTTACTCTCAGGGCACACACACACACACATGAGTCAAGTCGGAGACCCACCCAGTTGGCGGGCACACCCTGTACAATAGTTCACCACCTGTGTTCAACTATTGTATTAAAATGGTACTGACATTGCTGTGGTTACCCATCCAATTACCGCTTGGAAAAGTCAAAGGATGCTGCTGTGCCGCAAAATAAATAAACATACTTATACATATATGGACTTGCTTCGAAGACCTTTGCATGTCAGTGTGATGATGAGCGTGGCATGCACACACGTTGGCTCATCAGGCTAATATTATCTCTGCTGTCACTTCGTCTGTACACTTGATCCCTGAAAAAAAAAACAATGTAACCCAAGCAAAAAGGAGGAAGAAAAGAAGTTTATTTATGTATAATCCAGAATCTATCTATCTCTCTCTCTCTCTCGCTCTCTCTCTCCCCATTAGTCATTCTCACTGGATGTTATTGGAGCTGAAAGATGCAAATAAGAGTCTCAACGACTCTGTAGGAATCTGGATTTTTTAAAAGGCGTTTTGACTTGCAATTAGTTGGAAACAGCCCTGCAGGAACTGAAGGATTGTTCATTTGTTCGTTTGTTCAATCATTCAATCATTCAAATGAACAAACGAACCAACCAACAAACGAAAACAAAAACAAAAAAACAAACAAACAAACAAAAAAAATAATAAATAAGCGGAGTCAAGAATATGGGATTTTTTTTAAAGGCATTTTGACTCATGGTTAGTTGGAAACAGCCCTGGGGATAAAATAAATGATTGAATGAATCAATGAATCAATAAATGAACGAATTAATGAATAAATAAATAAATAAATAAATAAAGTGGAGTCTAAAATCTGGATTTTTAAAAGGCATGTTGACTTGCGGTTAGTTGGAAACAGCCCTGCAGGTATTCCCAAAAAATAAAATAATATAAAATTAAATTAAATTAAATTAAATAAATATGGACTATTAAAAGGCATTTTGACTTGTGTTAAGGCAGAAAAAGCCCTGTAGAAAAGGAAAAAAAAAAAAAAAAAAAAAAAAAAATGTAGATAATGACTTCTGAGTTGCGATCGGTTAGCAGCAGTAATGCCACGCCGACTCTGACCCGTTCCAAGGTAAGCCTCGTAATCTGGTAAACACCTGAGCGTGTTCTCCTCAATGACAGGGCTCAGCGATGAATCACTCGTCTGTGGCCCTGAAAGCCCGTAAGACGCAAACCTCGGACACAGACAGACAGACAGACAGACAGACAGACGGACATGACCGCACTTCCACAAAGGTGACCCACAACATGACACTGGTGTTGACACATCAACACAGCAGAACCCCGCTGAGCTCCTCTGTGCTGACAGACGGACAGACAGGCAGACAGACAGACAGATAGACAGACAGGCGAGACACTGTGAGTCCAGCCGGTGGATTAAAAATCTTGCTCGTGCTGGGAAATCCTTTGAGGAAATATTATGACAAAGAAGTAGGGCTGCTCCGATCCTTTCAGTAGAGTGTCGCGTCAGAGCTGAATTATCAGCCACAGGAAATAAATAGGAAGAATCACTGACTTCACCCTGAGTCGATATCAAGTTTATCGAATCGATTAAAAGCGATTGGATTCAGTGCAACTCCCTGCATTCATGGATGCACGGGAACTGCTACTTTTTTGTCCCCAATGTTTTTTCAGAATAAATAATACTGAATTAACTGTGTTGCTGAATTTTTCACACTTGACACATTACACTTGATGCATTACTGCAGTTATATAATTTTACTGAGAGAAAGTTTTGGCGACAAGTTCTCAATCAAATTGACTTGAACCCATGTTTATAAACCAGAATCAAGAACAACACTTTTCATTTCATTATAAATCAAACTGACAAGTGATTCATGCCTAAACTAAACTAAAACTGAGACCGCCTAATTATGTAAGCGTGAGGCAAGGATTATTTAGCGTATGTGAAACCCCTCGAAAAAAACTGTCGTAGGTTTTTAAATGCTCTGAACTGCCACAATCTAAATTTGTAAGGTGAACATTTTACGACGCCGCTGATTGCTGCCGACACTGAAATAAACACTGCAGAGAGCACACGCTGAACCTTGGTCCCCTGAAGCTTCGCAAAACCGACGTCTTTCAGTTTCAGCAACGAATCAAAACTGAAACAGAATCGAATTTAATGAGAGGGGAAATTCTGGGGTTGCATAACAGACATTAAAATCATTGTGACCATTGGCGCGCTGCAGTGCATTGGAAACCATAAATATCCCCGGAACAAGGTTGTGGATTGTTTGTGTTGTGGAGGAGACGCGAGATTCAGCAGAGAAACAGGCCTGTGGTTTCTGGCTGGAAACAGTTTGTACCCGGGCACTTCAGGCCTCAACTCTGCCACACTAACATGACGAACTTCCTGAAACGGCTCCATGAGAAATCAAATCAGCGACATGAAACGATTCCACCCTGTCGCGTCCCGGCAGGGCTGAGAGTGCACACACCTTCGCGGCAGCTTTTAGGAAAAGTGCACGCTACGGTACAGTGAGGCAGCGCAGTGAGAAAAAGCCCTCTCGGCTAATAATTCCACAAATACTTCAAAAAAGGAACACAGGCCGGCCCCTCCCTCCCTCCCTCCCTCGCCCCTCATGCTTCTTGTTTGTGCAGCTCTGTGCTTCTCCCTTTCATTTGCTCCATCTGTCTTTCTTCTCTCCCTATCTTTATTTCTCTCCTCATCTCTCCATCTCTGTTGTTCCAGTTGGCAGCGGTTCAGCTTATATAAGTTGGAGCGAGGGAGGGGGGGCGGGCATGGCTACTGCCTACTGCCTTATCTGTTTGGACCATGGCTGTGGCGCCTATTTAGATAATAAGACTACCTGTCAACACTTGCCATTACACACACACACACACACACTATTACAAAGGCACATACACACACACACCCCAGCACCTGACAAGAGCTGTTGCTGTGACCACAGAGAAGTGATGAATAATAGTAATACACAGTGATTATGTTGTAATTACACTCTTTAAATAGCCATGAGACAGTGATCCCGCTTGCGTAATATTAGACACCAGGGTCTCATGCACTGTGGTTTTCTCGCAGCCTTTTAGCAGAATGCAGCTCGCCCCAGACAGCACACTAAAGCCGTTGTCATGCAATGGAAATTATCTGCATTGTCTGCAGTGGAAACCCATGTTGTGCACACAGGGATGGAAACTGAGCATAAACAGCAGCGGCGTCCCCAGACACTGGGGGCCCAGGGCGAAAAATAAAAATCAAATATTAGCGGGCCTTTTGTGTTACCATAAATAGATCAGTGTAGGGGAATAGCAAAATCACTTTCTCAAACTTTTGCATAAATTTCACTTTGATTTTTGATTCTTGAATATTTGTTTTTGGTTGATGGTTTGATGTTGTTTAATTTTTTTTTTGTGGGTTAATTTTATGATATTTATTTTTTATTTATTTATTTTACTAGGTAGTCATTTTGTGACAAATTTTCTGATAATTTTTTTGTAATTTCTTCCTGATATTAAGCTGATTTTTTCTTTTTTTTTTTTTTTATAATTTTTTACTCTTTGTTTCTACCTAAATTTAGCAAACACATCAAAATAGAAGGAAAAAAAGGAAAAATATTTTAAAATGACAAAAAAAAAGAAAAATTGCAGTTATATTTAAAGGTCAGAATATAAAGTCGAGGTCAGATTTATTGTGTTTGCCGCCTTCAGATGGCTTTCACATGATTTTAAAGGAGCTTTCAAAAAAAAAAAAAAAAAAAAAAAGATTGATTATGGGGGCCCTAATATTGAGAGAGGCGGGGCCCCTAGGCCTGCTCCGCCTGTAGCGTGCCCAGCGGCTCTGATAAACAGCTTCCAGTCTCCATACCACCCGGGCTGAGCGCTGCAAGATGGAGACAAACAAGCAGGTTCATAAAACTGACATTCCTGTCTGCATGCGTCTTGTTCTCATTAGCATGGAATTCCCAATCTTTACTTTTTCTACTCCTGCATGGGAATAGGAAGACCGGCATCCCACCCTGCAAGTGAGAGCCAGGTTCAGCAGATCTGGAGTGGAAACTTCACTCGCTTGGGGTGGAGGGAAAAAAAAAAAAAAAAAAAAAAAAAGCTTCTCCAGGAACCAAGTAATTCTGCTGTTTACACTTTTATAAGCTTGAAAATGCCTGTCCTTGCGTGACTCTTTGTGGATCCGAATTGACAGAGTTTTCATATCAAAAGCGAGGATGAAATTCCAATGGCAAGTCCTTCATTTTTGCCTGGCAGCGCCCCTTAAAAGGAGCAGTATCCGCACTCCGCAGTTCTGATTCGCTCTGATGCTCGCTCTGTCTCTTTCCCTCTGGAAGCTTGCTTCATAATCCCAAGTGCTGCTACCCTGCAGTCCGTTTTTTTTTTCTTTCCACTATAGTCTGCCACACAATGCAGCCAGACAGTGCCTTTGTGGAGTGGACCCGAGCCAGGCCTATCATTAGCCTATCTCATCCTCCCCGGGTGCTGTTCACATGCAGGTTGGGTACATGTTGTACCCAGTGCACACACACACACACACACGTACTGTATACACAGGGAAAACAAGACTCAAATGAATTTGTTGGCTAAATGCACATAAATATGCACACACTCTCACAATGTTCATAGCTCTCTCTCTCACACACACACACACACACACACACACACACACACACACACACACAGCAGTGTCTCTGCCCCTGCAGGGCATGGCGCTTGCATTAGGCACACTTTCGCCATGGTGTTGCCACAGCCCATTAAAGCGAAATGCTCTTACAGTCGCTGGGGAAAAAAAAACAAGAAAATCATCCCTCTCTCCCTGCCTCTGCATGCCGTGAAGTCATGTTTTCCAACACAGCAAAGGTTACAGCGACAGGAGCAGCAATGACATGCTTCACTTTATAAGTTACGGGATGTCTGCAAGTTGTGCAACATGGTGTGTTTTTCTTTCCGAGCCGCACTTCTATAATTCTCCAGTAAACAATTTTGAGCTGTGGGGCTGGATGTGTAATTTAAGCGCCCAAAGTTTCCAACACACGAGTCTCTTGTCATGCAACGGGGCAGGGATGGGATGGGAAGCATGAAGGAATACAATTTTGGTTAGAAAGCATGTTGTGTGTGCACTTATAATGTCAAACTCTGCTAACCACAATGCTTTGTGTTAGCCCCTTAAACAATTAATTGCAAGCCCTTAACACATAATGTAAACATAATTGTGTACTTGAGGCTTCGACATCTGGCTCCCATCATGCTATATATCAAATTTTATCTACTTGTGTACTATTTTAACATTAGCCACAATAATAAAAAGCATTCGAAAGTGTTTATCTTAAAAAAAAAGAAAAAAAAAAAGTCACCCCAGTAAAACCCGGCCCAGGTCTGGGAATTTGTTTTTCACTGCCACCCGCTGTTGCATCATCAAAGTGTTCCTTTTCACAATGTTGAGAGGATCGAAAGAGACACTTGAAGGCTCTCAGGCTGGGAAACCAGGGTGGAGATCGGTTGGGCAACCTGCTCAAGACTTAGTGCAATGCAATCGTTTCATCAGATATAGGCTACTGAAATATGTACTCTTTAGTGTTGTGTGCACCCGCTGAACTTCCTCCAAAGTGACACCTCACCTCCTTCACGGGGACCCCGTGCGCAGATGTGCAGCTGCCACCGTTACCGCGCCAACGGCACTGATGACTCGGTGGAGTCAAAGCGACAAGTTGGCAGAATGCATGTGTAATGTCATTGTCACTTACAATTACAGTTTACAGTACATGTGGTGAAAAGAGGAGCCAAATGACTGGCAAAACCCCGTGTACTCCAAGTCTCACTTCAGAATGATGAATATGTTTTCTTGTTTGTTAGCGGGGCGTCCAAGTTTCCCTACTCTCATTTGCTTCAACTTGTCAGAGAGAAATTAAGAAAGAAACATGCAAACAAACAAGGAGAAGGAGCAAAACGGAGAAATTTGTTCGGTCTGTTTGTTTTTCTTCCGTGAAGAGGATGCCGTCATCACCACGTGTCACAGGCTACATCAACAACAAAGTGTTGATTGTGACCACAGCATGTGATTGTGGATCACACTTACAAACTACACCTTCACAGGAGTGCTGAAGCACACCGATCCCAGGTCCAGTTTGGGCCCATTAGCAGGGAGTGGAATGAAAAGGTGGATTTGTTCTGCCAAGCTCTTTTTCCTCTCTCTGAATGCCTTTCTGGCAGATGAGAGAGAGAGAGGAGAGGAGAGAATGTGCTCGCCAGGTCTCACTGAGTCTGTGATTGTTTCTGGCCATCGTGAGAGAGGGGGGAGGAGAGAGAGAGAGAGAGCGAGGAGCAGGCAGGCTCAAATGAGCCAAAATAACAAGATGCATCCTGTTCAAGACCTCACTTCTGGCTTTTTGTCCTTGTGTTTACAAGAGGCAGGCACCCGGTGGTGCGAGCTGGGCCTGTGGCATCTCACATGGCATGATGCCTCGCTCCCATGCCATGCCGGTGTGCCATCAGGAGGCGCAATTAACGCCAGCGATTTTTAAACGACCCCCGCATTCCTTCCAGGGTGGTGTCATGGAGCGCCGTGAGTCACAGATCATCATTTTGTTTGCGTGCCGCGACGGGTGTTTAAACAGTCTGCGATCGGGGTAAACGGCGGAGCCCTGAAACACGTAGATGCTTCTGGAACAAAGCTGCGGCGCTCCAACACGGAGCTCAGGGACTGGCGAGGCCGCTGCCAAGAAAGCCTGGGACACTCAAGCAGGGAGGAATGTTGAAAAATGCTCTCGCTCCCTCCCTCCATCCATCCATCTATTCCTCCCACCTCTCTCTCTCTGTCCAAATCTCATGTGCCTAAACACACAGATATATATACACACACACAGATTCCATAGAGGCTGCCATCCCACATCTCTGACACGAGGTCTTTCAGGGGCCTTTCCTGCGCACAAAGGCCTATTTATTGCCCACCTGAATGCGAGGTGTCATATAAGGGGAAGCGGAGCGTGTGCCGGCCGGGCAGAGAGAGAGAGAGAGCGAGAAGAGGGGAACTTACGTAACTCCCGAGGTCACGACCTTTCATTACTCTTGGATGGACGTGTGGAAGTCAGCTGGGGTCAGGGGGTTCTCGCTGCAGCACGGGGCGGTGCTTTGGCTCCGGGATTAGCTGAACAGGAAGGCTGACACTGGACCTCCTCTTCACCTCTAAAGTAGCGGCGCGGGGGTCGGGACAGGTCAGCCTGAACGAGGCAGAGATGAGGGTTCGCAGCTCTGTGGGAGCCGCAGATCGCCGCCAAGTCAACACAGATGTGGACGCTTTTGAAAATGTGACTTTATTTCTCCATATTTAGAAAAAAAAAAAATCTGTCCATATGGAAGCATTTTTAAGAAATCTCTACAAAAGTAGCAAAAATACAGAAACAGATGAAATAGACCAATGTTGTGTGAATGGAACATGAGAAAGACCTGTGGACGGACAGACGTACTGCACGTTCAAGATTCAAGATTCAAGATTCAAGATTCAAGATTTATTCGTCACATGCATGAATGTACAGGTACAGCAGCAGTGAAATGTAATTGCAACAACTCCAGCACTGTGCAAGTAAAAAATAAAAAATAAAAAATAATAATAATAATAACGAAAATAAAATAAAATAAAATAAAATAAAATAAAATAAAATAAAATAAAATAAAATAAAAATAAAAATAAAAATAAAGATAAAATAGAAAGAACATATGACATTCCTATATACAATGAACAACCTATATACAATATACAACAATATACAAAAAGTACAAATAAGTAGAGGGTAAGTACACTGGATGCTTGTGACATTTTCACCTGTCCACATGGACAAAAGTGAAAGACATAATCACCCTCAAGTTCGCCACAGTTTGCATTTTTAGTGACCAAAAGATCCATTTTTGTGTGGAAAAGACTGCCTTCTCCAAAAAAAAAAAAAAAAAAAAAAAAAGTCATAGACCCTCAACAGGCTGTGCTTTGGTCTCACTTTTTTAATGCAACCAAACACTATTTCAAAATTTCAAGCGCTTCACTGGGAACAGTTCAGCTCAGTTTAATCCCGTTCTGCGGCGCACTCTGCAAGAAAGCCGTGGGTCACATCCACAGGAATTCTACAGGAAATCACAGTCATCTGCATGTGTTTGACTCCCCTCACTCCTCCTACACGTCTCCATCCCTCTTTTCCACACACCGGCTCAACCTGACCTTAATGTTTGTACTGACGCGCGGCCCTCGGGCTTGTTTAGCATAATTTAAGTGCCGCCCCGCTGTAGGCTCCTCTCGCACGGCGGATCGCGGTGCGTGGGAAGGGAAAACGGTTGAAGCGGTGCGCACGCAGAACAACATTGTTATGAAACTTTTTTTTGCTCGCTTTTGAATGCTGATGAACCGTCGGGGGCTCCTGGGCCAGAATGTAAAGTTCAAACAACCGCTGGAGCGTATTTGTTTAGCACATAGCACGGCCGTAAAGCTCAGTGTAGGCCGCCGAGATAAATTGCACAACTGCACGCATGCAGAGACTTATTTAACCTCGTACGGGCAATTTAAAGCAAATTAGAGGATTTCGGTCCAACATGAGGTGGTATTTAGGGCTTTGTGTTTAGTTTCAAAAACATACTTTGCTCCATACTGCTCATGAATGATTATCTGATTGCAAAATGCATGCAGCAAGTCAGAAATGCACATTATTAAAAGGGCTTGCCAGATGTCTGGAGTTTGCATTTTGGAAAATCAATACGCTGCAAACCTCTCGGAGTGAGTGCAACCGACAGTTAACATCATTTCCATCGCTAATGATTTGATCCCATGTTAAATTACGCCACGGCACAGAACAAGCAGCCCTGTCTTCCCCCCCGCCGGTGCGTGCATGAGGGTTAGTTCACATGAGGGTGCTGAGGGTCGCTCGCAGGTGAGCCGACCGGGACTTCAAACGTGAATTATATGTGGGGTTTCTCCGTAACCGGCGGCTGTTCCTACGAAATCCCAGACAGCGTCCTGTTCTCACCAGGCGTTGCATAACCAAACAGACAGACACAACAAGGTGGAAGTGTTGGCATAACAAAGCCAATCCCGTCCTGTTTATTCGAGATTTTTGTCAGTGGGATCGCCAGTCCGAAATAAGAGCCGGGGCGTTGTTATCTGATTGATGGGGTGCTGTGGGTGAATAAGGGTGTGTATCCAGCGTTCTTTCGAGGCCTGGTCCGGCGTCCCAGCGCTCTGGAGGAAGCGGATGCTATTGTAGCTCATATCAATGGGAAATTTGGAGAAACACCCTGACAAAGAACAAGTTGCGAGCTGTTTTTCTACAGCGGCCAACAAGGGCTGGTGAAAAAAAAAAAAAAAAAAAAAAAAAAAAAAATCCTTGTAGTCTTGCACTCTTCAGAGAGCTGAGATACTTCCTCCTATTCATATTGAAATAAACCTTCCAGCAGGAGATAGCAGATTCAGACAAGGCAGTGCTTGTCCCATGAGTGGTGGTTTTTTTTTTTTTTTTTTTTTTTTTTTTTTTTGGGTTACAAAATGAAGCGGCAACAATATCTGGGTCATAGCAGTGAAAACAATGTCACTGAGCACCTCTTGAGGGGGCCTGTCTTTTGTAGAGGCTCTCATTTCCATTCTCGAGTTGGCGTCTCTGATTTACATGTGCACTTTGTCAGAATAGATTATTACTGTTACTCTGGAGGCAAACGCACTGTTTGATGTGAGAGCAGATAACCAAGGGGGGGGGAAAACAGCTCCTCAAGGTTTGTTATCTGGGATATGGGCCCCTTGAGGGGGGATACCACCCAGTTTAAGATTTCAAATGCGAGGAGTTTAATTCCAAAATGCGGCCGCGTGTATCAGTTGCAGAAAAATTGCTCGAGAGTCATAAATCAGCACTTACAGAGGACGAGGTGGGATCATTTTGTCAGTGTAGAGCTTAAAGGGATACTTCACCGTTCTGGGCAAAATACCCTTTTCCAATTGACCCAGACTGAGAGTGAGACACCTCTGTGCCTCCAGTGGCTCAGTTCCTATAGGTAGCACTGGAGTTAGCTTAGCATACAGACTTGAAGTCTATGGGAGTCATTAGCCTAGCTCTGTCAAAGTGAATTAAAAAACCCTTAAAGCAAATACAAAGCTATCTTACTTACACAGTGTATCATGTGGATTTCAAATACACGTCTTGTCTCAGTCTGGATAAATCAGGAAAATGGCTATTTTGCCCAAAACATTGGAGTATTCCTTTAAGTTACCTATATTTGTAAGTTTGTAGTGTCATTGGAAAAGTTGGTGCCGCTTTTTTCCCTTTTTCTTTCTGAGGCTGGAACAAAACACTGTGCTACGTCTATGCTTCTCGGCATAGGCGGTTCTAGGGGGTGGCAGGGGGTGGCAGCTGCCACCCTAGAAAAATGCCTTGCCACCCTAGTTGCCACCCCAATTTCAGACAATTTATTTATTTATTTTTTAATTGTGGCTGTTCGGAAACTCGCTGTTACGAGACTCAAATGTCCGAGTGCCAGTAAATGCTGCAAAAGATGACACTCCCACTATTTAAGGGGTTGATAAATAATAAATAAATAATAATAAATATTTCTAATGCCACCTTTTGGTTTTCTATTCAATGCTTTACTCATGTACCACAATAATAGAATGTTTTTGAGTTAAAATATCCTCATTTGGGGGTTTTCCAAGCAAATACTGATATATGTGATCGTTTGGTATTAAATCAGCATATATATTTCTGCAACCCCTTAAAGTCTCCATGCCACCCTCTTGCCACCCCATGAATATTTGTCTAGATCCGCCCCTGCTTCTCGGTGACATCACAGCATCTTGTCCTGTTTGTCTGCTGCCTGGTGCTGAGAGACGGTTATTCATGTTTACCTAGACAGAGCGAAGGAACAGCGTCTGCGAACTACTCAGGAGAAAGGTCAGCGCTGTGGCGTGCAGCGCCGCCGGCACATGCTGTCACCCAGACAATGGCACATGTAGCAGGACAGATTAAAGCCTTACTTATCATCTTGATCCCATGATAAGAGGCTAACATGTTCTGCCGATCTCAGCGTTGTGGCTGCCGCACAATGTCAAAGTGAGCAGGGCTTTGTGATGCCTGGAACTGTAAATACAGGTGAGGAGTGAGGCAAAGGTGTTATAATCCTCTTCCTACAGGTAGTGCATGCCAAAATTTCCCTTTTTTAACCAAAGTTATCCTGCAGGAGAAAAAGCCCTGGCACAGCTGGGCATGTATGTACAGTTGTCCCTCGCTATAACGCGGTTCACCTTTCGCGGCCTCACAGTTTCGTGGATTTTTTTTAGTGCAATTTTGAATGTTTCTTTCTTTCTTTCTTTTTTTTTTTTTTAACAGCGAATTGTGTTCTGTGTCCTGATTGGCTAAGGGACTGTAGACCATAGTGCAATAACTCCTGTCCGTGTTTGCACTTTTACATATATTTTTTCTTTCTTTATTCTATATATATTTATATTTATATTTATATTCCTTTCTTTATTTTTCTTGACTATTTGCTCTTTTTACTTTACACTTCAAGTGGGAGTTGTTATTGTAACAAAAAGTAAGTATTCTGATTCTGATTCTGATTCTGATTAAAAGCTATTGCAGAGACAGTGGGTTAAATTTGTTGCTGACAGAGCATTTAGCAGAAAGTGGGTCGTGGTGCCGCTTTAACTGCTCCATGTTCTCTTGCAAACAAAGCTGTTGAAGATAAGAGAAAAAAAAAAGAAAAAATACAACGCTTGCCAAACCAAACACGTTTTGTCTTCGTCATGTTAAGACTCTGTCTCTCCCTCCCTCTCTCCTCCCCTCCCTCGCTCTCGCCTTGCAACTCTTTCTCTCTCTGAAACTGCCACCCTCCCCTTTTCTCCCCTCCCTCTCATCTCAAGGTAACCATGTTTTTCGACAGTTTACCTAAAGAACTGGGAGTACAGCCAAAACGTCCTATCAGAGGAAACACTGCCTAACAACAGCTGTGAAACCCCTCTCCCCCCTCCCTCTCCTCCCTCCCCTCCTACCCCCCCCTTCATCTTTTTCTCTTCCTCATTTTTGCATTTCCCTGTTTTGCTGTTCGGTAGCGCTTGGAGACCTCGATACAAAGCCGGGGGTTGTCCTCGGGCTGCACAACACACACACACACACGCACCCAGATATCTGGTGAACTATGCTATGACGAAAGGTGATACGGTGCATTCTTGCTGCAGCAGTGTACTGTGCATCTGTATCTCTAACCGTTTTATTGTGCACTTCACCTAGCTTTGAGCACTGGAATCAGAGCTGCCATGTCTTGCACCAATAATAGTCTTGTTTTGTTTTTCTTTTGTTTTTCTTTTTTTTTCAGTCTGCAAATTACACAGTGTACTTTTAGAGGAAATATTGCCTCAAATTGTGGTCAGTTGTATCTCCAAGGAAAGGAAATATGCATATCTTGCAGCACTTGCAGACTTCCACATTAGTGTCAAGAAAGGTCTTTATCTGCCTATAGTTACACTTTATTTGTTTACTTATTTATGTATGCGTGTATTTATTTTTGTGAGACAAAATCCCCCTCCTGTGCACTTTCCAACCGTTCATCTTTGCAGAATAAATAAGAAAACAGCTTGCTGCATGCTGTGCATGTATGATTGCACAGTTGGTGTTATTATGTTTTCAGAAAATGAAAGCTGGTAGATCTTGTGTACTTGTTCTTTTTTTCCTTTTTTTTTATCTGTCTTTTCCAACAGCGTGATAGCAGGGCATGACGGGGCAGCTTGGGTATATGCTCAGCGCGTTCCTCGCTCAAGAACACAGAATGGACACGGTACACTTGCAGAGCAAACACAAAGTATGTAGGAGCATTGTGCGCCGGGCTGATGTTGTTTTAGCCTGACCCGCAACCCCTGCACCCTGTCGATGCAGCGCGCGTGATGCAATAGCTGACACCTGCGCCGGCAAATAGGTTAGTTTGTACCAGACAGCCGGAGAAACGCGAGGCGGGTCAGAGACAGGATAATTACCTTGAGGCGGAATCGGGGTTAGGCGGTCCTGAAGCATGCCAGTCGGATTTACCGCTCACAGACAGTGTAAATGGAAAGGAGCAACAAAAGCAAGCTGGGAGAGAGAGAGCGCAGCCGAGCGAGGGGGAGAAAGTGAGAGACAATTTGGGGAAACCAAACAAGAGGGAGTCACTCGGCACACGGACAGCAGGGCGAACAACCGAGCGCAAGGTGGCAGACGAGAGACGAAACGTTGACCACCCCGGCAAGACACGTGAAAATACTCCCCTGCTAGTAAGAGAGGACCTCCAAAAGCAGCGGGCGCACACATGCTATTATGGGTGCCGTCCGGGGTGGCCATGTTTTTAAAAGCCAGCGACTCCTTAGCAAGCACACTGTGCTCCTTCCTCTGCGGTGGAGCCGTAATTACAGCCCCTGCCAGAAGAGAATATACCACACTCATTAAAGCAGTGTGAAGTCAGTTACGCAGACTTCAGTTAAGGAGGCTGGAGAACAAAGATAAATGGCCTCTCGTGTCGGTTCACATTGTTGAAAAAACCTGGTGTGTGTGTGTGTGTGTGTTTGTGTTTGTGTGTGTACGTGTGTGAGCATCAGCACCATGCCCTTGCAGCTTAATTCATTTGCGTGCGTGTAGGTGAGGAGGCATTCAGTGGGCGTGGGAAGTCCGGACAAAGATGATTGTGTTCACCTCCAAACAAACCACAATGGGTCAGGTGCTGGAACAAAAAAAAAAAAAAAAAAAAGGCTCCAAAGAAAGAGAAGAATAGAAGTTATCTGCGCACAGAAATGCAAAATATTTATCCATATTTTGGTCTCAGGAAGACGTGAAACGGTGCAATAGGTCAACCTTAACACACGTTGGCGTGCGGATAACACTTGTCCCGTTTCACACTCTGAAATACCCAATTTCATTTCACTTCTGCAAATTCTGAAATAGTTCCTCAACCCGTCGGTGAGTTTCATTTATCAATCCCAGGTGGATTTATTGTAATAACAAAGGAGGCTAGATTATGTTTCATTCAGATTCAGTTTCATCTGAAGGCGTCAAACAATGCAGGTTGCATTTATGTGAGCGAGGGAAACATCCACACAGGAGCAGTATTTCCTTCAGCTGGTGGGAATCTTCTACCTTACTATACACTGCAAAAAGTCAAAATCTTACCAAGATTATTTGTCTTATTTCAAGTAAAAATGTCTTATTTCTAGTCAAAATATCTCATTACACTTAAAATAAGACATGATCAGCTCAGAACTAACTTGTCTTTAGACAATTTTCACTTGTTTCAAGTGAAAATTTACTTGAAACAAGTGAAAATTAGCTTGAAACAAGAAACAAATTTTGCCAATGGAACAAACAAATGTTTACTTGTGACACAAGTGAACAAGTAAAAATCTGCTTGTTCCATTGGCAAAATTTGTTTCTTGTTTCAAGTAAATTTTCACTTGAAACAAGTGAAAATTGTCTAAAGACAAGTTAGTTCTGAGGTGATCATGTCTTATTTTAAGTGTAATGAGATATTTTGACTAGAAATAAGACAAATAATCTTGGTAAGATTTTGACTTTTTGCAGTGTAGGTGGCGCTCTGCTGTCAACAAAGACTTGAGCTCCACATCAACCAGTATGTGTGTCCCCAGTGAATACATATGCTCGCTAAATGCCTGCATTGTCCATTCACAACTATCAGTCTCGCTCATCGGCATGCACTGAAGAATCTGTCGACATTAGCATGAAGAAACAGCGAATTCAGGTCACAGAGGCGATCGTTTGGTCACATGGCGCGCCCACAGCAAAACAGAACCCCGCATCACTTTTTCCACTCCCATTATCCGGGAAACGTACACATTTACAAGACTGATCTTGGGAAATGTTTACAGTACGTTCACCATGGGCCCACATCTCCTGTAATGCATGGTCCTGTTTTTGCAGAACTTTCAGATCTTTATTCTGCAGGGATATAAATCTCCCATCTCTGGGTTTGTGATCGGTTCTTTAACCAACAGAACTTTATTTTAAATTCTAGCAGAGCTCCCGAGGTTTCTAAATGTACCTAATATGTCCCGCTGAATAATGGGGAAATGTGTACGAAATGATGCAAAAGACATGTTGATATTTTCCATTTGACGTAACGCTCCAGCGAGAAAAACAACAGCATTTTGTATTTTCAATGTTTCACTTCCGTCAGTGAAGTTAAAGGGAGATTTAAGGGAAAAACACAGTGTAAGGGGTTTAAAAGAACTTGCATTGGCTGTGACCTGCAGCACATACCTGTTGCTTCTCTAAACATGCTGTTGTGGCACATGAAGGGGGGGCCGATGACAGACGTTAATGTATAGGCCAATTTACAGACATATCATTACGCGTCTACACACACACACATAATTCTATCACAACACTGTCAGATGTAATCGATAGGGCTTGGCACTTTTCTCCGGTTTCACAATGCGTTGCTGCATGCTGCTGTGTTATTGCAGGGTCGCAGCCAAAAACAGCCTGGATCAGCAGCACACTGATTATGAAACACAGCTCCTTAGCGTTTACCCTCTCTGACCTCTCCCAGTCTTTTTTTTTTTTTTTTTTTTTTTTTTTTTTGTGTTTCCTTTGCTCTCTTCATCCGGCTCTCCAATGCCTTCTCTAGATTGCGTTCTAAATTCGCACGGGCGCTTTAAAACCCTGCTCTCTGTCGCTATCTGTTTCTTTGCGTCGCTGTGCCGGCGCGGTGCCAAGGCACGGCCGTTGTCAGTGGGAACCTCCTGCACCGACACCTGAACTTGGTGATCCGCGAGGCAGATAGGGTGACAGCTTGCTGGCTCCCAAGCGCTGCCTACGTGGGCAAATATGTCCCATCTCCTCAGCAATCTATCACGCTGACGCTGATGGGTCCGATCTGATAAGCAGTTCTACGTCAGCCTCGCCTTCCATACCTGCACATTTCAAGGCATTACCATTATCTTCTCAAATCGGACTCTTTTTTTTTGTTTTGTTTTGTTCTTTTATCACACTCTTTCAACGGGCTCGTCATTTTGAGCGATGCCGCAAGATGACATCGGCGTTTGCCTTTTCACCCTGAACTCGGTTCCGCGCCATGTAAAGAATATCTTCAGGAATATCTCCTTTCAAATATGATTTCAATCCCACGGGAAGAAGAGCTCCGTCCTACTGTAGGTGTCGGGTTAGTTAAAAAAAAAAAAAAAAAAAAAAAATTCTCCATCTATTCAGTGGCTTAAGAATGTGAGGGTTTGCCTGCCAGACACTGTAAATCGACACGTCCAGACAGAGACAAAAACATAGAGCGAGAGGGAATGCATTGTGCTTGTGTATGTATGTGTGTGTGTGTGTGTGAGAGTCTTGCTTGCATACAGGGGTGTGCATATGCATGTCTATTTCTGCATGTGTTTTTTTTCTTTTTGTCCTTTTCGCACGCGTACATGCTCATGAATCCCCCTGCGTTGTTTCAGTCCATGCTCCGATGGACGTATATGCTTGCATTTGAGTGCGACTGTGTACCCGAGAGAGTGTGTGTGTGTGTGTGTGTGTGTGTGTGTGTGTGTGTGTGTGTGTGTGTAAAACAGATACGTGAGCATTCTGCAGTTTCGCAAGTGAACTTTGGACTCTTTGGGTACACGCTGGCGACAGGCCAGTTTAGCCTACTCTGTTTACCTGAGCCTTTATACAATGACTGGAATGGCAGATGATGTTTACCCGCTCTCGATACACCGCTCGCAGGCCAGGAAAAACGCCATCTCAAAAGGACAATTTGTCTTGCGCACTCTGACCGTCTGCAAGTTCAAGAGTCGCTTCAAGTGGAAGTATTTCCTGTTTGTTTCTCGGAGGAAAGCTCAGTGGTTAAAGCTGCGTTTTTTTTTTTTTTTTTTCCTGGTTGTTGACAGCCGGCGCTCTGCTGGGAGATGCTCAAAATTAATGGGAGCGACTTGTTTGGTGAAAACTGAGGGGAAATTGAAACCGTGTTTAAGCTTAAAAGCAAACCCAGTGGCAATCTGTCATTGTGTTGGATGCATTAGTGCTTCACTCACATATTCCCTAGGAAACGTGTACCTGCTTTCAGTTATGCAAACCAGCCATTCAAAGTGCAAATCATTAGAATGTGACTGTCAGCAGCCAGACGTAACTCACATTCACTTCACAGTCACAACAGTTCTCATCTCAAAGCTGGATGCTCAGTGAGTGGCTGCTGTGTGACAAGATGTTTTCAACGAGGATCTTGTTCCAAAAAAAAAAAACAAAAGACAAACTATCCCTGTTTGTTTTATCACAGGAACAGTCATCGCTCAAAGCAGCGTGAAAGCAGCTGTGCATCCTATGTCAGCGCCGTTTGCTGCAAACTTGCAGGTCCGTAATCACGTTTTTGATTTACTTTGCGCAGAAAAGGGATAACAAGGTGTCACCTCGTAAACGCCTTTCTGAGATTCTGCGACTTTAACGATGTCTTGGAGTGCGCCGGTGTCATCTAGCACATCCTGAAAGCGAGCCAGTATCTGGTCCCACTGCACGTCTACCAGTGGACTGAGACCAAAAGGGGAAGAAAAAAAGCCCCGCATGACCAGTCGGTGGCGCTTAAAAGAGTTGTGTGAGTGTGTGTGAGGGGTTTGGCTGCAGCGTTCTGAGAGCAGGATAGGCTGGAGTTCCTGTTCACTCCCAAACAGCCTCCCTGACGCGCTCGGCCCACTCGCTGTTCCCCGTTTGCTTGGATTGCGCCGCAGCTTTTGAAGGAGATCCTTCCCCTGTCCGAGTCACGTCCTCGACTTCTGCCCTCGCGCTACAGTTTGCAGTCCAACATTAATATCAGTCGGGGGCACAAAAATAAACTTATAGGGCTCTGGATATTTGAGCTGCCTGAGGAGTGCTTTGCCCCTAAATTGCAGAAATTAGAATCGCCTCCAGGAGGGAGACAAACATGGAAACGAAGTGAAACCTGGTCAACTATTCAAACTATTTGAATCACATTCAACTATGATTTTATTGGCTGTGGCTTTCCCAAAACCACAGCGAGTGCAGAGATGAGCGAAGGGGAGGAAGTGAAAAAGCCAACAGTTTCTGTGTGTGTGTGTGCGCGTGTGCATGTGTGTGTGAGATCACTTGCACGTGCTCACACACCTCAAGGTATTATATAACTTTTATATGACAAATGACTTGACAAATTGTGTATGCGTGCATGTGTGTGTGTGTGTGAATGAAGCCGCTGTTACGTGCATACACACAGTATGTGCAGGATATGAAACCTCACCTCAACTTGTCACACAGGAGATTTCACCTGCAATTTTTTTTAGCAGCCAAATGAGTTAGAATAGCATAGAATAGAATAGAATAGAATAGAATAGAATAGAATAGAATAGAATAGAAAAGAAAAGAATAGAATGGCCACTGCCTACATTTATCAAGTCAAGTCAAATGTATTGGTAACACAGACTCCATGCAATTATGCAAATCAAACTGCTCTACAAGCATGATTATGCATAACATTAGAAAGATACAGAGTGAACGTATACATATACACTGTTATGTGCAATTATATGGACAGGAGAACTCCCTCGAACGTGTGTGTGCGTGTGTGTGTTTATGCCTTACTTAATCTATATACTCCAGCCATGCATGCATCTCCATTGTTGAATCAGAGTTATATAAGCCGTCCACCTTCTGACTGATAACCCATACTGTTCTGGGGAGTGCTGGCAACCCTATAGGAGGACTTATGGTCTGTTGTATAACGGCAGGTCATCGATTACACTTGACTTTTAGCAGCCACGCATGAAGAGCCCGGAGAGCAAAACACCATAAACCCAGACCGGTTATGGGCACATTCGTCTGGATGTGTGTGCAGCGGACAGAAACACTGCTAATTTAACATTTCATCAACGCAGGAAATCACATCAGGCTGTTAACATGGAGATCACAATTTACGTAGAAGACACTGAGCTGCTTAATTCTGTGAATTTCTCCTTGATAAGGGAAAAAAAATACCAGGAAGGCCTATAGCAATTATGTTATAGCACCACAATATTACAGGCTAACTACTTTTTTGTGCAGTAAAGTGTCAACAATACAAGTGAAAAAAAAAAAAAAAAAAAAAAACAGGACAACAAAACAAGAAAAAAAAGAAAAAAACAACAAAGACAAAGCAGCAAACAAAAAACACCCCCCCCCCCAAAAAAAAAAAAAAAAAAAACAGGGATGAAATATATTTTGACCGATGATGTAGTCATGATGAGTGATTATCGTGTAAAAACTCGTAAAAACAAGAAAAATCTAATAACTCAAAATGATTATTGCACCATCACTTGAATTACGCTACTGCCTTATGAAGCAATAACTGCTGCGTAATGTGTGATGCTGTTATCATTTATCACATTAGCATGTTTTGTTATGTTTTTGACCTGTTTTTGACACTGCAATGTGTTTTTTAAGTGCAGTGTAATTAACACTTCAGCGCCCTCGCTCATTTTGGCGGCGAGAGTCATGATGTAATGCTCATTTTAACAGCCCGACCTGTTTTTGTTTACTGTTGTTGCGCGTGGGGCCGACATCTGGCCATACGCTCCAGGCTCGCTCCTTCAGGAGATGTGGCCACCTTAATTGCACTTTTCTCATTAAGGCCTTAGCAGTTCCCTTAAACAGCAACATGTTTCCGTTTAGCAGCGAGCCGAGTGGGGCCTTGCACATCTGGACCGGTCCCGCTCTGCCTCGGCCTGTCCTCAATCAGCAGGGGATCCTCACCATGCAGACAGGCTGAAGAAACATCGTGTAAATCACATTCTCCCAGGCTTCAGCCCTCGTCTCTGCTTGCATGTGATCCACTGTACCCCTGTGCGAGTGCACGCATCTCGCTCTCCCCCTGCGGCTTCTCTCAAGTGTATGTTGAATGGTTTTAATCCATGATGTTATATGGAATACAGTGTTCTACAAGGTGCTGAATATACATGAGGTCCTCGCTGCATTGTTCCCCAGCTGCACTTTGAGTTATATCAGGTTCCCCTTCGAGAGAAATAAAAAGGCACTTTTTTCCCACCGAACAGCTTTATTGCAACGGTATGGCTTGTCTGGATTTATGTGCATATTTACATATGAACACAGCAATGTCCCTCTGCACAGATGCACTGTCCGTAGCAATAAATCAAAGCCCTCAATAGTGTTTTCCTATAAAACAAAGTCTAGCTGGAGGGGGGAAATAGTTGTCTCAAGTTTAAACACAAACAGGGGATGAGATCCCTCGAGCCATTGTATGATCTGGTTAGCTGTACATTCAGTTCTGATGAGAACAGATCTGCATGTTTGTATATGTATGTATGTATGTATTTATGTGACCAAGTAGCTCACAATATTGCAAATCGCTACAGTATTTCTGATCCTAGTCTTGTTCCCATCCCTACAGTCCCATTGGAAAAAAAAAATACCATTTAGCCACCACAAATAAATCCATGTAAATCAAGATATCACAGAAAAAAGGTTTGAACAAGCTGCTCCTTTTAAAATGACAATCAAGCAATGTGATTTCAACAGGATATCTTGAATGGATGTGGCACATGTAGTTGCCTGCACTGCAGGGTGCCTCAGTGCCGCACAATCCCATTTTATTTCATTGAATACAATAGCGCTCTTTCACAAGGCGCACTGCTGCTTCTGAAAACGTTACAGTGCCCGACGACTTCCCGTATACATTTCAGTCCAATTCCGTGAATGAAATTGCATTAGGCAAACCCCCAGTAGATCAATATTATGATATTCTGTCGCTGCTGTTTAGAATCACGGCGCTGCTGCTTGTGAGTCAGAGCATGTTGTGTACGGACGGGGGGAAAGTTGATTCAATTTTGATTTGAGCCTGAGTAATTGCTGCAGTGTCGTCGAGGGAGGATAATATGATTTGTACGATTTGTCGAGATTGCAGGAAGCCAGGCCCCGTGCTCTGGCTTGATTAAAAACTGTGGCAAGAATACCCCGGGCTAATATCAATATCAGGAACCGCAACCCTGGGATCATCGCTGTCTTTGAGTCAGAGGCAATTTGTAGTGGTGTTGTTATGTGATTCGAAAGATTTATTTTAAGTCGTAGCTTTTTACAGCTGGAACATCCTTGTGACTGATTTCACACGGGTAGTTATGATATATCTGAAGTCTTTTTTATATTTGATGTAACATGTATAGGTGACTTGACGGGAACAAAATTAGAGTTTAAAAGGATGAAAAAAATATCCTGGATTCTTATTTTCATCAAAGCTGCCCATCAACACAGGTTAGGACGATATCACACACACTCTTTAAGTGACCGCCAATGACTCGTCTCTCGTTACCCATGAGAACCTTGTCATGGCTCCGTCGCCATCCAGCAGGTGACAGAGGATTAGCTTCGTCGCTCAGCGGAGGAGCCTGCTGGAGGCTGTGGGAAAGATCCAGTGTTTGGATGACACCGGCGGCGAGAGTTAGCAGGGCGTCCCGTCATCCAGTTAAATCCAGATCATGCTGACGAGGCCAGACGCACATCGGCTTTCGCGCATGCAAGAGTGCTTACAGGCACGCACGCACACACACCGGCAAACTCAGACACACACAAGCACACAAACACGCGCCGGGAGACGGCTCGTCGGGGCCTGACTCCCTCCAGCCGGGTCACACAGCTGCACACACTCCGCCAGGCGACACGCTGCACAACGATGAGAAAAGTAGGGAGATGGAAAGATGCACTGATGCTTAGAGGGAGGGAAGGTGGGGATGAGAGAAGGAGGCGGGACCACCCAAGTGTGGGACGGTTTGGAGAAGGAAGAGAAGTAGAGTGGAGGGTGAAAAAGACAGGAGGGGGAGAGGAGGAAGAGGGTCAGGGCATCCTCACACTTGGGCCAGTTGGAGGCCGCCTGTTTCCCCTGAGAGTTTGGTACATCGGGCCGGATAGATAAACAAACCACGAGACAAATGATGAACTCACATTTGGATTACCAAATGTGAAAATGGCCTGAAGTCATCTGGTTCCTGGCATCCTCTGAGACAGGAACGGGAAACCGTGCCACGAGGAGCCAAGAGCCTGCAGGTTTTTGTTCCCATCAAACATGACACCAACCGATTACACCGATTAACACATCCTCTGGCAGGGACGCGCAAACTAACGTGAAGTGGATGTTTGGTAACTGCTATGAAGGCCCTTCCCATAGTGAGAGGTGACAGCTGAATGAGGTGCACATTGATCATCAGTTACTGAGCAGACACTCATAAAATACAAAGATACAAGACAAATAACTTCTCAGTTGAGAGTTTTTACATCATTTCTAGGTCCATTTTGTGCTAAATCCACATTTAGCACAAAAACATGCAAGCATGTTTGACATCACAAAAGAAAAATAGTAGTAGTGTTTAGCGTAAGGCCTGAGCTCCTCATGTCCTACAGCGTTCTCGGCTATAGGCTTGGATCAGCACCACATAGTCTTTATTTAAGTACTGTTACACTCTCTTGCAATGCCTTTAATTTTGTAAAAATGACAAAAATTAAAGTACTATGCTAAGCTTAACTGCATGATGACATGATGATTTGGAGATAGTGTAATACACAGTTTTACTGGTAATAACTTGGGAAAAAACGTATTAGTATTATTGAAAAAAAAAAAAATAGGTTTGTTTGACATCCCGTCTAACATCCACTTCAGTGAGATGAATATTAATTTGATTACTGAACTGATTTTGCATATGGGAGCCACATCCTGTCGTTTTCAGATAGAAAAGAAATTATTATTTCAGTTCCATTTTCAACCATCAGTATATCACTGCTTCTTGACACAAACGAGGATTTTCTCACATGTGCCCCCATCTCAGTTCTTGTGAGGTTTTTACTTTCACTTTTCTGAAGAGGAGAAACATTTTGGAAGATTTTTTTTTCTCCCCCAGCCGTCTTTAATTCTCTCCATCGTCTGCCAGTGCAACAAACACTGAACACTTTGTCTGTGTTTGTGCCAGAAGAACTGCCCTCTCCTTCCCTCTGTTCTTCGTTTTGTGTCATAAAGCAATCCAGCAGGTTTGCCGCCAACGCCGACCAGAATGTAAAATGCACAGAAAGACCTTCAGAGGCAGGTTTTCCTCTCAATTATTGTCTCATTTGCTCATGGTAGATATACTAATGTCTGAAAAATGAATGCACTCAAGATTTATAGGTGGTGAGATGCTGCCTATAGCGCATTTAGACGTGCAATAAAGACTGATACTACAAACTGAGAGTAGAAAGTTACTGGTTTGCCGTGTGCTGATTCTCCGTGCGGCAGCTTTGCAGCACATATAGCCGATTTCAGTTTCAGTTACAGCCCTGTGATGGATATGCAGTATGTACCCATTAGTCTGATATCAGCATTTCACAACTGAGGAGGACTCCTTAGCCACGAACACACACACACACACATACACACACACACAAACACAGACAGCTGAAGTACACACTAGCAGAAACACAGGCAGATGAATACAGACAGATGGCTTTGACCTCAGTAACCTTTTGTTCTGGGACGTGACTCAACAGTGTATTTATCAGTGTGTGCCATGCAAAGTGATTTCCCTGGCCACTCAGCATATTTTGGATCCACTTTTCCAGTATCACTATTCAGGCTTTGTACCAAGCGATGTATTTCATTTTTCATAAGCCAAAGCTTTTTTTTTCTTTTTTTCTTCCTTTTTTTTTTTTTTTTTTTTTTTTTTGTACTCCCCTGCATTTTCCACTCAGACGGATATTTTTAGATGAAACTGCAATAGATTTTCAGTCGAGTCTAAGTTCACTGGAAGAGGAAAAACAACAAGGAGCGCAGCAGCATGCAGGCCAGCAGACCTCCAACGAGGGCCTGTGGTAAACTAGCCGACCCATAACGAGTCAAAGGGCTCAGACACTGCTAATAATATAGTTCATTGCTATTTAACACTGCCAATTGAATCCACAACCTTTAACCTTTTCCGGGGCATCCATGGAGCTATTAGCGAGACCACTTGACTGCATCCAAAATACCCTGAGAGGCTAATCCCTTATCTTTCAGAACAGACAGCTCATACTGTACGTGTGTGCGTGTGTGTATGCGTGTTTTCCTGTGCGTATGTGTTTGCACTTAAACATATGGGTCTTTAGGAGAGGCGCACAGCTCTGTGGGTGTCTGGGGAGGGGCGAGGGGGTTGAATTTGGCTCACAATGTAGCAGTACTCCTTTCACGCTCCCCTCTGAGTCTCTGTTCTATTTCAGCATTTTCACAGTAGATCTAACAGAGACATTGTCCCTGTTAGAGCGCAAGGTAAATCTTTAGATGATGGGCCAAAGCTGTCTGACTGAAGCTGACACAGCCTGGTGCTGCATGCTACTGAGCTCAGCAGCAATATATATATATATATATATATATATATATATACCCTGATGCAAGCATTAGTTTCAATGTACTGTAAATGAACTGCGCATTACGCTCGGTGAAAATGGCACCTCTGTTGCTCGCCGGGCCCCTGAGACAACTGGAGGCGACAGCGTCATAATGAGACAATGGCCGACTGAGCTGTCTCTATCAGATGAAGCCTCGTGGAGAGCAGATCAAGTGAATGACCGTTTGTTTTGTGCAACTCCAGCAAAATGCGTGTGTATTAAGTTCATACAATAATTGCTTCGTCCACCTGGGGTTGTTCGGCAGCCGCGGAAGTAAAAACATTTCTGCAGCTGACACAGTTTTAGAACTACAACTTATTTAAAAAAAAAAAAAAAAAAAGGGACTACTTGCCCCCAGGCTAGTGGTGCTTGCTGCGGTTGTGCTGGTGTATGTGTGTGTGTGTGTGTGTGTGTGTTCTCGCACGCCGTACAAACAGTGTGGGCTGTGCATGGCGTGTGTGTCAGATCATAATTACTTTGTCTGAGGACACTTAATTACACAGCACCAGTTGTGTGGATGACGAACCAAAATAACTACTGTTGGCTCATTTAATTTCCCTCTCTCATGACTCCAGTTGTAAAATGCATCAATTACCTCCTGTACACCCATCAGAGCATGCATGTCATTCTGAATGGAGTGCACTATGGATGGTTTCGTAATTACAGCTTTTGCTTCATCATCTTTCATGGAGCATTTTTCAGCTTTCAGAGAAGGTTACCCTCTCAACCAGCCCGTTCTCATTCCCAGGGCGTCAAATACCGACGCTCTGCCACGCCCTTCTGTGTCTGATAGCGCCGCCAAAGCCACCCATTAGAACCAGTGGCACCCTTTGGCATCAGCATGAGACGCGCTGGGCGGTGACACGGCATAAAGATTGAATCCTGTTCCAGACGGGAATCAAGGAGCGTCTCGCTGTCTCTGGCTTTTTTTGGAGTGACACTGATCACATGTGACCTCAACACGTGTCCAATATCCAGTTTTGGTTCCTATTCCGAACCGTTTCTTAACCTTAACCAAGTGGTTTTTATGCCTAAAGCTAACCTTAACCAAGTCCAACACTCACACTATTATTGATTATTCAGGGCTAATACCAATACTGATTATTAATTATCAAGGATGCAGATAGCTGATATCCTGGGCCGATATTAATTTGTATTAAATTTAACAAAATCTACAAAATTAGAAATGCCTACACAAACCTCACTTTGAACGAAGAAAGAAATTTACCCCAAAAAGACGTCTTTTTTTTTTTTGTGTGTTTAAGTGCTTGTGAAAGGCACCTTTCACCCGCGATAATTGGTCGATCCCTATTGTCAGGGAAATAACTTAAGAGCTGACTGTGCTCAGTGACTGTTAGAGGAGTTGGACTGAGAGAATCTAAAAGGCACCACCGCAAGGATATTGAAGTTGGAATTTGTGTTGACGTCTCAGATCTCTAGGAGTGATATTTCCACACCAAAAACAGAGAAAGTATTTCTTACACCGCCTGCTGACATCTGACCTGGGCTTCTGTTCTGCAGCATCAAATATTGTGCAGTGGTAAACGCTGACACTGACACCCAAACATTACAACCCAAAGGCTCACAGTGAGGAAAACGTGTTCGAAAAATAAGGCACCGCGCAGAAACGGGTTAAACATAACTTTACACGCCAAACAACACTCCCACTGTGTCCCACTTTCTCTGCACGCCGTATTGTGCATCACAACTCTCCATGTGCCAAGAAAATGTATTGAGATATCCAGACCTGTCAACCTGGACAGCTACACCTGCCATTAATCACAGTGAGGGGAGGCTTAGCTGGTCTGCAGCTCTCTCAACATTAGTACATTAATTATACCTCCAATGACACAGGAGGCTTATTGAAACCTGGCATAACATTAATCTTGCAGCGTTCACAGGATTATGAGCACCATATGCTTCATCTTAAACTTAACATGCCACCTAGCCAGTTTCATTTGCTGCTTGATCGTACATGTAAAATGTAAGCGGGTGTATAAATATTTTTTTTATGATGAGGGCTCCAAATACCAAAGACACCTTCTCATTAAATGTGGAATGTTACTCAACATTATCTATTGTATGTAAATCATTTTGAGGAGTCTTTTTTCACATCATAGAGGAGTGAGGCAATATTACCCACTAATGAGCTAAGAAGATTTGCTGATAGATTCTTCACTTCAGGTTGAGACAGACAGATGTCTTTTGCTTTGTCTGCTTGCGTCGGAGATTCCAGCGGTGTAAAGATGAAACGTCTCACACCGCCCGTGAAGGCTGTCTTTGTGACCGCGAATCTAGCGCTATTGTGTGGGAGGCGACTTGGAAACGGGGCCCACGTGTGCCAGTCTGCGCGTGGCACTCGCCCTGACGCCTGCGTACTCACAGGCAGTGCGGGCGTTCAATTGTCTCTTTGTGCCCTGCAAACAGCAACGGCACCACAGTGCTCAAAGAGTCAAAGAGCCGCTGCCTGTTGAACACATTCAGCAGCCAGAATGGGGCAGCGTCGGTCACGTCCCGCCGAAGTCGTCCCCGCCGGGGCCAGGCCGCCGTCTCCCAGGACGGTGTGCGCCCGGCGCCTAGCCGAGGCGCCCCAGAGACCCTGCTGTCACCACCAGCACTTCATCCATCCCGACCGAGCCATGAGCTACTCACCCCCTTACTCACCGAGTCTGCTCAAGAGGCCAGATCGGCGGTAAGTGGGGTGTGTGCGGAGAACGCCAGTCAGGGTGTGTGTCTCGCGTGTAAGAGGACGTTTGACTTTACAGTGACAAATGACAGTGACTGATGTGCAGGTTGAAGACAGCCAGTGAGAAAGCCGAAAAATGTGAAGACGAATGACGGGGGCGGCGTGTCAGCGTTTTTCGTTCTGAGTGCTTTAGGACTCTAAATGATGCCGGGGTTGTGGATACTTGAGAGACAGGGTGCCAAAACTGCCTTCTCTCTTGAATTGCAATGTCACTCAAAGGAGTCATGTTGAACTTTAAAGGACATTTGAAATGGTGCTGGAAATTGTTACTGTATTTTGCTCTCAAAAAAGGCCAGACATACCTCCTGGTTAAAACCTCCTCGGCTCTATTCTTCCCGTAGTCGGTTCGTCATTACAAATGCGTGCTGCACGTCTGAACTTTCTTCAAACTCGCAGCACTTAGTTTGAAATTCTAGTGGAGATCCCAAGGTTTCCAAAGATACCAAATATGTGCCGCTGAATTCCAGAGAAATATGCGACTTATTTTATATTTTATATCAATTACATATAATGTCACAGTAAATGGCCACAGCAGCAGCGTGAAGCATTTTGCATTTACCTGATAAAAACCTTGATGATCATTTTGTCGTAGTTCACCATTTCAGTTTCTGCTCATTCACTGAGACTAAATTGAGATGCAGTTAGTATGGCAAGCATGCCGACCTGTGGGTGTTAGGGTTAACATCCAGCAATTAAAGTACATTAGTATCATGTTTTCTGTACTGAATGGTGACAAATGAGCTTGGACTTTCTGCATAGAGCTGTATGAGCGCCGTCCACATTATTCGGACACATGCACATGCACATGCATAAAGAGGAATTTGATTGCATTTGTGGAACAGGACACGTTTTCAAATTACCTCCCTTTGACAATCATGTAAAAAGCACACAGTCATAAAATATTACAGTCACTGTCCAAGGGCAGAGATTGACATTCGGATAAATAGATTGAATAGCCACTCAAGCAAGACGGAGGCCTTGTGCTGTTTTGCTATTCATGACTGAGGGGACTTATAGGTGATGTGATAATAATGATTTTCCCTCGCTGGCCTAACGCATGCTGAGTCTTCAGTATTCATTGCTTGTAGCCAGCGCTCCGTCTTGCCAGCACCAACGCTCCCTCCGAGACAGCCTTTGGCAATAGCCTATGGCAAGCATGTGTGTTCTCCAGCCACTCTCTGCCATGCATTCCTAATTCTGGGTGCAGATGGGACATACACAATAAGAGAGAGAGCATCTTTATGATCACAAAATGGAGAGAAAATTCATTCCTATATTATTAGTCTCCCATATTTCTGAGCACTGTAAGGGTGGAATGTGTGAGTTCACACTGCTGAATATGGTGCATCTTAAAGAAAACCTTTCAAAAAGATACGCAGAACAAATGCTGGGCGCTTAGTGAGACATCTCAATCTCAATTCTCAGCCACTGAAAGCATGGTACAGATGAATCACAGCCTTATATAATCCGGCTGGCTATCGTGCAGGGGACATCTGATGGAAAGTGTGACCCGTCACTGAGCTTCACAGTGACTCACTGGATTTGGCACAGGCTGGAGATGGTCAGCTGGTTAGTGTCGTACAGACACTAACCAGACACTATTAGCCTGCAGGGCATAAGGCTGTATGACTGGTTAGCCCAAGTGCAACTGTTTGGAAACACGCAGGTGTAATGCACACTGTCAAGTTAGAACTACATATTTCCCTGGTGGATACAATAGTACAAAACCTCAGAGTCATAAAAATAGAACACCAATGGGCCAAAAACTATTTTGCAAAATATTCATCACAGCCACTACCTATTAATATGGTTCAAAGCATGCATTAAAAGACCATTTCAGCAAATTATGCCCCTCATATTTGCATTGCTTTACAGACCATTGATCACAGGGTATGCAAGCGCATATTTCATGTTAAAATGATACGTTCTATTAATTAATGAGTCACTACAGGTTCATGTAATGATTTATTGCCCTTGCACACCATGTGATCTACTGTGCATAAAGCAATGCAAATATAAGGGATATTATTGACTTAAGATGTGATGACATGGGAAAAGTGCAGCTTCAATGCGTGTTTTTATACCGTGTTAAGAGTTAAGAGGTTTTTTTTTTTTTTCATATATTAGTATCCCGACCTATGTGCTGTCATTTTAATAGTGGCCTGCATCTGATTAAAGGCTCAGCAGCCACACAGTTGTTGAGCAGAACAGGAAGGTTCCCCACAGCTTGTGCATTGGAGCCACTGGCAATCAGCCTGGCTCCCCCTCCCAGATGGCGTTGGGGGCTATCATAGTGGGGCGAGGTAATTCACTGGCCCCTCATCACCACAACAGGGCCCTGTATTGAACCTGGCAGCTGTAGTGTCACAGCACGAAATGTGAGACGACAGGCACTATGGGCCCTAATGCCCAGTCAATGTGCTCTCTGCTTAGTCTTGTTAGGCGGACCAAAAGTCAGCCTTTCCTCCCTAATTGTCCTTTTACGTAACAGAGCTCTCAGAAACGCAGCAGGAGCAGACCAGCTGCCAAGGAGTTTGGTTTACCACGCGGGGATCAAATAGTTAATGGCCTCTAGGTCGTCTGCATTATTTCAAGTGCAGTCTGCTTTGCCTGCAACACCTTTCAGCTCTCCTTGGATAGGCTTTGACATGCTATCAACACTGAATCTTTAATAAAAGAGGTGGCTTTTAATGTCTCACACAGCCTTGGTGTTTTTAAAGAGACAATGATATTGCTGTAATTAGCTTGTAATCAGTGTTGTCAGAGTTAGTGAAACGCCAAAAGGCAACATGATATGACAGCTGAGCAGCACTCCAGGCAGTGACTCTATTAACCTGGGCGCCTCCACGAAAACAACAAGGTCTTTTGCTCAACAAAAGCAACAATCTGTTCATCTGCTCAGTGGAAGATGATGTGCAGCATGGGAAAAAAAACAACAAACACATACAGGTGATGATTTTGCAATGGTACGCTCTGTGCTGCCTGTGGTTTTGTCTTGTACCATAAATAGAGCAGTGTTATCATGTGAGGGAACCTCTGCATGGCTGTGTCACGTACCATAACATGCAATCTGCAGTACAAGAGGTCATAAACTAGGGCACAGTGCCAGGCTGATGAATGTCCATGGACAGTGTGTCACTGAGAGGCACAACAAATACACGTGCTGGGCCAAATATCCCTGATTGTTGCAGAGCGCTCCTCAAAAACTCCACTGATTTGTATGTTATTACAAAAATTCCACTGCACTGCCTTTGGAATAATAAGCAATTTACTAAATTAGTCTTGATTTCGAGGACTTTTCCACCACTGCGATTCCCCTCTGTTTTCTAAACTTACTGGAAAAACATCCTGAATTTGTTAAATCTGGGAAGGGGGTAAAGGTGCATGGAAAATTCCTTCATACACTGCGCCCTGAAACATCGGAGCTGTGTGATTAATATTGTTCCCAACGGGCCGGTGCAGTATACACTTTAACCACTAGAGACCGATAGAGTGCTGGCATAGAAGGGAAGGAAATTTACCAGGGATAGGATGGAAAAGTACCTTTGGAAAACATTTGTGGGGGATGGTGCAATGTATACAGTTATTGCGTGAGCCATTAAAACAATAAAAGAGTGAAATAAGCCAAATTCAGGACGTCACTGCATTGTGTGTGTAGGATCGTGAAAAAATGAATAGCCATTGTGTTGACGGCTTGCTTTTTAATTCATGGAGGTTTACATAAGGTAAT